>NC_057351.1:35884548-36248923 GCF_016509475.1 Prionailurus bengalensis
TCTTCTCCTTGTAGTCCACACAAGCAGCCTTATTTCCTTGGCTGGGAGACTAGCCCATCTTTCATCAAGGAGTTTTTGCAAGGGCTTCTCTGTTACGGGCTTCTCTCAAGCTCCAGTCTTGGGAGGAAGTTCTACTGGGCTCCAGGTTTCAGAGTGATAGGGAAAGCTGCACATTCTAGAAGGGTCCCTGTGTCCTTCCATGCTCAAGGGCTGCATTGGAAGGTAGTGTTAGGGGCTTGCCGTATACTTTCTGGGAAACAGCAATGTGAGAGACTATGGGCAAAGGAGTTGCCTGATTTAACTGGGAGCCACCATATTGTACAGGGGTAAGAAAGTTTAGGGGCTAACATCCGGAGAAGTAAGGGCCAAGCTGATGAAATGGCTGCCATTAAAAATTGCTGTTTTTCCTCTTGTTCGTGTCCCACTAGAGATTAGTACCCTTAGGTATCTTTTGGAGAGTGAATTAGAGCATAGAATATGAAAACAGTGTGGTAAGTGTGTGGAAGAAGTGTTTGAACATGAAACAAACCCAGAACCTTGAGGGCACTACAGCTATTTATGTGGCTATTGAGTTTGATAAATTTGTAATTAGGTAAGTGTTTTCATTTCTATTTTATACTGAATGCTTTTAGCCCCTAGCCCCTCATTAAAAATAACCATTAAACAATACAAAGAACTTAAACTTGGGTAATAATTATAATAAGTCCACGCCCTTAAAGACCAATGGCTTTCCTAGCCACATTGACAGCTGCTGTTGGCTCTTGCAAGGAAGAACTTAGACTCTCTTTGGCTTCTCCCTGCCTCTTGGGGGAATCTAGTACTCCTCCAGATGGTTGTCTGTGTTGCCTTAAGATCCCTGAGGAAAGACCCTAGAAAGATGCTTGGAGATTTGTCCTATGGTCATCAGCTTTCAGTTCCTCTTTGAGTCTAAGTAAAGTCTATTCCCCTTGGTTATTTGAGCAATAATTTGTGTTCTTAGTCCAGTAATAATAACCTAATAATGGGAATCTTGTATGTGTATTTGGTATTTACTGTTCTAAAAGAATTTTCACGTGGGGCACCTGGGTGGCTCAGTTGGGTAAGCATTTGATTTCTTGATCTTGACACAGGTCTTGACCTCAGGGTCGTAAGTTCAAACCTCATGTTAGGTTATGTGCTGGGTGTGAAGCCTACTTATAAATAAATAAATACATACATACATACATACATACATACACAAATAAAATTTTAAAAATTAAAAAAAATTTCATGTATGTTTAATCACATTAATAACTCTTCTTAGGTTCCCTTTACTCTTTAAAGTTTTTTGAATGTTTATTTAGTTTTTGAGAGAGAGAGACAGAGCACAAGTGGCAGAGGAGCATAGATTAGAAGCAGGCTCCAGGCTCTGAGCTGTTGGCACAGAGCCTGACATGGGGCTCGAACTCACAAACTACGAGATCATGACCTGAGCTGAAGTTGGACACTTAACCAACTAAGCCACCCAGGCACCCCAGATTCCCTTTACTCTTAAGCAAAGCAATGGTTTCAGCCAGAAATTGTCCTCCACCAAGCACATAAATCGGGTGTGGCAGGCATAATGTGGTTTAGCTCAGTGGAGGTGAGCTAGTCAAGTCTGTATCTTGTATCAGTTTATGTTCACAAGCTCACACTTACTATGATAATTTTTCCATGTTTACTTTTTTCTTGTTGGTACCTTTCATCAGCAGCTACACCTGTAGAAGCATCAACCCAATGCTGTGATTTTCTCTTCCTGAAAAAAGGGTGATTCCTTTAGTAGCCTCTGAAACTAGGTGTCAAATAGACTTTGCTGGACTAGCCTTGGAAACTCATCAGCAGTAATACTTTTCTAGAGGAACTTAAACTCTGACTCCCTAGGCACACCTTTTAAATGGAATGCCTTCAAAAAGTTAGCTTGCATGTTGGGGATGGTGGTGGGCTGGGGTGCCTCCTGTATGCTAAAACCTTGCTCCAATGCTTACATCCTAGAGGGTACTTGGCCTATCTATTGTGTTTGTAATGGACTCTATACAAATGGAGTTGTCTCAGATAGACCTCAAAGGCTGTGCATGCTACAGTGAAATTCAGGTTGAATGACAAGATCAGCCTTCACTGTGTGGCCAGTTTGACCTTAGCCATTTGATGACCCCAAGACACATGTATTCTTTCTGTGAGACCTACATGGATCTCTCTCTGGATATTTGTGTTGCCAGCTCTCTAGTCAAACACAGACTTTCCTGTACCCCATTGTGGGGTAATGTGGTCTGTGGAAAAGGCATGGGCTTGATTACATGAGATCTGGCCTGGCCAAGAACTAGCTTTGGGACCTTGCCCAGTTTCTTCTCTTATGTAGGCTCCAGTCTCCCCACCTATGCAAGGAAGAGATGAAATATTCATGGCTTTCCAGACTTTTCTTTTGTCTACCTCACAGATGAGGGAAATCTGGGATGTGGGCTGTGAGCCTTCACCTCCACTTCAGGCCCAGCTCTTCCACCTTTATCTGCTTATCACTAGACTTCAACAAAAGATTTGTTTTGGGAAAAGAAGTGCTAGTACTCCAAAATTTTTGAAAACCACTTCCATATCCTCCTCTCTGTAGCCTGGGCTTTTCATTCTTGGGGTCCAGTAGGCATCATGGTACTTTGTAGCATGTACAGCTTATGGGGTTTTATTCTAGTCCCTGAGCTCTTCTCTTCTTCTGTTGGGCACCCCTGGGGACCACAAGTCAGGACAAAGCTAGGGAACTTGATGAAGAGATTAGGAAGGGGTTAGAGATGAACAGGGAGATGGGCATAGAAAACCATGTCCCTTGTACCTACGTCTTCTTATTCCTGTCAGTCCTAATCACAGCTCTTGGCAGGCTGACAAGCACAAGAAACACTTGAGTCACAGCTTGTGTAGTATCTAAAATAGTAATAATGCCTTATTTGTTCACAGTTTTAAAATTTTAAAAGCATTTTCATTGACATTGTTTTATTGAAAATTCTGAATAACCCTTAAAGATAGGAAAGGCTGTAGTTACTGTCCCGGGTCTAGACCTGAGGCCCCGAGGGGGTGAGCAATGTGCCTAAAATCACACAGATCATAAAAGTCAAAACCAGGACCCAGTCATTTTACGCTTGGTAAAAGAATATCTTCATTTCTCTTTTTCACAGTGGATGGTTTCTCACTGGCCCCAGAGTCAATACTGTGATGATGCTGGTGAAGAGAAGAAAGTGACGGTCTCCTCTTTTCTTTGGATATTTTCTTCCTCCCTTTCTCTCCCCATCAAAGAAGAATGGCGTCTTGGGGTGGCTTTAGTCAGCCTCCCCACTGCTGCTTTCCTTTCCCTCTCCTCCTGGCAGGAAAGCAGGGTGATTATGGGGCATTCTCCTAGCTGAGGTGTTAAGGGTTTATGTAGTGCTTGTGGATGGATGGCTAATGGACTCAGTTGGGTTGTTTCAATGAAAGTTTCCCACAATCTGATACTAAAGTGGAAGGCTTGAGTGAAGCTTTCATCACTTTTTCACCAGGCTCATCAAGGACTTCCTTTTCCTCTCTGGAAATTGTATTTCATGCGGTGTATTTCTAATCCAAGTGTTACATCAATCAGCAGTTCAGGGTAGGTTTGTGGTTCTCCTGGAGTGTTTTACAAGCAAGGATGGGGTTTCTTATTCTTTTCTGCTCAGCCCTCCTGGACTCTTGGAAAAATACTCAAACTGCAATTTCCTTCCATCTATTATGACCTGTTCTTTTAGTTGCTATTAGAATTATTGGTTTTTCCAAGGCATTATCTTAATAAAGGCATTCCTTTCTGGGCTGTGCTTGACCTGTGGGTGAGACTGGGAATCTGTTTCTTCTCATGGTTATTATAAAGTTAGGGCTCTCAGAAAACTGAGAAAAATGGGAGCCTTTGAAACATGATCTCCTTGGCCAATGACTTCTCTGTTGCTAAAAGGGATGCTGGGTAGAGAGTCAGCCTATGTGTTTCAGCCTAGAGTGGTTTGTTTGTAAGAGAACCCTCCCAAATGGTCAGTTTTTCATGTTTTGGCTGTCAAAGAAAGAAACAAGACATTTTAAACTAACAGTGGTGGAAATATTGGATGACAAGGAAGGGGAAGTGAGATCTGGGACTTGGGCATATCACCCAGGCTGTTTTCTGGATGTTTGTCAGACATGTGACTTTGATGTGTTGGATTACTGGAGTCAGGGCTGGAGAGCTCTGTGACGAATATGTATTAGTTGACTGAAGTCCACCTAAGAATTAGGATCTGGTCATGAACTGATGTCAAAGGAAGGTGATTGTGGACTCTGGGGTTTGGAGTTTGTTTTTTTTTTTTCCCCAGTTTAACACATTTTTTTTTAAACGGTTGAGAAAAAAATGCTGCCATTCCCAAATAAAAATATTTAGCCAGTATTTTCTTATACTGGGTGCAAAGGAGGGGACTTGTCCCCAAATTCTATCCTAGTCCTGTAAGAACTGAGATTAAAATTTGGATAAGTATTTTGCCCTTCTCGTTTTTAAAATTCATCTGAAGCTTTTTTGAAAAAACCTCCCAGCAACTGTGACAGGGTATCGCAGCTGTCTGAGGGTTTTTTTTCTCCCCTGTTATCTTTCCTTTCTTTAAGAAAAGAGTCGTTTCAGAGGCAGCCGTGACAGCTCTGTCATTTCACTCACACCTCTAAATTTCTCTTTCTGTTGTCAGTCAGCAGACGACAGTCCCAGGATTCTGATGGGCCTGAGTGATGTCCAAATCCAGGAGAGATTGGAGAGAGGCCTGGAGCAGTGTGTCAGAAGCAGCCATCCTTGCCTTTATTCTTAGAAGAATTGTCAGGAGTTTAAAAAGTTCCCCTATGCCAGGATCCCTGAATCTCCACTGCTGCCATCTGTAGTATGCAACGGGTGGGGCTGGGACTCCCTTGAGCATATTTTCCAGACATTCCAGTTGAGTGAGAGTGCTGAGTTTCTCTGACCTGCATTACCCTGGGGAAATTTCATTCATTCATTCATTCATTCATTCATTCATTCATTCAAACACTTGCAGGTTCACAACAAAATACAGAGGAAGGGACAGAGATTTCGCATATATCCCCTGCCCTGACATCATCAACATCCTAAAGCGGAGTGGTATATTTGTTACAACTGATGAACCTATGCTGATGTATCGTAACTACCCAAAGTCCATAGTTTACATTAGGATTCACTCTTGTTATTGTACCTTCTATGGGTTTGGACACATGTATCATGACCTGTATCCATCATTATAGTATTATATATGGTATTTTCTTTGCCCTAAAAATCCTGTATGCTATACCTGTTCATCCCTCCCCACACTAGGGAAATTAATACTACATTGGCAGTAATTCCTTTCAGGAAGAAAACTCTTCCACAGCAACCATAGCATTGGCTCCTAACTTTTATGAGTGCTTCTATTCCAGGCACCGTGTTTTACATCCATTATCCCATTCATTTTCCAGCAGCCCTGTGGTAGGTACTATTTGTCATCCCATTGTAGTGATGAGGCATCTGAGGCTCAGCTCCATTAAATAACTTGGGTAACTTGCTGAAGGCCACGCAACAAATGAGTGATAGAGCTGGGATTCATGCTCAGGTCTGTGTGACACTGTTGCCCCAGTGCCTTAAGCCATATGCAGTTCTCATATGCCACAACTGTCTGTTTTCCATGGTGAAAGGAAACACGACAATTATAATGACCTGCAAGACAAGTGAGGCCTGTGCCCTTGTCTTCTGAAGCATGAAGGCACCTGGATTAAGAAGATAAGCAATCACAGCACCACGAGTCTGGGGTTGTCAAAGCTGCCCCAAGGGGTGGGATAGAAAGGCCACCTGCATCTGGAAGGAAGGGTTCTTTAGATGAAATCAACCTGGATTTAGAGTATCTACAAAGGAGACCCCAAAATATGTAGTAATGTGTGTTTGATTTAGGTCATATGGTAGAGCCTTAATTTACCTACTGATTCTGAGCTGTTCTGCCAGGGCTTGGCATGTGGTTTGGGCAGTCTCAGTGGTTGCCTTGTAGATGTTGTCAGGATTGTGGACAACAAACTTTTCATTGTTAGGGTCATCAGTTTTGCATCTTCTTTTATCTGTGATATACCATTGCTCCCAGTTTTCTTCTTATGTCTTCTATTAATTTCTCTTGAAGATGCAGCATCTTCCTCATTCATGAGCATGTTCTGTTTCCCACTGAACTGTTCCCTGGGACTGCTGTGGAGGGGAGGCTGATAACACACCTTGCCCAGCATGCTTCTGCCCATCCATATTGCATTCGTGTTCAATTCCAGAGCTTTCAGGTGATGAGCCACACAATGAAGTGTGATGCTCATTTATCCCTCCAAACCTTAGGTGTTAGATGTCTTGATTCTACAGATAGATTGCTTGAGTGTAAATCCTGTCTCTGCCTCTTAGTAAATGTGTTCCCATGGGGAGGTTGATTAACTTCTCTATGCCTTTGTTTCTTTGTCTGTAAAATGGGGGTGACAGCAGTACATGACTCATAGGATTGTTGTGATTGATAATTATGACTATAGTTAACAGGTTTATAACCTCTGCTAAGAGCCAGGCCTGTTCGAAGAGCTTCATGTTTATTAATTTATTCTTCACAGCAACGTAGTGAGGTTAGTACTGCTTTTTGCCCATGTTGTAGATGAAGACACTGAATTATGGAGAGCTTAAGTCATTTGATAAAGGTCAGACAGTTGGTAAACAATGGGGCAGAGATTCCAAACGAACTATTACATGCTCCTACCACCATCCTATTCCCTTCCTATGATTTAACACCTGAAAAGTGCTTGGTGCCATGCTTTGAATATAGTGTGGGTTCAGTAAATACTGTCTGCCATAAATAATAATAACTACAGTATTATTATTGTTAATGCTAGGCACCATGTTAGCCATGGGTAGTAAAGACAAGCCACCCCAAAACAGTTCCCTTGTATACTTTACAAACTAGTGAGGAAAAGAGATGCTTAAATGGGCAATAGCCATCAGGTGTATACAAGCTATAATATAAGATCTACAGGATGGTAAGGAAGGAACCATCATTTATTTAAATAAAAATTACTGAGAACTTTCATATCTTGTTAGGCATTGTGCTAAGTTCCATAGGAATGTTATTTTCCTTAATTCTATATGGTAGATACCATTATTAATCTATTTACATAGACATTGAGACCAAGATGATGTTACGGAACTTGTCCAGGGTCATTTTGGCCAATGAGTGTTCAATCTGGGATTTGTTTGTCTGAAAGCCCTGGCTTTAAGCCACTGCCCCACTTGCCTGAATATGTCTACACTGTCAGTGGGACTTCATAATCCTTTCCTGAAAGATGAAACAGGAGTGACCAAATAACAGTGAGGTCACTACCTCTCTGTCACTGTCCCTTCAGAACCAGGCTTCTAAGAGATTTTTCAGTGAATTGGTAGTTAACTGGATGGAAGCTACCATTTATGTTGACTGATTTGTCATCTTTGGAATGTTGACTGATTTGTCATCTTGGGAATGGACCATGTTGGACTTTGATCCCCAACATGTATGCTCACGTGACTCTCTCTTCATGGAATGCCAATGACTGCATTCTTCAAGGCCAGATGGGGTGCCCTATTTTTGTGACCTTGCATGAAAATGCCTGTGCTTTCCTTTTCTTTGAAGCCTGGACTCTAAACCATGCACTTAAGCACTTCTATCACATTTTTCTCTTTGTTCAATTTCATGGATATTAGGCTTCTCTGACCAACTATCTTTAAAGTGCTCTTAGAAATAGAAGCCATGTCTGCTTAGTATCCTACAATATTCATCACAAGCTAATGAATAAACCAGACATCCCCAAACTGGGAGTCATTTTTTATTTCTTTCTTTATGTCAGCCCACATCCATCCATCAAAGTCCTGTCAGCTCTACTCCTAAAATATTTCCTGAGTCTCCACTACCACCACCCTGGATCAAGCCACCATCACATCTTGCTGGAAAAACCACAGTAGCTTCCTTTCTGCTCTGTCCCTTCCCTTCTTGCCTCCCTGCAATTCATTTGCCATATGGCAGCTAGAGCAAGCTTTTAAAATGCGAGTTAGATCATGCCACTCTTCTATTCAATCCCTCCAAAAACCATTTGCCCTTGGTATAAAATCCAGAGTCCTTCCATGGCCTATGAGGCTTGGTGTGATCTGATCCTGTCAACCTTGCCCACCCTGTTTTGTGGGCCTTTTCCCATTCTGGACACACTAGCCCCCTGCTGACCTTGGACTGTCACTCAAGGACAGCAAACTTTTTTTTTTTTTTGTCTTGGAATCCTTAACAAGTTATTAGTTTTGTGTAGAACATTAGAACATTCTTGGTTTCATGAGTTCCTTCTTATCATTCAGGTCTCAGCTCCAATGTCACCTCCTCACAGAGACTTTCTTTGATAAGTATAACTGAAATAGTCCTCACTCCTAACTGGAGCTTGCGTTCTATTCCCTTACTCTGTCTTGTTTTCATCAGAGCACCATTACTATCTTTTTATTCATTTGTCTACATGTGTAATATCTATTTTCCCCCAGTAGAATATAAGCTCCATGAGAGAGGCCATCATCTACCTTGTTTTATCCTGGATTCTCTCCACCTCCCAGACTGCTTGGCCCATAATGCCAGCTAATAAATAATAAGTAGTTGATATTTAATAAGGGATTACTATTTGCCAGTCATTGTTCTAAGCACTTTAAGTGTATTCACCTAATCAGTTTTCACAGTGACCTCAGGGTGTGGATATTCATATAATTCATATTTTACAGGTGAGGAGACTGAGACACAGAGAGTTTACACCACAGCACAAAGTCACACAATGAGTAAGTGGCAGAGGCTGGATTCAAAAGCAGGCAGCCGGGCTTCCGAGCCTTTGTTCTCAGTCACCACATCACAGTGGATCTCAGGTAGATCATAAATACTTGTGGAATGAATTGATAAATAGAAGATGCCCACTAGAGCCAATAATCCTGGATTATTGTAGAAATGTTCTGAGCCTGGACATCGTCAAATACATCAGAGCAGAGGCTGTGGCACCACCCATGTGGGTAATAAATACCCCACAATGCCAAGTGGGTTTTGCTTACCACGGAAGCTGCTATTTATACTTTATACTTGATAGAGCCGTCTGGCTCAATGGTCCTTTTTTTTTTTTTTTAAGACGAGAGAATTGTGGGAAATATTTTGTTTTCCCCGGGAGCCAGGCTATGTATTTACTTCAAGTTTTATTAAATGAGTTATAAATTTTCCCAGCAATTTACTCATAGCTCAAGAGGTTTAATTTGCATGTGTTGCCTTTTACAATATGCTTTTCGTAATGTTGCAGATGCTTCTTCCCCAGCTTCAGTAAACAACAGGCACTCGGCCAGGTTTTTGACTGAACATGTGCCAGGCCTTGAAAATACAAATTAACCCCATGATGGCCGTCGGGGAGGGGGGCTGGTGCATGCCCTACTCTGTCCAGGGCATCTAAGTAGCTGAATGGAATTCATGAGGGGGATTGAGACAGAGATTTTCTGGGTATTCCTTTTGAATATATTTTTGAATGTTGCTTTGACCTACAAAATAAGGCAGACATTTATGCTTAGGCATCAGATTTGTATTTGGTTTTACTTAAGATATGGTGTTAGTATGATGACAAGAAGGGCTATTGGGGCCTTCTGATGATTTCTGGAGAGGCCAAAGTCATTTTGGCCTTGAGGGCAGTTGGCTAAGGGTCTGTGATGGGGAAGCTGTTTGAGCCACTAAGAAGCCAGCTCCTCTGAGAGTCCAGTGTCTGATGTCCCTTTGGTCCCATGAGAGAGCAGCAGGGTTGAGAACTTATCCTTTGGAGTCACACTGTTGGGTCTGAGTTCTGGCTCTACCGCGTATTAATTGCGTGAGTTCAGGCATGGTACTTAGTCCTTTTCTGTGCCTCAGTGTCTTCATTTGTATAAGTGAGGTTATAATAGTCCCCATCATGTAGGTTTGTTGGGAGATTGAAAGAGAATATTGTATATAAAACATTTGGAGCAGTGGTTCGTAAATGAACACATAAATGGCAGTACCTCTTGTTTCAGGCCCTGTTTGGTTCCTGAATACTTAGGGGACAGATGCTCTGGGTAGAGTTTTTCTGGTTGTACCTTGGTTGAGGTGGTAGGTGAACTGCTAGAGTAAGAGATTGATGCTGTATTCATTAGAATGAGAATGTAAGAGAAAGACTCACCTTATGTAGCTTAACATTATGGAGCTTTCTTTCTCACGTGGAAGAAACGTGGGAGAAGGTAGTAAAGGGTTGATGTGCTAGTTTCGTGATGTCATGAGGAGCCCTGGTGTCTTCCCCTTGAGCTCTATCATTCTTAGCCTATTTTCTTATGATTCCAGATATGGCTTGTACTCTTGCCATCATGTCTCATTCCAAGAAGCCCGAAGGGGGGAGGGACAAAGAATGAGATCGTTTTCTTTTAAGGAAACTTCCATGATGTCTGACCTGACACATCCTCTTACATCGCATTGGCCAGAACTTAATCGCAGAGTCACAGGTAGCTGAAAAGAAAATAGATTCTCTCATTTTGGCGGCCCTATGCCAGATAAAAAGTGGCTCTGTTATATAGAAGGGGGTATGGAAAGGGTGTTGAAATAGTAAGGGCAGATGAATTGTTATTATTGGTCCATGGTTGTTGTGGCTTAGAAGGAATTAAGGTTGTTGTGTTAGAAGGAATTCCCAGGTACATAGAGCAGTATTTTTTTTTTTAAGTTTACTTTTGAGAGAGAGACAGAGAGTGAGTGGGAGAACGACAGAGAGAAGAGAATCCCAAGTAGGCTCCGCCTGGTGTGGGACTAGAACTCACAAACCCTGAGATCATAACCTGAGCCGAAACCAAGAGTCAGACGCTTAACTGACTGAGCCATTGAGGTGCCCCCAGCAATATTTGTCTAAAGTCTGTTTCATTGATGATTTTAGATAGTAAATGGGAATTATAAACTAATCTTGTAATTATTTTTATATCAGCTAAATTATAACTAGAATATAAAACCCAGGATTTCATAGGTATCATAGAGTAGTATAAGATATTTTAAAATTGAAGTGACTCAAGGTTTTACAAAATTAAGTAAATGCAGGCATAGCGAGAATGAGCGGGGAGAATGCATGGTGGTTAAGTGTGGACACGGGGGCCAGACTGTCTGAATTGCAATTTGTGCTCTGCCGCTTATTGGCCAAATGACCTTTACCTTTCCGTGCCACAGTTTACTTGTCTGTGAAATGGCATTAATACTCGTACCTACTTGCTAAAGTTGCCTTAAAAATCAAAGAAATTAGTACTTAAAAGCTTTTAGAATAGTGCCAGGCATGTGGTAAGTTCTCTGTAAACATTTATCATTGTTATTGTTGCTGCTGCTGCTGCTGTTGTTATGATTATTGTTGTTTTTACTAGTATTATTATTAATTACAAAAGACAGCCCTTGGATGGAGGAGCAGTTATGAGGGTGCCGCATACCTGCCTAAAAGTAGGGAAACACTGGCTTAGAAGAATGAGTTTGGTGGTTGACCAGGACCAATCCTAGGCAGAGCTATAAATAATAGTTGTATTAACAGTTAAAACTAGTGTTTTATAGTTTAAAGTGGTTCCATATATGATAATAACATTGACTAGAGTTTAATGAGCATTTACTGTGTACTGGGTTCCATGGGGTTTGCTTTAAAGATAGCACTTTGGATTCCCCCAACACTACAAGCTAAGTGTTCTTTCTGTTCTATAGATGGAGAAACTTAGTGTGGGACATGTTCAGGAAATTGCTGAACATTCCGTGTCATCATGGGACCAGCTTCAAAGTCCCTGCTGATAAAAAAAAATCTTTGCTCCATCTCTCTTTGGGGCCTCTCTCTTGCCTTTCAGTTGTCTGGAACTCCTTTATTCCTACCTTGCCTCCAGGACCCTCTGATTCCTCTTCCTTCCCATTTCCCTTCCATGCTCTAGTTACCAGCTTGTGCACATGCTGTCTATTTCCTAAGCCTTTATGCACTGTCAAAACTGACCTGTCCAGGGTCCATGTTCCTGCAGGACACAGATGACAGCATCTAGTTTAATGAACGGATTTGTGAAAATGGACATTAATGGACTAATATGCTACTTCTCTGAGTAACTCATTTTGGAATAGGCCTAGAAATCTTAAGCAGGAAGAAGTTTAGCAGCCTCATAGGCTTGTCCTGCAGTTGACCAAGGGGGGGCTTGGTCTAACAACTCCTAAGTCATTCTGTGTGACTTTTCTATTACTCTATCATAGAGTCCTGACAAAAATGGAACACCGAGATGGTGAACAAGGAAGACCAAATATGCTGTTGAGTTATCAGTCAAGGGAAAGGGCTCTATCACTACCCACCCCCAGAACCCAGACCTCCCAAGTCCTAGCCTGGTGCTTGGCACATGGTGAGCATTCAGTCAATACTGTTGAGTATCTGTATCACTTACTAGAGGCCTTTCAGATGTGAAGGGAACAAAAGGCCCCCTTAAGGAATGGGACAATGAGTTCAAATGGGTAGAGTTTGGTTGAGCTTTTTGGATTTGATAGATTTGTTTGTTTGTGTGGGCTATAATGGTCTGTCACACAGGTCAGCTTGCTGTCACCCATGGACGCTGTGTGTTTCCGGTTAAGCGTGAACTGAACATGAATAGCACAGTGCTGGGATGGGGGACATTCATCTTCTACTCTCCTCTCTGTCTTTGAGCTGGAGGCTCAATGTGTTACTCTTGTGATGTCATAAAGCACCTGATGTCTTAGTACATCCGGTAAGAATTATTTGCTCTTTTACTCTTCCTACAAATTATACCTTATGATCCATTGAATTTCACTTTCTATTTTTCCAACATTTCTCATTTTCTGCCCTTTTTTTTTATCCTCTCTCTCAGACCATTGGGGGAAGGAAACAATGTTGCTTAGCAACCAGTAGGAAACCAGTCAATACTGTTTCTAATATTAACCCATTGGTAACAAGGATTCAAGGCGATCCTTGTGTTCTCTAACCCTCCCTAGCGTTTTTGAAACTATGAGTTCCCAAAAGTTGGCAGCTGACCTTCATGTTCTCATCAGGAGCCTCAAGGATATTCATGGGTAGTCGTAAATGTTCCAGAGTTGTAAGTTATATAAATTGTCTCTTTATTAAAGCGATTCAATGTTTGGAATCTTAATTTAGGAATCTGTTGCGATTATTTTACTTTCACTTGTTGAACAAAATAGTTTCTGATCTCAGCAGGTCGTGTGTGTGTGGGGGGGGGGGGTGGGTGGGTGTTTGGTGTTTGATCACTGAAGTTCATTCATCTGGCAATATCTGTTTTTCTGGATTGTATCATTCATTCTTCTGTAGCATTTATTGAAATCTTTGTGCCAAGGACCGTGAAGACTCTGGGGAATAACCCTGAGTACACCTGATTCTTGTATCAGTCTTCTTGTCAGCAAAGTCTTTTTCTCTTTTCAGCTTCCTTTATTCAAATAACAGATAATATTGCTGTGTTTTCAGATACTGTAGTTACTCTTCTACTAGAATGGTTTCTTTGGCTTTGACTAGACAATATTATTCTTAGGTTCTTTAGACTTTTAGGAAGGAAGAAATAGGATGCAACAAAAAGATAAATCTTGCCCAGTGTTTCTCTCACACATACAAGGTTGTGCCTGGCACACATAGGTAAAGGTTTGGAGCATGAATTTGCCTTACACAAAATGATGTTAATGAAGTTAGCCTTCACTGCTTCTCTTCTTATGTATGTGCACTCTTCTTGCTACAGATAACTTATTAAATCTTCCAAACACTCAGCACCCTTAGGCCAGTCAATATCAGCCCCCTGTGGGGATTAGTGAGTGGATCTCTCCTTCTCATTAGAGTGTCATTAACATTACTGAAGACTCTCTACAAACAGAATATCTTCGGCGTGGATCACAATTTATTGGGACATTCCTGATAGGCTGAGTGAGTTTTGAGCAGATTGTCCTCTTCTTTCACTCGCCAGGGGGTGATTCACCTCTACTTTTATCTCCTGGAGCACCTTGCAGGTGATAGGGTTTACTATTCTAAGTCCCTGCATTGCCCTGCAGGGGCTCATTTCCTCTAGGTCCTCAGAGCCCTCATCAACTAGGTCACTGTTGAGTTGTGAGGGTTGTGTGGATTTGTCACTTAGCATGAGTGACCACATTTCCACAGCTCTTGGGCTTGGGCCCTGAGTTAGTTGTTTCAGTTCATGGAGAAGAAGCATCTTCCACAACCAGGTGCTGTGAAGTAAGCTGTAGGTGATTCCATCCTCAGTGACTTTAGGTGCTCAGTTACGATCCATCTGGGAATAGTTACTTAGGACTCATCAAGGTGTGGCTTTGAACTGGATTTTGACAGATGTCTCCAAAAAGGAGTAGGCACTGGAAGCTCCTGAGATATCCTTATATAGAATTTGAGGTCTTGCCTTATATCAGTCATTCAGCGCAGAAAAGGAGAGCGGCCATATAGATCTAGGCAGAGGCATAATTCTAGCAGCTTCCATTATTGAACACGTAACCTACTATGTGACAGGTATCTAGATAGGCCCCTTGCATACATTATCTTTCAGTCTTTCCAGGAGCCTTGCAAGGAAGGTATTTGTCTCTCTGATTTATAGATTCAGAAAGGGTAAATATCTGTCTCAAGGTTATACAGCCCACAGGGATTTAAATGCAGACAGGGCCTGAAGGCATCCTGTGCTCTTTTTGCTGGGCCACACTGCCTCCTTTGCAAGTTGGCTTTCACCTGAAAGCAGGGAAGAGTTTGCCGGGGGGGGGGGGGGGGGGGGGCGGTGGTGGGGTGGTGGTGAACAATCCTAGATGTGGGGAATGTGGAAATCAAGCCATCACTGCTCCCAGACCAGTTTTCACCATGTGAAAGCATTAAAAAAAAATTTTTTTTTTACATTTATTTATTTTTGGGAGACAGAGAGAGACAGAGAACAAGTGGGGGAGGGGCAGAGAGAGTATAAGAGAATCTGAAGCAGACTCCAGGTTCTGAGCTGTCAGCACAGAACCTGATGTGGGGCTTGAACTCACAAACTGTGAGATCATGACCTGAGCCAAAGTCGGACGCTTAACCGACTGAGCCGCCCAGACGCCCCCATGTGAAAGCATTTAGATCATCCAGTGTGTGCCATTGATAAGCTATAGCTGTAGTAGAATTGAACCAAATTAAAATATCAGACTCATGAACTCAGAACCTCTTTCTTGGTCTCTAATTCACTGCCTTGCTGTGTGGCTTTGTTTCTGTCCTTTCTGAACACGAAGTGATTCATGTTGAGGTGGCTGGGGTTCTCTGAGTTAGTGGCAGTTTTGATGATGATCGTCATACCACTTATCATGAGCGCTTGACACACTCTAGACACCAGCCTAAATATTTTACTAATATTATTCAGTTGTCTTCTGACAATCATGTTGGGTAGGTGATATGATGTTCATTTTCAGTAGAGAAGACAGAGGCTCAGAGAGGTTAACAAACTTGCCCAAGATCACATAGCTAGTAGTTGGAACAGCTGGGATTTGAACCCTGGACATTCCTTGATTCAAAGCCATCCTCAACATTTCACTCTGCTGATAAGCAGGGGGCTTCAGAAACAGGTAGAGTGTGTGCCACATACTTGAGCATGATTTTCCCAGCATTGCATTTCATGTATGTTAATTTGTACTTGTGTATACAGCTAAACTGTAAACACCTGGAGGGCACGGGCCATTCCCTAAATTTGTGGTATGTTAATATTGAATGCTTGGTGGTGTGCAGTATAAATTAGATTAGTTCATTGCTTTTCTTCCCCCTTGGCAGCCATTCTGCTTTCTCCCCACTGCTATTGACAGAGAACTCATATCCTAAAGTATTGGAGAAAGAATGCTATCAGCAGCTGGACTCCCGTGTATCAGATAAATTTTACAGAAAAGTATTTGGATTTTGTTTTGTCTTGAGCCCGCTCTGAATTGTTGGTATCCTGGGAAATAGTAGAACACATACACAAGGGCTCTACTACTTGCCTCCGGATGCCCTTGGGCATGTTACCTCACCTTTCCCACCCTGGATTCCTTGACTTTTTATAAAAGAGCTCTAAAATAGTACCTACTTCATAGGTTGGGATCATTTGGTGTAGGCACTGTCACATAGCCAGTGCTCAATAAAATGGAACTCTTTGTGTTTTATGTCTTGTGTTTTATTTACTGAGTAGAATTCTGACTTTTTCATGGACAATTACAGGAGTGGAGGATCAGGCTGAACTGTCCATAGGGCAGAGTTGGTGGAATCCATTATGATAGGATGAAAAGTGGGAGGTTTGGGAGACAGTAAAAAGATATTCTTGCCCTCTAAGGTATATGAATTCTCTTCTGATGCATTTTAGTTCCATTGTTAGGATATGGACATGGGGTTAAGTAGTACTTGTCTAGTGCATGACCTTTCCCAAAGAGAACTTTGGCGGGCATTGCCTGTCACATTCATGTGTCCCATCTGGCAGAGAACAGGAATCTTGCTGCTAAATGCAGCACTCTTAACTTCTCCACGTGGCCTGCCATCCAATTTCGGGAGCAAGAAACTAAAAATATTTCCTGATGAGAAGTAATTTCTCTTGTGTTCATGCCTCACTCATGGCAGCCTTCCACTCACAACAGGGCTACCCAGTGCTGGTCATAGGTGGCACGTGTGACAGCTGGGGTCTGGCCCCTAGTTTGGGGTGATGGAGGAGAGAGGGTCCCAGAAGAAGAATAGAGGGCCTACTACTCCCTACTCAGGCAGAAGGCTAATTCCTCTGCCTGCTTCAGATTGGATTGGAGAAAGGGATCTAGGCACGTACATTGCATTTTTCATGGCACTTCCACTGCCTTGCATGGCTGTGCCACTTTGTCACCAGTCCATTCAAGGCCCAACCTCCAAGTCTCTGCTGCTTCTCTTCCCCAGAACACAGGAATCTTCTCAAGGGATTCTACTCTTTGTCCTTGGTCTATAGCTGAACTTGAGGCTAAATCACCTGCCCCCTCCAAGTCCTATCCATTCTTCTCTGGTCAGAGGATGAGTTTTAGAAACACTTACTGCAGAGCATACTGCCAGGCTAGCTTTTGAAATTTTATAGCCCCATATTAGCGAGCCTTTAAATGTAATAAAATTATGAAAGAATGCTTAAGTGCAGTTGGATTTAAAAAACATAATTTATATTCGTTTGTTTAATTATAATGGAAACATAGTGTATGTGTGTATCCCCAAAGCATTAATTTTCCTGAAGTAGCTCTCATTTATGTTTAGAAATTACATATTTTAAATGTAGCATGTATATGTGTGTACCTGTGTGTTAGATGTGTAGTATTGTGTTTACACATGTGCATGTGCATGTATACACATGCATGCATACATATACCAAAAGCCTCTCTATTTTCCCTGCATTTTCTCTGCCTCCCATGCTGCTGCTCATGCAGGGAGCAGGCAGGCAGGGCTGGGGCAGGGGGAGTGAGCTGTACCTTGTTGAGCTCTGACCATGCTCCATGAGGTCACATGAGAATGTCAATGTCTGGATGGATGAAGTGGCAGGCCTTTCCTTCAACAGCTTGATGACTTAGCTGGGTTCTTGCTGAGCTCATCCCTGTGTAGCAACAGGACAGTAAGTGCTGGCCGTGTGGCTGGAGAAGTGCTCACTACTAGAGAGAGCTGCTCTGGTCCTGTGAGGGTTGGCTGTCTGGATTTCCTGGGGCGGGGGGGTGGTGTCTGTGCTCTGCAGGAATGAGATCAAGCTGGCAGCTCGAGGAGGAGAAATAGGCAAGAGCACAGGCCTTGGTTGAGCTTCCCAGGCTGTGGCCTGGTCTGTGGAGCGGGAAGGAAGAGTCAAGGCCACAGAGCTGTCAACTGCTCTGCCTCATGTCCTCCCAGCAGGGTTGGGGAAGGCCTGCCAGGCCTGCCAAGAGAAGTAGCCATGTGGCTGGTCACAGTCCAAGGGCACCTGTCCCACACACAGGGCCTGGAGCGGGAAGGATGCCTCCGTCACGCAGTCTGAGCACGAGTATAGTGTTTGTCCCTTTGTCCATGTCCCTGTTTGGGGGATCAAGGGAATGCATCGACCCTATGAGGACATGTCTGCAGCCAGGCAAAGGGCTCACGTGGCATGCCAAAGGAAGGCTGAGAGTTTCAATTCCTGGGGGTGAGTTTTACATTTGGAAACAGAGTGTCAGCAGGAGTGGTCACATTTTGCTTTTCCAAGCCCTGAGTTTAAGAGGAATGGGCTCAAGAACAGAGAGGGTGGTATGTTCTTCCTCATCCTCTGCCCAAACATCATTCTTAATGAATCTCAAGTCATAATATTAAATGTTTAGGTCTTCAAGTCCAAAGCCTGAGAACCCTGATATAATAGTGAGAGTGAAGATTGTTTTCTAGTTATTTGTAAGAAAAACCTGAATATGTCGTGTGTGGAAGCAGTTACCTGTGGCTGAACTCCTTGTCCTCTGAGATGGGGAGAGGTTTGGCAGTGGTCTTTGAAGAACAAATACCATGTTGGACGGTTAGCAGAAATTTCTTATATTTATTTTGTTTCTGATTGAGGGGAAAATCTGAGGAAAAATGGAAAATGGGAAAGGAAGTGAGTAGGAAAAGGAAGGAGTTGTTTTTAAGATGGAGAGAAACAGAACTGTTAAAAATACCAGTCATCCATGGCATCCAGCATATTACATGTTTTACTAATCAGAATCTCAGTTATTTTATTTTTTTGTTTGTTTATTTAAGTAATCTCTACACGCAACGTGAGGTTTGAACTCACAACCCCGAGATCAAGAGTCATATGCTCCACCAGTCAAGCCAGCCAGGCATACCAGAATCTCAGTTTAAATTATCATCAACAGAAATTTATTAGTCCACACATCTGAAAAGGCCAAGGGTAAATATGACTTTCAGCACAGCTGGATCCACAGCCCAAATCATACCAGTCACAGTTGATCTCTTTCCCCACCTCCCAGTGCTACTTTCCTCTTGGTGGCTCTCTGGCTTTCCCTTCAAGGAGGCAAGTTGGCTGCTAACCCCGTAGGGCTTCCGCATTATCTTCCCAGCAATCTCAATGGAAAAAAGAGAGATTCCCTCTTACCAGACTCTTCAAAAAAACCAAATCGGTTCTTACCATCCCTGAATGGGCACATACCCATCCTGAACCATAGTCAGCAGTGTGGGATGTGACTGGCCAGGCCAGTTTATGTGTCTTTCTGGAGCCTGGGGTGGAGTTAATTCCACAGAGCTCAGGGATTGAGCAGTGCGGAATTCCCTGGCTCTTATCAGAAGAAAGGTGAATGCACCCTGGGCAGGCAAAGACCTTCCAAAGCAAGATGTGACCAAGCTGGAAGGGGGATCTGAAAAGAGTTAATGACATAATGAAGAGTGAAGGTGGAAGCCAAGGAAAACCAAACCTGTCCATTGCCTAAGTGTCCAAAGGCTATATGTTGGCAGAAGGCCTCTTGCATCAGATAGGAGTTGAGCAAGTTGTTTTCTAGAGAGCACTTGCAATTAAGAGTATCCTCCCCACCCACTAAGATGTGGAATTAAGGAATGTGATTGTTTGGACACATTAATCATTTCTAGAACCAATCATTCCACAGGTCTGAGAGTTCGGAGAAGAGAGACTCATAAGTTGGAGTGAATGTATTATGAGCACCTATTATTTAGCAGACACCAGTGTTTTAAAAATCAGTGTGGTTTTTTCTTTCTTTATGAAGTATGGATGATTTTACAACTTCAGTCTCTTGAAACTCTCATAACATTTGACGAAAAGGAAATATTTTCTTCCACTACGACTAAGTTACTCAAACTGTGCTCCCTGGAATACCAGGGGGGACAGGTGGCTCAGTGTTCCACAAGAAAAAATACATAAAAGTATGTGCTTGATGAGCTTTAGAATTCTTGCTCCCCTTTCCCCTGGGGGAGGGGGATTCTTATCTGCCGTGCTCATTATCACATTAAGGGCTCTGAGAAGTTTGACAATAGGAAAACCTTCAGACTTTGTTCAACTAGGTATTATAGCTAGCTTATGTGACCATAGAATTCTTTTCTCAAGGCACTAGCATAGTTTTGAGTATGGTTCATAAAACATTGCCTAAACAGTCGGCCATAGTTTCTTTGATTTGTACACACAGAGCCATCTGGAAAGGCTTTCATCACTCAGTCTTGTCTCAGATGTTGGAAGGGACTTCCCTCCACTATGAATCTTTGAGTGGTGTTTCTCCACCTCTAAGCCAAACATCTCACCATAATCAGCTTTCTGAGAGATTTATAATGCAAATAATGCTGGCTTCTCACTGCTTTTGCCTCTTTGGGCTTCCTCATCGGTATACAGCTTCAATAATACCCGTGTTTCGGCCCTGAGAAGATGGACTGAGATTAGCTTTGCCAATATCACCTTCTGCTTGTGGTACCCAAGATGATTTGGGGATGTGCACAGATACATCATTAATCACACAGGGAAAAGCTACTCCCTTTTCAATTCTCTTTCTGTCCTTTTGATCATAATAAAGAGAATGTCTTTTTTTTTTTTTTAAAGCAGCATTCAGGCTCAAGGCCTTCAGCAGGCTGCTAACTAAAATTTAATATTGTTTTTGTTTTGCATATTTCTCTGATTACTTTCTTCTTTTGACTCTGAACACTACTTATGATATGTGATCCTGGTTTTTCCTTTATGATGCTTATATAGAATTCCCTCTTAAAATAAATGTAAGGGAGAATTAGTCACTTAGAGTAATGGCACTAATGGATATTTTGAGCCAGATAATTCTTTTGTTTGGGGGTGGGGTGCATTCTCTGTATTGTAAGGTATTTCAAGCAGCCTTGGCCTCTGTCCACCAGAAGCCAGTAGCACTGCCTCCTTCCAAGTTGTGACAGTCAAAAATGTCTCCATACATTGTCAGATATCCTTTGGGGAGTGTGATTGGCCCCAGGCTGTGAGAACCACCAATTTGAAGATTTATTTATTTATTTTTTTTTTTTCTGAAATTTATTGACAAATTGGTTTCCATACAACACCCAGTGCTCATCCCAAAAGGTGCCCTCCTCAATACCCATCACCCACCCTCTCCTCCCTCCCACCCCCCATCAACCCTCAGTTTGTTCTCAGTTTTTAACAGTCTCTTATGCTTTGGCTCTCTCCCATTCTAACCTCTTTTTTTTTTTTTTTTCCTTCCCCTCCCCCATGGGTTCCTGTTCAGTTTCTCAGGATCCACATAAGAGTGAAACCATATGGTATCTGTCTTTCTCTGTATGGCTTATTTCACTTAGCATCACACTCTCCAGTTCCATCCACGTTGCTACAAAAGGCCATATTTCATTTTTTCTCATTGCCACGTAATATTCCATTGTGTATATAAACCACAATTTCTTTATCCATTCATCAGTGGATGGACATTTAGGCTCTTTCCATAATTTGGCTATTGTTGAGAGTGCTGCTATGAACATTGGGGTACAAGTGGCCCTATGCATCAGTACTCCTGTATCCCTTGGATAAATTCCTAGCAGTGCTATTGCTGGGTCATAGGGTAGGTCTATTTTTAATTTTCTGAGGAACCTCCACACTGCTTTCCAGAGCGGCTGCACCAATTTGCATTCCCACCAACAGTGCAAGAGGGTTCCCGTTTCTCCACATCCTCTCCAGCATCTATAATCTCCTGATTTGTTCATTTTGGCCACTCTGACTGGCGTGAGGTGATACCTGAGTGTGGTTTTGATTTGTATTTCCCTGATAAGGAGCGACGCTGAACATCTTTTCATGTGCCTGTTGGCCATCTGGATGTCTTCTTTAGAGAAGTGTCTATTCATGTTTTCTGCCCATTTCTTCACTGGGTTATTTGTTTTTCGGGTGTGGAGTTTGGTGAGCTCTTTATAGATTTTGGATACTAGCCCTTTGTCCGATATGTCATTTGTGAATATCTTTTCCCATTCCGTTGGTTGCCTTTTAGTTTTGTTGGTTGTTTCCTTTGCTGTGCAGAAGCTTTTTATCTTCATAAGGTCCCAGTAATTCACTTTTGCTTTTAATTCCCTTGCCTTTGGGGATGTGTCGAGTAAGAGATTGCTACGGCTGAGGTCAGAGAGGTCTTTTCCTGCTTTCTCCTCTAAGGTTTTGATGGTTTCCTGTCTCACATTTAGGTCCTTTATCCATTTTGAGTTTATTTTTGTGAATGGTGTGAGAAAGTGGTCTAGTTTCAACCTTCTGCATGTTGCTGTCCAGTTCTCCCAGCACCATTTGTTAAAGAGGCTGTCTTTTTTCCATTGGATGTTCTTTCCTGCTTTGTCAAAGATGAGTTGGCCATACGTTTGTGGGTCTAGTTCTGGGGTTTCTATTCTATTCCATTGGTCTATGTGTCTGTTTTGGTGCCAATACCATGCTGTCTTGATGATGACAGCTTTGTAGTAGAGGCTAAAGTCTGGGATTGTGATGCCTCCTGCTTTGGTCTTCTTCTTCAAAATTCCTTTGGCTATTCGGGGCCTTTTGTGGTTCCATATGAATTTTAGGATTGCTTGTTCTAGTTTCGAGAAGAATGCTGGTGCAATTTTGATTGGGATTGCATTGAATGTGTAGATAGCTTTGGGTAGTATTGACATTTTGACAATATTTATTTTTCCAATCCATGAGCAGGGAATGTCTTTCCATTTCTTTAAATCTTCTTCAATTTCCTTCAGAAGCTTTCTATAGTTTTCAGCATACAGATCCTTTACATCTTTGGTTAGATTTATTCCTAGGTATTTTATGCTTCTTGGTGCAATTGTGAATGGGATCAGTTTCTTTATTTGTCTTTCTGTTGCTTCATTGTTAGTGTATAAGAATGCAACTGATTTCTGTACATTGATTTTGTATCCTGCAACTTTGCTGAATTCCTGTATCAGTTCTAGCAGACTTTTGGTGGAGTCTATTGGATTTTCCATGTATAATATCATGTCATCTGCAAAAAGTGAAAGCTTGACTTCATCTTTGCCAATTTTGATGCCTTTGATTTCCTTTTGTTGTCTGATTGCTGATGCTAGAACTTCCAGCACTATGTTAAACAGCAGCGGTGAGAGTGGGCATCCTTGTCATGTTCCTGATCTCAGGGAAAAAGCTTTCAGTTTTTCCCCGTTGAGGATGATGTTAGCTGTGGGCTTTTCATAAATGGCTTTTATGATCTTTAAGTATGTTCCTTCTATCCTGACTTTCTCAAGGGTTTTTATTAAGAAAGGGTGCTGGATTTTGTCGAAGGCCTTTTCTGCATCGATTGACAGGATCATATGGTTCCTCTCTCTTTTTTTGTTAATGTGATGTATCACGTTGATTGATTTGCGAATGTTGAACCAGCCCTGCATCCCAGGAATGAATCCCACTTGATCATGGTGAATAATTCTTTTTATATGCCGTTGAATTCGATTTGCTAGTATCTTATTGAGAATTTTTGCATCCATATTCATCAGGGATATTGGCCTGTAATTCTCTTTTTTTACTGGGTCTCTGTCTGGTTTAGGAATCAAAGTAATACTGGCTTCATAGAATGAGTCTGGAAGTTTTCCTTCCCTTTCTATTTCTTGGAATAGCTTGAGAAGGATAGGTATTATCTCTGCTTTAAACGTCTGGTAGAACTCCCCTGGGAAGCCATCTGGTCCTGGACTCTTATTTGTTGGGAGATTTTTGATAACCGATTCAATTTCTTCGCTGGTTATGGGTCTGTTCAAGCTTTCTATTTCCTCCTGATTGAGTTTTGGAAGAGTGTGGGTGTTCAGGAATTTGTCCATTTCTTCCAGGTTGTCCAATTTGTTGGCATATAATTTTTCATAGTATTCCCTGATAATTGTTTGTATCTCTGAGGGATTGGTTGTAATCATTCCATTTTCATTCATGATTTTATCTATTTGGGTCATCTCCCTTTTCTTTTTGAGAAGCCTGGCTAGAGGTTTGTCAATTTTGTTTATTTTTTCAAAAAACCAACTCTTGGTTTCGTTGATCTGCTCTACAGTTTTTTTAGTTTCTATATTGTTTATTTCTGCTCTGATCTTTATTATTTCTCTTCTTCTGCTGGGCTTAGGCTGCCTTTGCTGTTCTGCTTCTAGTTCCTTTAGGTGTGCTGTTAGATTTTGTATTTGGGATTTTTCTTGTTTCTTGAGATAGGCCTGGATTGCAATGTATTTTCCTCTCAGGACTGCCTTTGCTGCGTCCCAAAGCGTTTGGATTGTTGTATTTTCATTTTCGTTTGTTTCCATATATTTTTTAATTTCTTCTCTAATTGCCTGGTTGACCCACTCATTCGTTAGTAGGGTGTTCTTTAACCTCCATGCTTTTGGAGGTTTTCCAGACTTTTTTCTGTGGTTGATTTCAAGCTTCATAGCATTGTGGTCTGAAAGTAAGCATGGTATAATTTCAATTCTTGTAAATTTATGAAGGGCTGTTTTGTGACCCAGTATATGATCTATCTTGGAGAATGTTCCATGTGCACTTGAGAAGAAAGTATATTCTGTTGCTTTGGGATGCAGAGTTCTAAATATATCTGTCAAGTCCATCTGATCCAATGTCTCATTCAGGGCCCTTGTTTCTTTATTGACCGTGTGTCTAGATGATCTATCCATTTCTGTAAGTGGTGTATTAAAGTCCCCTGCAATGACCACATTCTTATCAATAAGGTTGCTTATGTTTATGAGTAATTGTTTTATATATTTGGGGGCTCCGGTATTCGGTGCATAGACATTTATAATTGTTAGCTCTTCCTGATGGATAGACCCTGTAACTATTATATAATGTCCTTCTTCATCTCTTGTTACAGCCTTTAATTTAAAGTCTAGTTTGTCTGATATAAGTATGGCTACTCCAGCTTTCTTTTGGCTTCCAGTCGCATGATAAATAGTTCTCCATCCCCTCACTCTCAATCTAAAGGTGTCCTCAGGTCTAAAATGAGTCTCTTGTAGACAGCAAATCGATGGGTCTTGTTTTTTTATCCATTCTGATACCCTGTGTCTTTTGGTTGGCGCATTTAATCCATTTACATTCAGTGTTATTATAGAAAGATACGGGTTTAGAGTCATTGTGATGTCTGTATGTTTTATGCTTATAGTGATGTCTCTGGGACTTTGTCTCACAGGGTCCCCCTTAGGATCTCTTGTAGGGCTGGTTTAGTGGTGACAAATTCCTTCAGTTTTTGTTTGTTTGGGAAGACCTTTATCTCTCCTTCTATTCTAAATGACAGGCTTGCTGGATAAAGGATTCTTGGCTGCATATTTTTTCTGTCTAGCACCCTGAAAATCTCGTGCCAATTCTTTCTGGCCTGCCAAGTTTCAAAAGAGAGATCAGTCACGAGTCTTATAGGTCTCCCTTTATATGTGAGGGCACGTTTACCCCTTGCTGCTTTCAGAATTTTCTCTTTATCCTTGTATTTTGCCAGTTTCACTATGATATGTCGTGCAGAAGATCGATTCAAGTTACGTCTGAAGGGAGTTCTCTGTGCCTCTTGGATTTCCATGCCTTTTTCCTTCCCCAGTTCAGGGAAGTTCTCAGCTATGATTTCTTCAAATACCCCTTCAGCACCTTTCCCTCTCTCTTCCTCCTCTGGGATACCAATTATGCGTATATTATTTCTTTTTAGTGTATCACTTAATTCTCTAATTTTCCCCTCATACTCCTGGATTTTTTTATCTCTCTTTTTCTCAGCTTCCTCTTTTTCCATAACTTTATCTTCTAGTTCACCTATTCTCTCCTCTGCCTCTTCAAGCTGAGCTGTGGTGGTTTCCATTTTGTTATGCATTTCGTTTAAAGCGTTTTTCAGCTCCTCGTGACTGTTCCTTAGTCCCTTGATCTCTGTAGCAAGAGATTCTCTGCTGTCCTGTATACTGTTTTCAAGCCCAGCGATTAATTTTATGACTATTATTCTAAATTCACTTTCTGTTATATTATTTAAATCCTTTTTGATCAGCTCATTAGCTGTTGTTATTTCCTGGAGATTCTTCTGAGGGGAGTTCTTCCGCTTGGTCATTTTGGATAGTCCCTGGCGTGGTGAGGACCTGCAGGGCACTTCCCCTGTGCTGTGGTGTATACCTGGAGTTGGTGGGCGGGGCCGCAGTCAGACCTGATGTCTGCCCCCAGCCCACCGCTGGGGCCACAGTCAGACTGGTGTGTGCCTTCTCTTCCCCTCTCCTAGGGGCGGGATTCACTGTAGGGTGGTGTGGCTCGTCTGGGCTACTTGCACCCTGCCAGGCTTGTGATGCTGGGGATCTGGCGTATTAGCTGGGGTGGGTAGGCAAGGTGCTCGGGGGCAGGAGGGGCAGGCTTAGATCGCTTCTCCTTAGGTGATCCACTTCAGGAGGGGCCCTGTGGCAGCGGGAGGGAGTCAGATCCGCTGCAGGAGGTTTGGCTCCGCAGAAGCGCAGAGTTGGGTGTTTGCGCGGAGCGAGCAAGTTCCCTGGCAGGAACCGGTTCCCTTTGGGATTTCGGCTGGGGGATGGGCAGGGGAAATGGCGCTGGCGAGCACCTTTGTTCCCCACCAAACTGAGCTCTGTTGTCAGGGGGCTCAGCAGCTCTCCCTCCCTTTGTCCTCCAGCCTTCTCGCTTTCCGAGCAGAGCTGTTAATTTCTGACCTCCCAGACGCTAAGTCGCGCTTGCTGTCGGAACACAGTCCGTCAGGCCCCTCCGCTTTTGCAAGCCCGACTCGGGGGCTCTGCTTGGCCGGCGAGCCGCCCCTCCACCCGGGCTCCCTCCCGCCAGTCCGTGGAGCGCGCACCGCCTCGCCGCCCTTCCTACCCTCTTCCGTGGGCCTCTCGTCTGCGTTTGGCTCCGGCGACTCTGTTCTGCTAATCCTCTGGCGGTTTTCTGGGTTATTTAGGCAGGTGTAGATGGAATCTAAGTGATCAGCAGGACGTGCGGTGAGCCCAGCGTCCTCCTAAGCCGCCATCTTGCCGCAACTCCACCAATTTGAAGATTTAAAACAAAAAGAAGTGAATACAAATAGCAGTGGCATGTACACATAGCAAAAGTCATGAAGGTGTTATGGGTGACCGGGATTGAGTCCTGGTTTAGTTTAGTGAGTACCATTACTGGTATACTTGGGGCACCTGGGTGGCTCAGTCACTTGAACATCCAACTTTGGCTCAGGTCATGTTCTCATGGTTCGTGAGTTTAAGCCCTGCATTGGGCTCTCTGCTGTCAGCACAGAGCCCCCTTTGGGTCCTCTGTTCCATGCCCCCTGCCCCCGCTTTCTTCCCCTCCCTTGCTCAGGCTCTCTCTCTCTCAAAAATGAATAAATATTTAAAAAAAAAAAATGGAACACCTTCACCCCACCCTGTCACTGGCTCCACTTAAAAGCCTTTCCAGGTGGCTCTGTGTGTGCACATCAGTGACAATCCCTGCTCTCTCTAGGCACCTGGGAAGAAAATCAGTTTGGGCCATGTTGTTTGCAGACTTGTCCACGCTTTGCAGAAGTACCAGAAGTACAGGAAGGGAGAAGTACACACCCCAGCCCCACAGGAAAGGCCAAGTTGCCAGACATTTGAAAAGAAATGCTGAGTCATAATTTCCTTCATTCAGGAATTAGCTTGTGCTCTTGAGATTTTGAACTATGGTGAAACACGGAGCTGGTGAATGAGCAAGGTTTAAAGATTCATTCAGCATTAGCATTGGTGAGGATTGCCGGATCCTTTCATTAATTGGATTCAGGTTATACGTGTTTCATTTAGAAGCAGCTGTGATCACTAATGGAATGACCCCTGCCTCATTTTCTGCTCTGAAGCAGGAGGCGAGATGGCTCCTCTTATTATGTTGTGTTTCCCACTTCTGCTGACACCAAACGCTGATAAAATACGGTCCGTGGCCTTCAACCAAGCTCCTCTCTTTTAAAAGAGAATTTTGTTTTCATTTTCAGTAAAGAGACAGGCCCCAGGCTTAAAACGAATAGGGCTTCACGTTGCTTCACTGAATGCAGCAAAAGCATAGGACTTGAGAGCGGTGGGTTTTCTTTTCCACGCACTGCTCTTCCCTCTTACAGCTCTCCACAACCACACAGGAGACAGAAGCAGGCCCCGGATATAGGAGGCCGCTCCCCAATCTCCATTACACTTGCAGCTTACTTGTCCCCTACTCTTGCCTTTCTGTGCCATCCCACCAACACTCACCCAGTCCTTTCTGTACTGAGTTGTTCTGAGCATTTAAGAAAGAAAAACAACACTCTGCTTGGCCCCCATCCCATTTTCTCTCCTTCTCCAACCCAGATTCACATTGGATCAGAACAGAATCTTGCAACAATACTGTTAATAATAGTAGTATAATGTATATTTATGATTCCCAGCACAGCAGCCACAGAGTGCTCTGGTGAAAACATTGCTCCTCTACTAGAAACCTTCCAAAGGCTGAAGTTCTCCCCACCAAGCCCATTCTGTGCCCTCAGGCCTCCTTCCTGCTCCCGGCTTCCTCTTCTCCAAGGACTCCATCCTGTCTTTGTGGCTCCTCAGATCCTCCTTGGAGTATTTTTCCCTGGATGTTCCTACTCTTTCTATCTTTAGTATCTGTGAGGCTTGCTCTCTTTCTTCCTTTAGTCTTGAAAGTTGTGTCCCTGGTGAGGTCTTCCTGGTTGAAAATAGAAACCCTGCTCCCTGCCCAGGCTGGCCCTGGCAGTCTCCCTGCTTTATTTCCCTGTACAGCCTTACCATCCTCTAACATGCTGTGCCCTCCACCTTTTCAGGGAAGTTGTACCCAGGTCATCCCCCCTTCCATGAGGTATGGGTCTTGTCTGTTCTAGCCACTAAATTATCCCTAATGCCTGACACGTAAGGGGTACTCAATGAATTTTGGCAAAGAAATGACTGACTGAATGGTATCACTTAGAGTAATAGCAGAGTAGTGCTTGAGGGTTGCAAAGTAGTTCTGTTTGCACTTTCTGGTTGGACCCCAACATAGCCCCAGGAGGTAGGCTATGCAGGTGTTATTATCCCAACTTTACACGTGAGGAAAGTGAGGCCCCAAAGATTTCTGGATTTTTGTCCAAGTTCACACATCTAGGAATGGCAAAGCTTGGATTCACCACTTCCCCCTCATGGGCTATTTATCTTTGATACCTGGCATCTCTGATTCTGATCATCTTCTACAATTCTAGGGCAGTTGCAAGTGAAGCTAGTAGACATGGGTCATGGGACCAAGTAAATGAGTATCATGGTGAAATCCTCCTTGTCCACCACCTCCTCCCAGATGGGCCACCTTCCCCAGGCCTTCAGTATAATTAGCCTGGAGGCCTTTGGCCCCCATGCAGTAACTGGTAAGAAGCTATCTGTTACTGCCGTTCATTAAGACAGGTGACACAAGATGAAATATTTTAGGTGAATCATCTGGCCTAATTTAGAAAGGCTCAGTAGGGCTGGCGCCTTTGATTTATCAGGGAGAGGTATCTGTTATCAGAGAGATCCACACGCAGACTTATTTATTATCCAGAATCTGTTTTTAATTTCAGAGATTGTTTACCTTAACTGCTGTGTGTCAGATTCCAGGACGGATTTCTGCTTAGCATTTAATTTTAGATACTTGCCATGGTAGACAGTAAAAAATGGGTCTCCAGAATTTGTAGTTTCATTATGAATCTTACCTCCTGGCAGCCCCTACCAGTAGTTTGTCTTTGAAATCTCCTTGGTACTTGTTAACCCTGCTGTGCTGTGGAGAAGATATAGTTTATTTATTGGACTTTGCCCATTTATGAAAAAGTGCAGAAATTATTAATGGTTTAGTATCTATTAATGCATTACTTGGGTGGAATTCAAATTCTAATATTTATGGTAAACCCCTTTATAATGAAACGGGCAGAGAATCAGCTCTCATGCTCCGTAAATTTGGAAGGCTCTAGATGCTGTTGGAATGGCTCCCCATGAAATATGAGCCCTGCTGGCTTTATATTTACACCCATAAATAAGAAATAAGTACTTTAGGTTGGAGGAGAAATAATTAAGAATATTTGTGTAGATAATAAAGAAGAAATGGTCCAGTTTGGTGAACTGTGTGCTTGGGAAATGCCAGAGGCTGCCAGGACCTGGTGAGAGATGTGGGAAAAATTAGGGCTGGGAGATTGTAGGTGTGGGTAGGGTGTATGGAGACAGCAGGAATGGGGGCCTTGTGAAAGTTACTGTGGGCCATGGCAACTTGTGAGTGGCTGCATACATAGAGTTTAGGTGTGGGATCCAGGAGACCTGGTTTGGATTCCAAGTCTTCCCTAAGGTAGCACGGTTCTTTGATGGCCATCACTGAACTTTTCTGAAACTCAGGTTCCTTGTCTGCAAAATGAAGCTGATATTTCACAAAATTGTCATGAGGATAAATAGCATAGGCTTAAAATTGCCAAAAGTAGTAAGCAGATCTGTGTACATGAGGCCTAAAGAGGGAAACTGTTGAGGGTAAAAGTAGAAGAGTAGGGTTGGAAAACTATGTGCATGTATATGTATGTATACACATAGATATGTACATTTTGTATATGTATGTGTATGTACATATATACATAGATATGTACATTTTTGGGCATATGTATAATTGCTGTTGGGGAGCAGGAGGAAGAGAACATAAGGTGGATATACATAATGAGTTTAACACGAAAATAGAAAAATATTAGGGTCTCAAAGCACTGTCGATGAATGGGTACCTTTTACCTGCCAAGGCTTTTCTGCCCAAAGAGTCTCTTAATGGGGTCTCTTAGCTTTTTTCATTCCAACTGAAGCTTCTCCCTGACCACTTCCTGGTATGAGCTAAAGGATTTGGTTAAATCTCCAAGCATCTTCTAAAGGGTTAGAATCTCAGGGATCATTTAAGTTAGGGATGACAAATAAGTTTATTGCATGTAGAAACCCTATGGTAGTGATTTCCAGGAGTACTATTTTGAGAAAAATTGTGAGTTACCACTGTGTTCATCAGTTCCATGACTGATTAGTGATGCCTACCCCGGGTGATGAGTGGAAATGGTGATGAAGTTCACATTCTCTTGGTTTTTGCTTTTGTCTTTTAAATAAGGAAACCAAAGCCTAGGATGATTGTGTGAACTGGCCAGGCTGACACAGTGAGTTAGGGGTGAGGCAGGACCAGATTTGGATGCCTGGCTTCCAGTTTAAGTGCCTCTTATGTCACACCTCACTGTCCTGTTACTCCGTGTAGTCTCACTGTCCCCGCAGACCTCACAGAGAACAATAGTCAGCTGTCCCTGACTTATGAGAGTATGGATTCAGGTGAATTAAGCATTTTATGTCTTCCTTACTATATGTGGTGGCATGAAGAGACTCAGACACTATTTGGATTGATGATGATGATGATGACGACTCATTTATTTAGCTCTTTCTGTGTCCCAGGCCCTGCAGGGGCCATGCATTTGGTGTATATTATGTCATTTAATTATAACAATCTTATCACTGGGTGACAGTCTCTGCATTATGCATATGGGGAAAATGGCGTACAGATAGGTTAAGAAACTCTCTAGAGTCATAAGCTATCATTTGCCAAAGCCTTTCAGACTTTGAAGCATGTGTTTTTGATTCCTGAGCATATGAATCCATCTTGTGTAGGCTTGTCAATGGTGCCATCCTTCGGGGTAACATTGATGTGGTCTCTATCACATATAAAGACTTATATTTAAAGTAGCAAAGGAAGATTAGGAAAGTCAGTGGTCAGTGCTTCTGACAGGAAACTTAAAAAAGTTTTAATGTTTATTATTTTTGAGAGAGAGACAGAGCATGAGTGGGGGAGGAGCAGAGAGAGAGAGGGAGACACAGAATCCGAAGCAGGCTCCAGGCTCCGAGCTGTCAGCACAGAGCCTGGCGCAGGGCTTGAACTCACGAACTGTGAAATCATGACCTGAGCCAAAATCAGGCGCTTAACTGACTGAGGCACTCAGGTATCCCTGACAGGCAACTTTTAGTGAGTAGGGGAAAATATCCTTTCCATCCAATGCAGAACTTCCCTGTCTATCCCTATGTTTATTGCTATGACTCAAGCAAGAGTTGGATGGAATTGGATAGATCATGCCCCCGGTTCTTCATTTATGCATATTGTAGGCAAGAACTATTCCCATACTGATTCATAAAAATGAAATTTCTGGTGAGCACACCTGCCATGATAATTTGCTTAAAGGATATAGGTGTTTCCTGACTTCAGCAGAAAATGATCCCTGATACTGGAGAAAGGAACAATCTTTCCTCTAGCGGACTTTGACTGTCTTCCTTAAGTGTGTGGGGAGCTTGAGTAGTCCATCTCATACCTGGAGGTGTCAGTAGACCATCTCATACCCTGAGATCCTCATAATGACCCAGGGAATGGTGGGTGGAAAGTATTGAACCACTGTTGTGTGCGAAGACATTGGCCCCAGTCCTTGTATTCCTAATTTTTCCGGAGTAGCTATAGCCAAATAGCACAGCTTTTGGAATCAGCTTCGAATTCATTCATTTACCAGTCTTATCCTCTGGCTGCATATCAGTTTTTAAGTACCCAGGTTACAGGGTATTATCTTAACATTTAGGTTAACTGTCAAATAAAAATAAAAACAAGGTAGAAAAAAAAGAAGAGAGTGTCTTTACTTACAACGCTTAGTGGAGCTTGTGGGGGTGTGGCACCATCTAAATCCAGGTGATTTCCACTTAGACAATGGACTTCCTTCTCTGCATGGCACAGTATGCTGGCCTTTTCTGGGGTGGGTGAGTGTTGGGTGTAGGATCCTGTCTAGGATCACATAGCAGGGAGCACAGGAAACTCTTGTGATTCAAAGTTGCTTTGCTGTCCTGGGAAAAGTATCCCGGGGGGATTCTACTCCTGCAGCTGGCAGTGGGGATTTGGTATAAACTGTTAGCTGTGATGATAAGAGGAGGATGCTGTGATAATATTTGAGTAGAACCATCATCACCTGGCTGGCACTGCTCTAATTAGCCCATGAAATCTTTCAACATCAGTTTGAGGATGTTATTCTTGTTGTTCCCACTTTGCATTTAAGGAAACTGTGGTTAAATAATTTGCTAAGGGTCGTGCTATTGGTACATGTGGTAGAGGTGGCCTCAGGATAGAGTCTGTGCCTGCTGACTGGAAATGCTTGTTAGGAGAGGAACACTCCCCTTGACCCACCAGTCTCCAGCCACTTTCTCTTCTCCTGGATGGGATGGTTTTCCTTTTGATCAAGAAGAAATGCAGAGAAGAGGGCAAATCCACAGAGTATGGTACTTTCTATCTGGAATTTTCTCTGGCTTATCTTTCTGCCTGTCCCATAGGCCCCTGTCCCTCATCTGGATCTTAAATCCTATACTCCTCCTCCCCCCACCCGGCAAAACCAATTCTCAGAACTTCCATATGCCCTAAGTTAGGGGTGACTCTTGGAAGTTCAATGTGTTAATGTTTGTATTTTAGTTGTAGTGAAAGTACTGAAGGTAGAATTTCAGGTACAGTCAACCATGACCTGCCTCCCACTCTTACTTTAGGGCAACCTGAGAGTCAAAGCTAGGAATTTCCTTAAAATGGCTACCACTCATTCTATTTGTACTTGTCCATGAACCAATTAAGAATACATGTGGAAGGTAAACTAACTTGCAAGAGCAGAGGTAGAATTATAGCCCCATTTCTCCCCCTGGTTTGCACAGCACCATGATCTCTGGTAGCATCCTCTAAATGTGATCTCCATATTGCTCATCCAGCTGAGAGATGATCCTGCAATTAGTGGGCTTCACCTGGCCCAGCCCAGCCTACAGCCAGGCAGGTGAATCCAGGAGCATTTCTTCCGTGATGAGAGAGTAGGAAGTTGTAATGAGTGTGCTCCATGTTGCTTGGGACCACCCCCCCATGGACTAAGACTGGAAGGAAATGGTCCTCTCCCTTGGGAAGTCCACATTGTTGACATAATTCCTGGTCTGCCTGGGGCTGTTCTACCTATGAGGCCATCTCCTGAAGGCACCATGTTTTTTATATAACATTTTGTCCCTTTAGAAATTATCGTGATGTATGTCAAGAGCTTTCACACCGAAAAAAAATATGTCACATTAGCTTCCAAGTTTCTGATTGTCTAAATAACGCAGCAACTCAACATACAGCTGTCTGGCATTTTGACAGTACAATAACCCATAATTCTTCCTGCCACTCAGCACTTCAAGGTTAGCATTTTGTAGTTTGCTCTCAAGGAGTATTCATTTAAATTTTCAAGTGCAGAGTTGAATGTGGCTGCCTCATACCTCCCTTTTGATCTGTTCTTTATTTACTTGGGTGCTCTTCCAGTTTATTACATACGTTGTATGGAATGCTCACGCATGTGTATAAACTTTTTTGGAGAAGTGGAGTGTTGTTCGACTTACTGCTATTCTCTCTATAGTTGGGGATAAGAGAGGGAGAGAGATGCTAAGCTTCACAGGGCAGCTCCCTGGTTTGTGGTGGTTCCCCAGCATCTGACATGGGGTGAAGTAAGAAGGTATAGGTAAGAGGATGTAGCACTTGGACTCTCTCTTGCCTCCTTTCAGAAGGCAGGTGAAATGCTTGTAGCTTTTTTTCTGAGGAAAGAAGGAGCTTTGGGTTCTGAACTTAACTCGTGGGAGAGACTTGTTTTCTTGGTCTTTCCTTGATCCTTGAGTCACAAGGAGGATTCTTGAACACCCAGTTAGCATCTTTGATTTAGCTGCTGGTTTTGAATCTTCCTTACTGGCTTGGTTACCACTAGTCACTGTCACAGGCAAGTTGACTTCCTTAGTGGGAGACTGGGTTATGAATCTGGCTTTCATCGATTGCCTAAATAACCTTGGCCAAGTCAATAATTTACCTCTTTAAACTTTTTTCCTTTTTAAAATGCGGTTACTAGCCCTCCTTATACCTGCCTTTACAGGCTTCTGGCTAGGTTAAGGTAACACAATAGAAGCGCATGTGCTTTGAATTATTGAGAGCTGTGCTATCTCAATATTAGACATTATTGTGGTTTTTTTTTTCCTTTTAATCCACTGCCAGTTTACATCCCTGATCTACATTCCTGCCTCCAGTAATCGAGTGGATTATTGTGATGTGTGGGTCTTTTTCTGAATGTAATGCCTCTTGCCATGAATCAGGTTTATTTATTGGCCCTTCTTGGATTGTGTTCAAGGGAGAATTTCTGGATCTCAGACACCCTTAAGACATCTCAGGGTCTAAAATTTCTAAGGTAAAACAATTGTTTTAGATCAGTGACTGACCAACTGGCTCAATAAATGTGCTTTTCCTGGGAAAACCCTAACTCTTGAAACTCACTAACCTACTTTTAAGCCTGCCAACTTAAGCACAATTTAAAAGCCGAATGTGTGTATAAGAAGAATCACTGTGTTGATATGAAGTCTGTTTACACTTCAAAGCCATTAGAGTGATAAACATTTTACCACCATTGGGCCCTAAAATCTCCGGAACATAATTTGCTTGTTGAGGCCCTATTGGAGTTGGTACTCCTGACAGAAGATTAATGCTTCTTTAGGAGCCTTGGGACTCACTTTGACAAATCTGGCATAGACTGCCAGCTGGATATCACCAAATCTTTGGATCCAAGCTCATGGGGAGTTTCTAACATGTGGAATTTCTCTGGTTGGTTGGTTGGTTGGTTTTGGTGGGGAGAAATCTGGGTTGACATTTTTCAGTCTATTGGAGGCTTCAAATCTTATTTGCTCTACATTTGCCACGTGGAAATGGGGAGATGGAAATCTTGCATAGTCCACTTGGATAAGATGGTGGAGTGTCACACAGTTCCATGCTCACAATAGCCTTGGCCTGGGAGGAGGACATTTGGACGGGGTTAACCACAAATGTTTAGTTACTGGCTTATCACAGTCACTTGAATTACATATCATTCTATACATTTCAAAGTGCTTCTGCATCTGTTACTATAACTGATCTCAGAATAGTACTGTGAGGTAGACATGGTCAGGGTTTCTAAAATTATGTTTTTAAGAATGTTTTTTCAGATTATGAAAATAGTGCATATTCATTGTAGAAATGTTGGACAATACTGAAAATCATAAGAAAGAAATTAAATTGCCTGTAGTTCCACAGTTGCCAGAAATAGACACTTAATCCATTCTAGTATATATCCAACCCCATATACGTTCCTTTTGTGTGTATACACCTATATCTGTGGATTATATTTTTCTTATAAGCATATATCCATGTTATAAGTATAGTCCTTGGAAGCCCAATGTTTAATGTCTTAACCTGTTCTGTTATAAAGGATGTATGTATCATAATGTTGTTGAGTAACTAGGTTATTTTCTGTTGTTCCCTATTATACTCAGCACCATGAAGAATGCCCCAGGAGATACATCTTTTTTTTTTATTATTATTATTTTAAACATACCTCTGATTATGTCCTTAAGATAAACTGTTAAAAATATAATAGCTGGGAAATTTCTATCCACCTTTTGAGGGTTATTATACAAAAGGTCAAATTTCAAGACAGATATTTTATCCTCATTTTATAGGTGGGCCAACTTAAGAGCAGAGAATTTCACTGATTTGCCTGGGAATGCATAGCAAATCAGTGGAGGAATCTGGTGCCTCCATGGTGGCATCTGCCTTGCTGGCCTCTCTCACCACCTGGAGGTGAGAATACCACCCCCTGCAAGGGTGAGCCTTGTTTTCTGTGGTGTGATGATGGGCTCTCTTCACAAACTTTTGTTAGGTGTGGTTTGTGGTCCACATGCCACTCTGTAGCCTGTGAACTGGAGATTAAATAAATCTTTATCCTATTTCATGTCAGTGTGTCTTAGGGCTTCCTGGGCTCTCCCTTGCTGAGGCTCCCTCTCCCACCCAGCACAACCTCAGAATGGTGGCCACGCAGTCTGCCTGCTTGGCTCCCTTTTATTGTACACATTTTGGGGGGAATACCTGTCAAGTTCCAGGCCTCGTGTTGGAGGTGGAGGGTACAAAGATATGTTCAGTCCTGGTCCACAAAGAGCAGCTGGGACTTAAACCTAAAAAAGAAACAGATAACTATGATGAGGACATGGTTGTGGGCCTGTGGAAGAAACATTTTATTTGGTGAATTTCATAGCGATGTTCCTGATGCATGATAAACCTCACTCTGCAGCCACAGTGGGTCCTTTTGGTTTCCTATTTCAGCGTATCACTTTTGTTCAAACCTGTCCCTCACAGTCTCCTCACTTTCCCTCCTTTTTGTCCCTTGTCTACTTTGACGTGCTTCCCGTTGTTTTTGTATATAGCTAGCATCTAATAAGTAGCTGATGGAGTGGCCGGATTACTGGGCCTCTGCATACCTGCGTTTGGGTCCTATTCCTGCACTCCTATATTCCTGAGGAGTTGTACCAGTCCTTAAGTCTCATTCTCTTTTATTTGTATAATAAAATGAAACAAATAGGCATTAAAAATAATATGTAATGCTTTTGAGAACCTATTATGCACCAAACACTGTTGTCAGGGCTGTACACGTATTGACTTATTTAACACTCTACCTTTGTGAGGTAAGGGTTATTAGTATCCCCATTCTTAGGGGTAGGATCTAGCCACACAGCTTGAGGTCCAAGACTGCACAGCTGGATGGACAGGAGGCGGGCTGATTCGAGAACTTGCTGTCTTAACACTGTACTCCACTGTTTTAGGACCCTTTACTCTTGCATTCATCCCCTTTCCTTACATTGTACCTGACACAGGAGTTTAATGTCATGAATTTGGGAGAGCAGAAACTTTCTTGAGGTGGTAAGTTACTGCCTCCCAAACACATGGATGTCTCAGACCTTGGCCACTCCCCCATAGGGCTATGAAATATCCCAGAGCCAGGGAAGTGTGAGGTTGAGAGAGACCAGAGAGGAAAAGCTTCTTTTCAAAAAAGAAGTGACTTTTTGAGCATCAGCTATTTGAAGGTCAGTGTCAGTGATGGACTAAAACAGATGTGGCTTCTGCTCCTGGGAAACTTGTGACCCAGAAAGTGGGGAAATATGTCACAAAGCTGATGGGACCATTGGGAGAGAAAGTAGTAAGGGTAAAAAATGTTTCCAGGTTGAAATACCAGCTCTTTTCAGACTTGAAGGGGACTGTCCATTCTGATGCAAGAACTATCTTTTTCTCCAGTGGACAGCTCATGCTCCTGGGTCTTGCAAGTCCAGATGGAGTCATAGAACTGTTGCTGTCCAGAGCATTCACTTGAGGGCTGGGTTTTATTGTTGTCATAGCATCTGGCTTACATAAATATGCTTTGTCATAATGGAGGGAGAGGGGGGAAGAAAATCAAGCCGGATTTTTGGTTATTTGTAGATCTTTTTCTTCCTATTGAGATTTATAGTAAGCCAAAATGCCTGGAGCTGGGATTGATTTGAATGAAAAAGTATAGATACACATATATGCATGCTTGAACAGTGTCAGGCTTCCAGTGTGTGTCTAGTTTCTCTATAAGTCCCCAGTCTTGGGGGTTCTTCTGTAACTTCATTCCAGCAAGAACAGGCACTGCCTCAGTATTCATTTCAGTGGCATTGACAATACTGACAATATAATTGACCTAAAAAGTTCTGGATTTCCTGTTAATGCACTTTAGAAATGTACATCAACTACCAAAAAAAAAAATCATTTCTATCTACATTTCACTTGATTTCCATTTTCAAGAGAGAGGCTTCATCATTATTATTCTATTTGAATAGCACTGATATCTTGAAGGATGGAAGGAGATTTCTATTGTATGCGGGAGTACTTTATTTCGATATTTTCTTTGTCTGATTATACATGATAAACACACATTAGTGACATTTCGTGCATGTTTGGAAGATAAATGGGGATATCTCTTTAAACCATTCCTGACACTTGCTAACCTGTGAGCTTAATGGCATTTTCTCTTTGATTCAATAATTTGTCTGTCAAAAAAAAGCTGGGCTGACATTCTCCTTGTTGTGGGATTGAAATGGAAAAGAAATCTCTTCGCTTGAAGATAATTTTTTTTTTTAAATTGAGGGGAACATTTTAGGATAAAAATGTTTTTGAAATTATTTGGGTTTTTGGTGGTAGAGGTGGGGGCAGATATGGGGAGGGGGGTGCTCATGAATGCTAGGGCCCTGACATTATATGTGTGGCAAGTAATAAAGGCGAAACGATTACCTCGGTCTGAAAGTCCTCTTGAAATAATTAGGGAATATGTGAATTCTTGCAAACGAAGATGGCTTCTGCTGATGTGTGTCTTGTGGGAGGCTGTCAGCCTTCCTTGTGTGGAGGTTGTTGGGTTGGGGTGTGTATCTGTGCATGGAGGGGTGACTGTGACTCAGTATGCCTGCCTCGGTTCCCTCCAGACTCATTCTGGATGAAGGGGGAGGGAGAAAGGTGGCCAAGCATCATTCTGAAGAGGCTTTAAATCCAGGTGGTTTTTCTTTTGTTTAGAGATTTTGGAAGAGCCCTGTTCAGGAAGTGTGGTTAAAAAAAAAAAAATCCTGGAGGTAAACCTAGAGTAGGGAGGCAATGGTGGGCTGGGAGTGGCAGGTGTGGAGCTCTTGAAGGAGCGCTTTGCATTTGTGTAAAGGTGGCCTAGCATGTTGGGGAAGAGGTGCCACTTCAGATCTGTATCATGTGACTCCACAGTGTATGGCTGACCCTGCCTTCTTAGACCCCTCCCAGTATTGAGAACTTTTGGGAAGTCTGAGTTAGGTAAAGATGATGACAGTGGTTGTGGCCAGCAGTGAGATTGGGAAGGATGCTTGGTGTCCAAAGTCTGCTTGTCTCCCTGCCCCTCTCCAGCCCAGGGTCTTCAAGTGTGCCATTAGAGAACACTGACTTATTAAGCTCTCTCAGCATATTTCATTGAATGTCTGGTGTGTGCCAGGCATGGTTCTAGGAACTGGGGCTGCATTCCAAGTCCTACAACTTGTCAGTTATGAAGTTGGGAATAGAACTCTGCTCTCTTGACTCCTGATCTGGTGCTTTCCAAGCACAGCAGGCTGCTTCCCTGGAGATCCTGCCTTTTACAGGAGCCTAAAGGTATGAAATTCTTTCCCATTATCTGGTTGTTCCTCCCCTGGCTTCCAGTCCCCCTCTGTGGGCCATGGTTTCCCTTGTCTTGGAACCTGGCTCAGTCATGCTGGGTTGCCCTAGCGAAACCCAGTAAACACATAAAAATGAAGATGTTAGCGGTCACACACATTTTGGCAGCCTTGACTTCTCGCCAGAAAGTAGAAACATTTTAAGACCTTTGAACATCCTGAGCACTTTTAATTTTGGAGACCTCATCATACAACATATCAAATGTATTAAAATGACCCCTTCCCCATCTCACATTAAATATAATTGATGAGGTTTCACTGTGAAATTTTTGGAAGGATTCTAAGTCATTTTTACAGTTTGGAGGCTTAAGAATAAATTAATTTTCTCATGAAAACTTTGTTATATTTATATTTAACTGGAGAGCTTGACTTGATTAGTGCTTGACCTACCAGTGAACATAGGATTTCTTTCTGTTGAAGTTTATTTGAAATTTTATTAATCTTAGTTTTATAATTTTTATTTCACATTTTGGAGCCATTTTTTTTTTCCAGATCTTGAACATTTTGTTGACCATTCAAACATTTAAAAGAAGGCACTTAACACTATGCCTGTCACTCAGTCATGGAGGAAAGACACCAAGGACAGACCTCCTTGGACACACCGACCTAAAACCAAATCCTGGACTTCAGCATTTGCTCCTCAGGGGACTCCAGTTGGGCCAGTCTTGTTTGTAGGCTTGCAACCCTCTTCCGACCCCACCCAGGGAAGGGCCTGGGTATTATAGAGGTGACACTGCGGTCGCAAGGAGAACTCCTGTTTTCCCCTGCTGCAGTGTCAGCCCAGGCTTTTACAACAAAATACCACTGACTGGGGTGGCTTAAACAACAGAGGTTTGTTTTCTCACATTTCTGGAGGCTGCAAGTCTAAGATCCAGGTGCTGGCTTCACTTTCTGTTGAGAGCTCTCTTCCTGATAGGGAGATAGGCACCTTCTTATTTTGTCCTCGGAACGCTGGTCTTTCTAATCCCATCATGAAGGCCCCACCCTCAGGAACTTATCTGACCATAATTACCTCCCGAAGGCCCCATCTTCAAATACCATCATCATGGGGGTTGGGGCTTCAACATAGAAATTTTGGGAATACACCAACATTCAGTTTATAGCATGTACTACGGTTGGAAAGTGTGGCCCTCAGGATCTATGGCTCTGGGCTTCAAATCCCATCCCATCACTTTTTAGGAGTGTGACTTAGGATGTAAGTTGGTTATATTGTCTGAGCCTCAGTTTCTGTTTCTGTAAAATGGGAATAACGATCCATTTGCAGAGGTATTGTATTTGCAATAGTGTTTGTCAAGGGCCTAGTTCCCAGGAGGTAGTTCTTCTCTTTATATTTGCCCCACCTCACCTGGGGGCATCTTTAAATGAATATAGCAGCTCATTTTTGAAGAACTCTCAGCTATGTGTGTGAGATTGAGACGGAGGCAGAGGGCAGGGAGACAGAGCCCAGGAGCATGGCAAAGGTAGGAGACAAGTAGTCTCTGGCACGAAGGCAAGATTGGGCTTCTATAAGAGGAGTTTGTTTCTACATTTTTGGAAAGTCTTAGGCTTGTGGGAACCCCTTAGGTTGTATGAGAGGACGAAGGGTGGACTGAGAAGGCTCCTCAGGGTTCACATTTTGAGGTTGAAAGGCCCCCAAAGTGGGAGTACTAAGCTTGAGTTTTTTACCCTCTTCTGGTAAAAAGCTTACTAAACCCAAGCTTAGTCTTCTAAGTTCGGGGCCTCACTTTTGCCATTTCCAGAATAGGGAACAGAAACTGAAATGACTAGTTTTTATAAATGATGGGGTTTTGAGCCTGGGGTAGGAGTGGGGGTTGGTATTTATGTGCAAATGGCTGTGGACTTTGCAAAGTGCTGGTATCTGGGGAAGGAACCAGTGACCAGCGTTTAGAGAGCAATCAGAACAGGGGGTGCCAGGCTTGGCCGAGAGGACGGATGGGCAATGATATGACAGTAGTCTGTTCCCAGGCTTCCCATATTGGAGGGGATTGGCAGGTGGAAAATCGGAGGGAGCTGATAATCCCCCAAACCCTTCCTCTTGATTCATGGCTGCCAGCAGCAGATTAACCTTCCTGACTGACTCAAGCCAAGCCTGGCCCATGGTGGGAAGTAAGTCCCACCCTCTCTCCCTCCCTTGAATGCCCAATGTGTGTTAGGCATTATCCTAAATATTTATATTACATCTGTGGGCAAAACTGGCAAGCATTCTCATGGACCTTATAATGTACATTAAACAGTCAACATGATACATAAATAAATTATATGGCAGAAGGCCATAAATGCTGTGGGGGGGAAAAGAAAAAGAGAGTAGGTAATAACATTAGTAGTCCTGGGTGGAGGTGACAGAGTTTTAATGAACATGGCAGTCAAGGAAGGCTTTATTAGGAAGGTGAACAAAGTTGAGGAAGTGAGTTGAAGGAGAAAAGTACTGTCAAAATGAGCTTGCCATCTCTGAGCTCACAATATCTGGTAGGGGAGAAGAAGCCAGCCAACACTGGAATTCCTAGAATAGAATTTCTCCCTAACAAATGGAAGCAACATGGTTAATGGAGAGGAGGAATGGCCATGCTTGCCTGCCTGCCCTTAATCATCTGTGTGGTTCATGGTACCACCAGGCAGGTCTTGGTATCAAATGGAGACTGGGAGGTGGGGTGTAAAGCCAGCGTCCTCTACTCAGGTGGGTTTGATGGGTCTCTATGGGCTTAAAAAATTTGTTGGATGAGTGTCTGAATGAGGGACTGAGTAAATTTATGAATGCATAAATCAATGAAAAATGAGTAAAGGCTTTTTTAAGGGTGGGTAATTTACAAGTTCACGTCCTAAGTTACTAGTTGAATGTCTAGCCTCAGTGATAATTACTTTAATTACTTTAAGATGTTTTGCTTTGGATATAGGAGTTTCTACCCCTAGGTAAACTTTCACGTAATACAATGGAAAATGATCCAACTTTTCAAAAATGTGTTGGGATATCATGGTATAGTCTTAGGTTAGATTTTCATATATACCTTTAGTCAAGATAGGGTATTCTCAGAATCAACTTGTAACTTCCCCTCATATTTAAAGTAAGAGCAAGGGGCACTTGGCTGGCTCAGCCAGTGGGGCATGTGACTCTTGATCTAAGGGTTGTGAGTTCAAGCCAGATGTTGGTTATAGCGATTACTGAAAAACAAAATCTTTAAAAAAAAATAAAGGAAGAGCAGATTCTGATAAACTTGTTAATCACTTCCTGTCAACAGCTACTCTTAGTTTTTAATTGTAATCTGGAGATGGAGGCAGAAGATTGGATATCTGGTGGATCTGCTGGTCTTTTGGTTATCAAATTTTGCATGTTTCCAGAAAGTCCTGGGGAAACGGAGATATACAGACAGACTGGGTCTACTCCAGGTCTATTGTATCAGAAGTTCCAGCTTTGGTCCCCATTATCTGTATTTTAAATTCCTTCTCAGTTGATTTTGTTGCAGATGGTAGAGGGATTTAAGAAATGCTGCACCATAGTCACCTTTGAGGGCAGAAATTATGATCTCTTGTTTTAAAGTATTTATTTTATCAGTGTCTACTTTCATACTAGAAAAGCAGTAAATCTTTATTGCTAGAAGCCAAACAAAACGATTCATCCCCCTCCATCAAGGTAGCATTCCAGTCTATTTTTTTTTTTGTACAGTTTTTCCCCAAACACAGAACTATTGTATAAATATTACTATACTATTGGCTTTCTTTTTATAATACAGTATCCATATTTCTCAATACTTTTAAAGCTCTGTGATATTCCAGAGTATACAAGTGATGGATTATTTCCATCACTGAAACCCCTGGCCTTATGCAGCCCTTTCCACATGGAGAAATGTTGATAAACCTTTGTTGCCTGAATAAGAGGAAACAGCTATCTTGTACCATTCACCCATGTCCTTGTTGCTGGTCTTAGGGCAGAGAAGTCCTTATTCAAACTCTCTCTTCCCCCAAATAAGCTTGGTGTTAAGATAAGGTGACTTAGTTCTCCTTAGGGAAGGTTCTGGGCTGTGGCAATGACCCCTCTAATGCAGGGGTTCAGGTCAACGTGAAAAGGAGTTATTGTTGCACAAAGTGAAGGAGAATAAATCAGCCAGTCAGAGGTGAGGATAGTGCAGCACCCTCAGATGCTGCCTTCAAGGCGTTTATAAACCATGTAAGGAGATAGAACTTTCTCCTCCTGGAGAGTTAACACAAGTATATAGGGAAGTAGCTGGTGAGGATCATGAGAGACCAGAGAGCCCTCGTGCTCCCTTTGGACTGAAGTCATCAGTGAAAACTACTTAGGGGAGAGCATTTGGATTGAGTTCAGGAGAGTCTGATTAGCTCAGCTGAGAGAAGGCTCTTGGATTACTCCACCGTGCATAGGAGAGAGCTGTTGTGCCCCTGTCCTGCCATATTAAGACCAACGGACTTGTGTGTGGGGCTCTTGGGAACCAGGTGGTTAAGGAACCAAATAAAGTAATCATTCCCTGGGCCCTCCAAGAGGAGAAACAACAGCAACAAAAAGCTCAGCCCTCAGCCGAGCCAAGCTCCAAGAGCCCCTTTCACAGACACATAAATATTTAATAATCATCTGTCTACAACCAATCTAGGGGAAAAAAATCTTTAAATAGACTGCTCGAAAGGCCAAAACCTGAATTTTAATTGAGGTACTTTGAATTACTCCCATTAGTCAGTCGCTCTGACTTTTTCTTAGTGAGGGGTGGATTGTTGTTGAAAGGGGGGATCAGAATTATTAGCAGTCCTTAAAACACACACACACACACACACACACACACACACACACACACACAACTGCTGTTCCTACTAAATAATAAACCAGGCTTCTTTTTTTAAAGATGTGGCATTTTCGGAACATAAAGTGGGAGAGCAAAGTACGATAAGCCCCACACATCAGAGATGCAATTGAGGAGTTAAGGGCATTGGGATGCCTTACTAAGCATTTTGTTGTGAAATCACCTCTGTGATTCTCCCTGGTCCCAAGAAAGTTTGCAGGATGGAGGAGGCCTCTGTGTGTGTGTGTGTGTGTGTGTGTGTGTGTGTGTGTGTGTGTGTGTGTGTTTATGTATTTATTTTCCTTTTCTCTGCCCCCTGGGCCTGTGGTCTCCTGCAGCTGATGTAACAGTCCTCTTGGAGGTGCCCCCTGTATCTCATGCTAGCCAATTTCAACAGTCTAAAGTACTCAAATTGAGCCATTTTGTTCTCTGTAAAATAAACCCCAGGCCATTATGCGTGGTTTCTCATTCACCCGCCTCCTGGTCTCCCTTCCCTTGGCCCCTCTCTGCCCACCCTCCCCTCTTTCCCATTCTCTCCTTTCACTCCCCCGCCCGAGAACGGGAGGGAGGAGCAGACCTCCTTTAGGAGAACGCTGTTTCCAGTCGAGGCATGTCAACTCCACTCTGGCACAATTTGCTTTGAGATCTGTGTCATGGAGTGGGGCCGCAGGGTCACCCCCACCATAATTGATCTTGCTTATTCATCTGCTTCCCCTGTATCTCCCTTTCCCCACGCTGGCCTTTGTTTGGATAAATTGTTTGAAGATTGACTGTGGTGCTGAAAGCCCCCTGCCCCAGCGCCCCCACCACCTCGTCCAGGGTGAGACAGTGGAGTGGCACTGTGGGAAGAGAGTTCTTCTGCCTGCCCCCATCCCAAACACGGAGGACATCCCCCAGTGTCACACGTAAGGTGATTTCCAGACTAATTTCCTATGGACTCACTTTGCACAGCTCCTTGTGCACTGGTAGGAGAAATGTTAATTGGTGTGTGAGCCTGAGATGTACTTCGGAAGGATTTATTGTTGTAAGCAAAGGAGGAGAAGGGGGGCCGCGTCCATCTTTGTGATGGCTTTGAGTCCACACTCACTCGCTCCAGATTATTTTTAAAACCAGTGGTAATGATGGATCTGAATCCAGTAATTTATTCGATTTTGGGTCATTAACCCTTGTTCTGCTTATGGCAGCAAATGACTTCATCGTCAGAGATGATGAGTGTTCCAAACTGTGGGGATACTTGGCTCTCTCGAGTTCTCATCTGAAAATCAATTTTAAGCAAGTGGCAGGCATCAGAAATCCTCTCTGCTTATAGGTTTCTGCAGCATTGCCTCTAGGATTAGAAGATGTGGGGAGGGTGGCGGGGGGGAGAAGAGAGCCCCCGGAAAACTTCTATTGCCTCAGAGTTTGTGGTGGGGTGGCTAATGTCCTGAAAAGGCTGCACAATAGACTCTGTCAAAATGGGTCTTTAGGAGTAGGGAATGGATGGCAGTTGGGAAATGGGGTAAAGGGAAGGAAAGGAGCAAGCCTTCATCTAGCGATCCTGCCTGTAGACTGAATGACATGGCTTGAAATCATTGTTTTGATTCCCATTGACTGAAGGCTGGAGGGGCTTTACTGGTTAAGCTTTTAAAGCCGCAGCAGTTTAAACTCTTTCCCTTTTTGCCTGGTGCACCCTTTCTCCAGTTGACCTTGAAACACATTAACTCATCTTTGGAAAGAAACTGAACAAAACACCTTTTGCCTTCAAATCTGGGCTGCCTTCTGTCTCAGAGTGTTACGTAAATTGGTGGCGTCGCCGGTGTCCCTGACTTCGGGGCAACAGAGAACTGGTGTGGTAGTGCTGGCCAGCCTCCAGGCAGAGCGAGTGAGTAAACACTCCTGTGGCTCCCCTACCACGTCCCTCTGCCACAGCGGACAAGCTGACCGGCAGTGTTCAGGGTCAGGGGCACTCCTGCCCTACCTTTGAGGGTGGATCCAATAGTTGAGCAGTACTGGAGAGTGCACCCAGAATGGACCCATCTTTACACATGATGTGTGTGAGCCCTGTCCTTTCCTTAAATGTAGTCATGTAAGGTTCATTGCTGAAATTTCCAGGTAAAATATTTGGGTGCAAAATAGGGATTTTTAGAAACTTTTAAATGGAAGATACTTAGTAATCATTTAACCAAATCCCTTATTTTTGTAGATGAAGAACCTATGGCTCAGACACGTCACTTGCTTTGTCCAAGATCACAGATAGACTGTGGGGAGCAGAAATGGTCTTAGAACCAAGGTTTCCTGAGCAGTGGTGTACCTGTAGTGGGGACAGGTTGCCCCAGGTGTGGGCAGTAAGGGACTCCATTGTCTGTAAAGAACATATAAATGATAACAAAGACCCTGGCTCTGACTTTATTACCACCATGATCTGACAGTTCCAAACAGTGTCCGTGATAAAATACCCCTTCTCGCTGTGCTGGACACTCCCACCAGCCCACTCCCCACCTCTTTGGTACACCACTGTTCCTGACTCCCAGTTTTATGTTTCCCCCCTCAAAACCAAGAGGTGGCCCCATCAAACAAACCACAAGCAAACAAAGAATAAATCCTGCATTGAAGTACTCCCTGCTTCTTTCGGACTTAAGTCAGGAAAATAGCCTTTTGGTGAGCTCATTTGGAGGCAGGGCTGGCTGGTGCAGAAAAAATGCAATGTCTTAAAAATTCATGTGTGGGGGACCCAAAAGAACAGTGATGGGATTTGTAGGATTTGCCTGGCCCACATCTGTCTGCTGCGTGAGTGTGGGTGCTGAGCCCTGCTTGCACGCTCTGACTTTATGCAGGGCCAGGAGCTCCTAGCCCTGGGTCTGGGTCAGAGTCAACAGAGTTGAAAACTCTCTGGATTACTGTCTAAACCTAATTCTCTCCCGGATGATTAGAGCCTTTGGGAAAGTAGTCGGTGGTCTGAGGGCCTGACCTGCTTGTGTGTGCGTCTCTGTGTGGTCATTTTGGCCAGACTGGCTGCTGTCCAGGCTTTTTTTTTTTTTTTTTTCCCTCTCCAGCCATCCCCCCTGCAACGGGTGGGTAAATATTCCAGTCTGACTTCAGCTGCCGAGTCATCAGTTCTGACAGACGGCTGCCTCTTTGCAGCGGCCCCCCCTCCCCACCCACCCCCAGCCCCTCATTTCATCTTCCCCCTGTCAGAACTCACCCTTTGGCAGAAATCTTTTCCGAGAGCTAAATGTGAGCCTCAAAGAGATGCCGTCAAGGTATTTTTCATAATTTTCAAAAGTAATTTCCTTCCCTCCACCCCCCACCCGCCTTCTCTTCATTATAATTATGTCTTAGCAGCTACCCAAATCAGCATGGCAGGATCCAGTCCTCTCCCCTATGGGGAGGGCCAGCCTTTCCCAGCTCAGCTCGCTGGGGTGGGGGGAAGGTCCCCAGGAAAGGAAGGCTGGACAAGCAAAGGCTTCCTCACCATTGGCTTCAGAAACAAGGTGATAGAATCATTTCCTAGGAAGAAAAATAAAATGATTTCATGTCCCCTTGGCTCTAGAAAAGGACCCCAAAGGTATTTCCCTACGTGCCGGGTCCGTAACAGTATTTAGGGTACTTTTCATACAGTTCAGGTGCATGTTTTTGAGAGTAGATGACATCTGGTCCAGAACATTCTCTGGTCAACTTGCTCAACTCTTCTACCCCTCTCTCCTCTCCCTCTCATGTTTCCTCACTCCCTCAGGAAGGAGTCAAGGAAAATTTTCATATTTTTTCTCTGAATCTTGTCTCTGCCTCCACCCACCTCCAAATCCCTCCTATGGCTGGTTCTCAACAGGCATCTATCCCCAGGAAAAGGAAGAGGACTAGAGTGTATCTCTGGCCCTCTGCAGAGACTGGGGTATGGCCAGCCCCAGCCCAACTGAGATCCTGGGGGTAAATTATCCTCTCCTAGGAATGCTGGGACTTGACATTCAAAAATCCTATTCATTGAAAACAGACACTAGCCCCGAAAACCTGGTTTAGTAGATAAAATCTGTAACCACAAGAGGATAAATCTAGTTTGGCTTGTTTGTACTGGTCTAATTTAATATGATCTCCCTTGGAGTTTCCAGCGTCTAGATTTTCTAGATCATTAAATCCATTACTTTTCAGTGTTTGCTTTTTTTTTCTTTTTTCAGAGGAGGGGGGATAGGGAGTGGGTATATTTTTTAGTGGCATCCTTCACTAATCAGGAAAGCTGCATCAAAGCCCATTTGGGGTCTGAAGTGACTAATTTCTGGACCAACGGGCTCTGAAGGAAGATTTCTACCCAGTTAACATAAATGACCCTAACAGAAAAGTAAAAAAAAAAGGGGGGGGGTCTCCTTGCTGCAGCCACTGCTGTAGTAGGACTCACAAAGGGTGGAAAAGTCATTTCTCACCTACTGAAAATGCCGAATGCCAGCACGAAGGGAGATAGCTGGGAGCTAATGTGTGCCCTTGAACAAATGGGCCATCTCTCCGACTTTTGGACCTCATGGGACAGGTAGAGCAGGCCTCACACCTGCAGCTCCGGGTCAGCAGGCTGAGGTAGCTGAGAGCTTCGTGTAAGAACAGTGCTCATGAGAGCAGACATCATTGTTTCATTATGACATACCCCCCCCCCCTCCCAGTGTCAGTTTTCACTAAGAAAGCGGTTCTGTGAGATTAGGCACCCTCTACCCTTCTTACATTCACCTTTGCTATGCGGAAGGTGAGTAGTAGAGAGAATCCCAAGTTGCTCTAGCCCTTAGTCTGTGCCGGGTCCCCTCCTCCTTGCTGGACCACCGTCTTGCCCACTGGCACCACAGTACCAGTGCCCTTGGCAGTGAGAAGTGGCTGTGGGCCACGGTTGTCTCTGAAGCTGCAGTACGGGAGACACTTGCTCCAGGACAGGGCTCACAGCTCAGCTACACCCCCAGAGCTTCCATGCCCCCACTTTATGGCAGAGAGCCAAGGAAAGACTATAGAGATTGTTTGCTTATTGGGAATTTGAATCCATGACTCTGTGTGTGTGTGTGTGTGTGTGTGTGTGTGTGTGTGTGTGTTGTGTGTGTGTGTGCGCGCGCACATGCGCACATGAGAATGTGTTTCTCTCCAAGTCTTTTTTTTAGCTTTGATAAGATGATCCTTTTTGTAAAAATTTTTTTTAAATGTTTATTTTTGAGAGCGAGAGTGAGACAGAGTGTGAGCGGGGGAGGGCCAGAGAGAGGGAGACACAGAATCAGAAGCAGGCTCCAGGCTCTGAGCTGTCAGTACAGAGCCCCATGCAGGGGCTCGAACTCATGAGCTGTGAGATCATAACCTGGGCCAAAGTTGGATGCTTAACCGACTGAGCCACCCAGGCACCCCCTTTCCTTAATTTTTTGACATTACCTTTTAAATAATCCGTATGGATTTTTCCTGCCCTGTAACTCCTAACAAAGAGAAAGCATGGTGACAAAGCAAGCTGGGAGGCAAGTTTTGCAACTTGTCAGTTTGAGCAGTGAAGCAGTACATGTGTGCACATGTGTGTGTGCGTGTGTGAGTGTGTGTGAGTGAGATAGACACTGGAGTAAAACACTTTGTCACCAAATGGTGTCCCTCCTTGGGCAGAAGACTACACTGCGTGGTGACTGTCCCTGCATAATTGGACTGTCTCTTCATACAAGCCAAGATGCTTGTTTCTGAATATAAGCCCATGCACTCTCAACAGGTCAGGAGCGATAGTAAAAACCTGTTGTCTGGCTTTGTATTCAGAATAATGGAGTCACTAATCTACTTGATCTGGCCAAGTCAGATAAAGAAGAAAGTGAAGGATGCCCATGTTTCAGGGATAGAAGGTACTTGTAAAAGCGATTTCTTTGGGGGAGGGGGATCAGGGGGAGACATACAGGAGAAAAAAAAAGGAGCAAAGACTGTTGGAAACCTTTTAATTAGTACTAATTACCTCAGCAGAAAATGTTGGAAGCTTGAAAGGATTTGTGTCAGCAAGTGAAAGATCAAAGATTGCTAGGCTCGCATTTTAATCTGTTGGCTATAAAAAGGAATGAGGGGGGTGGTAATGGGACCCAGGAGAATGGCTGCCCAGGTGGCTCTACCCTTAATCCCTTCTTTACTGCTGCAGCCTGAGGCCTAGTCCCAATTACATAATAAGATGATTTAATTTAATTTTTTTCTTTTGCTTTGACTTCAACTGGGGCGTAGGGGAGAGGATGGGTGGTTTTCCTCCCCTTCCGTGAGGATGGAGTAGGCTGGGGACCATAGACTTGGACGCTGCACAATCCCTTCTATTGATTTTTTTCAATCTTTTTCTCATCCAGCAAAATGACACTGTAATTTCAATTAAAATAAGACTGCAAACAAAAAACTCCACACCAGGGAAAGACTTCTTCAAGACTGAGAGAGTCTCTCAGTGTACTAAGGAGGTGAGGCCTTGGCTGGTGTGGTCTGGCTATGGCTAGAATATAACTGGGGCAACAGGTAAACTATGTCACTGGAGAACGCTGCCAGTTGGTCCCACGCTGTGATAGTTCCTTCAAAGTCCAGTGGGGCAGGAAGAGGGAAAGGGAGGGAAGAAGGAGAGCAATATTGACTGTCTACACCACTCACCGTGGAGGAACTGTGTGTTTGCTCCTCTCTCCCTTTCTGTCACCACCCTCTCTTCCTCCTCTTTAAGAATAGATTAGGCTGGGGCAGGGTCTATATAGCTCTGGGTGCTCTGCATGTATCCCTTTGGCCCTCACCATTTCTGTGTCCACCCATTTCATGGATTCCACCTCCAGGCACCTGTACCTTTTCTCAGGCCACTGGAGCCTGCTCAGCCATCAACCACTGACTCCTGGAGGAGGTTGGTAAATACAAATACCTCTTCTCCCTTTCCCATCGTTTGATACAGCTCTGAGAAGTGATCTACCCTGCATCCCATACTAGTCTAGAGCAGAGATTGGCCTGAGAGCCCAATCTGGCCTGTTTTTGTAAATAAAGTTTTATTGGAACATTTTTATGCCACTCATTTATATATTTATTTGCTATCCATTTTATATTATCTATCTACTTTCACACAGAGTGGTGGTGACAGAGATCATACGGCCCTCAAATCCTATCATATTTATTATCTGGCCACTGACATAAAAAGTTTGCTGATCTTACCCTAAAAAGCCTTTGAACTCCATTTGGCCCCATCAGCAACCTGTCCTGTGATGCATCATTTATTAACTTCTTTCCCTTTCTGATCTCACTTTCTGGTGCTTTGTATATCGTCTCTCAAATAAATGACTTGCTGTCTTTATGTCAAAGTCTACTTCTGGGAACTCTAACCTAAGACCTTATGTGCATTTACATGTACAAAAGACAGAATCCCTGCAGGTAGTGCTGGTTAACCCCTGTCTCTTCCAGGGTCCCAAGTGTATACTTTCAGAAATGCAGTGAACCAGATAGCAGCTCAGCTTAGAAAACCTAAAAATGCTGTAGAGTGTTGCCCTTCGACTGAAGGACCTGCATTCACATCATTGAACCATTTCATTCATGAATATAGGGTCATTCCTAGTTTTTAGGTGAAAGTCCTCAGGATGAAAGCCTACATGGTATAATCCAAACTATCTGCTGTGGATCCAGGAGTGTCGCTCAGTGCTCTGTGGCATGGCACTTGCAAAATTTTTAGTAATGGGACACTTGACCTTGACTGGTCCAGCTCCATATCAGAAAGTCAGACCACTGGACACCATGTTTAAATATCCACATGTTGGGGCGCCTGGGTGGCGCAGTCAGTTAAGCGTCCGACTTCAGCCAGGTCATGATCTCATGGTCCGTGAGTTCGAGCCCCGCATCGGGCTCTGTGCTGACTGCTCAGAGCCTGGAGCCTGTTTCCGATTCTGTGTCTCCCTCTCTCTCTGCCCCTCCCCCGTTCATGCTCTGTCTCTCTCTGTCCCAAAAATAAATAAACGTTGAAAAAAAAATTTAAATATCCACATGCTGTAGAACAGGCTACCAAAGAAGGTTTGGGGCCCAGATCACCTGGTGTTTGGCTTGTGCCAGACACCTAAAATCTTATGTACAGCCCCTTCTCATGTATAAGTATTTTTTGTCTTCCTTTGTTCTCCTTTATCTCCTTATCTCAGTTAATTCTGATATTCATTTATTATGAGGATGGAGAAGGTCTGGTTGGCAGAAGAGGGAAATAGGTACATCAGCATCTTGCCATTTGTGTTACTTTTCTATTGCCGCATAACAAGTCACCCCCAAATTTAGCAAACTTTATTTATCACAGTTTCTGTGGGTCGGGAGTCTAGAGGTAGCTTAACCCAGGGTCTTTCACAAGGCTGTGATTAAGATGCCAGACAAGGCTGACATCCTTGCAAGCTCAACTGGGGACGATCTGTTTCTAAGCTCATTCACAGGGCTTTTGGTGGGATTCATTTTCTCACAGGATGTTCGAGTAAGGCCTCATTTTCATGGTGGGTATTGGCGGGAGGCCTCCCTTGGTTCCTTACTACATGAGACTCCCCACGGGCCATCTCGCAACATGGCAGTTAGCTTTTAAGGAAGTGGGCAAGTGAGAGAGGGAGATCCAACAAGATGGACGTCATAGTCTTTGTAACCTTATCTCAGAAGTGAGATCCCATCACTTTACCTTATTCTATTCATTGGAAGCAAGTCATTAAGGCATTAGGTCCATCCCACATTCAAGCAGAGGGGATTACAAAAGGACATGCATACCAGCAGGAAGGGATCACAGTCATCTTAGAAGTCACCTCATACCACTGACACTCAGTCCTAATGTCCCCTTGGCATTATTTAAGAATGAGGAATCCAATGCAAGTGCATTTTACCATTTGTCTTTAATCGTTAAATAATATTAACTGTTTTGGAATGAAAAATTTTTTAAACTTTGATCAACCCACTCCTCTGTGTTCTTAAAGAGATTAAACAGCATATATTCTTACAATCTGAAGTCTCTGTTCAGAATCTATGTCTTTGAGGGGCGCCTGGGTGGCTCAGTTGGTTGAGCATCCAACTTCTGTTCTGGTCATGATCTCACAGTCTGTGAGTTCAAGCCCCGCATCAGGCTCTGTGCTGACAGATCAGAGCCTGGAGCCTGCTTCAGATTCTGTATCTCCCTCTCTCTCTGCCCCTTCCCCACTCATGCTCTCTCTCTCTCTCTCTCTGTCAAAAATAAATGAACATTAAAAAAATTTTTAAAGATTCTGTGTCTTTGAAAGTATCATTCCTGGACTTCCAGCCTAAAGTGGACCATTCCCTTCAAGTTCTTGTAGTGCTTACTTTCTATGTTGTTTATTTGGTATATAATCCCACAGCGTTTTGTGACAGTTCTGTTGTTATCTTGAGTTACTTCTTGACTCTTATATTGTGTAATTTCCACATGCTGACATCTTGTCTTCCCATAAGAATTATAAACAATTTGAATGTGGCAACTGTCTAATACTTCAAATAAAAAGCAACTGAATACATGTTGACTTTTTCCCTTGGATGTTGTTGATTTCTGACTCGTGACCATGATTTGTGATGGCTACTGAATGGTGTGGTGCTCACTGCCCCTATACTGCGTAGCCCCAACCCACTCTTATTTATTTTGGTAGGTGGTTATGCTTTAGTCATCAATGTTGTCCTTTGATTTCAGTTCAGTAGCCTTTGATCTCCTGCCTTGTCCCCAATTTTGGCCAAGATTAGGAAACTATCTTAAAGTGCTGTTTTGATTGAAAGTCACAGTTTTGTCAATGCTGAAGATTCCTTTCCATAAGATCTTGGTTTGTGATATCATTGGGGCTGAGAGGGGACTGAACCTTTTTTGAACACTGACTTCACAGCAGCATCATTCACTTACCTCTAGGTTCGTGGCTAATGGCTCAGAGAATGCAGATGGATGCACATGTGAACTTGAGATAAACAATGTGCTCTATTTTTATATTCTGAATGATGATTGTATGAAGCCTGCACTAGGAAGCCTGGGGAAGGAGAGTGAAAATGATTATGGTTTGAGGAGGTTGGGGCTGACCACCCCATCAGTGCTTGTGATTGCGAGTTTCTCTTCAGGTTAGGGAAATACGTACATCGACATCTTGCCATTTGTGTTACTTTTCTATTGCCACATAGCAAATCACCCTCAAATTTAGCTCAATACCTGGCTCACATACCTACCTACACATATGGTGTCTCTTGCTCATACTGTCACCTCCGTGGACACCACTGAGAATCTTGGCACTCTTTATGGAACTAGACGTATCAGTTAGGCGTTATAGTTTGAATTCTGTCCCCCAACCCCCACAACCTCTTAAATTCTTGTTGAAGTTCTAACCCCCAGTGCCTCAGAGTATGAACTTATTTGGAAATAGTGTCATAGATGTAATTAGTTAAGTTAAAATGAGATCATACTGGAGTAGGGTGGGTCCCTAGTCCCATGTGATCAGTGTCCTTATAAAAACAATGCCATGTGAAGAGGCAGACCCACACATAGGGCAAAGGCAAATGCTGGGGTAGAGGCCTGAAACAGATCCTTCTCTAGTGCCTGCTGACTGACACTTTGACTTCTAGCTTCCAGAACTGTGAGACAAATGTCTGTTCTTCAAAGCCACCTAGTTTGTGCTACTTCGTTATAGCAGCCCCTAGAAAACCAATACAGGAAGTATTCCTGGCCTGGTTTTGAGGCCCTAGCACCTCACGTCCTGTCCTTGGTCCTGAATCAGTGCCCTTGTTTTCTGTCTCCACACTCTGCCTTGGTCTGCCATTCCCTTCAGGATTTCCCATTCTCTGAGGGGTTGGTGGTGATATTTTTCTGTTGTATGTCCAGCCTGGCTGTTGCTTCCCCATGGAAAAAATGAGTCCACCAAGAGTAATGACGGGGACTTGTCTACCCACACTTGGACAGCTGCACTCAGGCAAATCTGAAATGTCTGACTGGGACATGTTTCAAGCCTGAGGCAAGCCCTTCTGTGTGTGGTGTTTTCTTCATGGGCTACTCTGGCTTCCCAAGAAGTGTATACATCTTCTAAGGGTGCGCCCATCTGTGGAAGTTCAGGACTTCTGAGCCCTAACAAGCTGCAGCTTCCAGCTCGCTTGATAAGGTTTGCTGTCACTTTCTTTTCTGGTGATGTTGGGAAAGGGAAGAGTCACGCAGCCTGTCAGTCTTGTCTGCTCCCACGAAAGGGGAAAGTTCTCTTACTTTCCTCGTGGAGACTGACAGCTATGCCAACTCTTCCATCACTGTGGAGGCTCCTTCCCAGATCATGAATTGGGTCAGCAGGACTTGAATGTAACCCTCAGCTGTGGAGGAGGGCTTGCAGGACAGTAGTAAGAGCAAGATGGAGGGAGGCTGCTCACCCCACACTGAGAGAGCAAAAAGCATTATCTTTCACCTAATCCAGAGTCTCTCAACTTCGGCACTAAGGACACTTTAGGTCAAATAGGTTTTTGTTGTGGGGGGTGTCCTGTATATTGCAGGATGGTTAAAGTATCCCTGGCCCCTACCCACTGGATGCCAGTGCCACCACCCAATTATGACAACCAGAGATGTCTTTAGACATTGACAAGTGCCTCCTAGGGAGGCAAAATCACCCATCATTGAGGACCACTGATGAAATCCCATCAAACACCTGTAGGGATCTCTGTGGTGAGCTGCAGTGTTCTCTCAGGAGAAAGTACAGGCATGTCTTATTAGGAAGGGATAGTTTTGGGTCAATGCTAGGTGGCTGTGGGGAGTTAAAAGAGATACAGGCTTATAAATGTCAGACTTCCAGGGATGTTTAAAGACATAGAGTGAAAAGCAGCTTCAATTGATGCATGATGTTACAGACCTAAATGTTAGAATTAATCAGGCTCTAGTGATCACATTGCTCAGGGGTTGCTGTTTGCTGGCTCACAGGTAGGGTAACTTCCATCCCTGTCTGCCCAGGACAATTCTAGTTAAAGCCTATTTTCAGGTCATAATGAGTAACAGTGCCCCTTTATTCCGGGAGGTACTCCTGTGTAGACAACAGATAACATAATCACCCTCCTGGGCCAAGTACAGCCCATCACTGTGTGTGTGGACAACACACATACTAATTCAGATACCTTTGGGTGGAGCATATGCTGGGATTCCCTCAGCCCTCACCAGTCCTTACTGTCTTCTCTGCATTGTCTGTATTTCAGTACTTCTAAAATGAACATTTCCTCTCCACGTTTCAACGTCTCTGAATCCATCTCAAAATGGATGGCTTCTTAAAATTGTCACCAGCCAGGAGGCAGTTGTGATGGAGTTGTTGTCACTACACATCCTAACTTAAAGTTGTTACTATTTTCACCTCACTTGACTAGTACACATTTTTGATAACTCATGTGCCATTTAATAATTCACTGTAATTTGGCATTGAAAGACAAAATTATTGTGTATGTGGAAAGGGCATACACTTGATATCATGAAGCAAATATTGGTTGGAGTAATGACCTTGATTTATGAATGTGTTTCTTGCAAAGCCACAAGCAGGATATAAGAAAGGAAGAGAGTTCCTGAGGTATTTTAAGGTAGGAAACATTGGGTTATTTTTAATTGACATTGGTTTTTCTCTCTTGTTAATACCTAAAATAACCTTGGATTCATTGAAATGCAGCATGTTACCTGACTTGCCCCTGAAGATATTTGAATTGAGGACCCCCAATGGTTCTCACACTTTGATATGCATGGAAATGATGTGGGGAAATTAACTGGAGATATCCAGACCCCAGCCATACAAAGAGTGATTTGTAAGTTAGGGTTGGTTTTTGGCATCTGAACTCTGAGACATGTGATCTACAAACCACCCTTCTAGACACACTGATACAGTCACCCCCTTTATTCCCCTCTGGAGGAATCTTAGGTACAGAGAGGGAAAGGAAGGCATCTGCTCATATATAGTAATTGGGTGAGCTGGGACTGACGTGGTATTTTCCAAGTTACCGATAAACAAGTATTTTAAGGAGTGTGTCTTATAAACATTTCTGAGGCTCTTCTTGGCCCTTTCTTCTGGAAAGGAGATAGGATTAGGATTTGGGCCTATATCCAGGGTAGGTAGGTTTTGCTCTCCTCCTACTTAGCCATCACTGTGGGAGATGCCAAGAGGGGTCTTTAATTAATTGTCAAGGAGACAAGAGTAAGACACCTAGGACATAGGTGAGCAGACCAAGTCTGTGGAACAGTTATGGAAAGAACATGCAGAGTAGAAGGCTTTGGGAGAGAAGTTCAGCCACATCTGGGGCAGGCTGAAAAGTCTTCTCCAAGAAGGTTGGGTTTGAGCTCCACCTTGAACCATGGGTGAGTTGTACAATAGCAGAGAGCAGGTAGAGGCACTTCAAGTGAAGATAGAATGACCAGACAGGTAACTCAGTCTTCCCACAAATCTTGACAGGTCCTTAGAAGGTGATAGAAATAAAATCTGGAGGTCTGGCTTGAAAGCCAGGTCAAGACAGATCAAAAAAGTTAGCTTTGTCAAAAGCTTCAGGTTCATTCTTACCTAGAGACAATCCCTTGTGATCCCAAGTCATTAATCCACCTGGAGGCCTATCCTGACCTGAGTTCCCTTGCTTTGAAGTGTGCTGTCCTCTGCAGCATGAGGAAATAATTTGCTGCCTGCTTCAATGAACCATCAGGAGAGCCAGCAGACCTAATGACATGTGAGAATATTAACCTCCTACCACGAAGAGCTGTGAATCTTGAGCGGCAGTCTATAATTCACCCTGGACTCCTGAGCCAGACCTCTCCAGCTTTCTCACTCACTCACTTTCTCACTTATATCCAGAGAGAGAAGGAGAGACCTGCTCATAAAACTTTATATTCTCCAATAGTGTGAGCTTCACTGAGCTGCTTAGTAATGAGTGGCTTTCCTTTTGCAGTCATGGAGAAATGTGTACCCTCAGAGGTGGGGTGGGGGCTATTTCTAATGTTGCATTTTACATAGAATTCTTTCTCCTAACCCTGGAAATGCATGATATCATGGAAGGTGACCATTAAAGTGCTTGGATAACCAAACTTCTTTGTAATTCTGTACTTGGTCTTAAAAATCAAAGCAAAAAATGGTAGTTAGGGCTCTAATCTCAGGACATTTTAGATATTAGATGGGACCTTAAAGATCTTTTATGGTCGCTTGAAGGCAGAAGGAGCATTTAAACCTCATTGTGTTATAACTGTGTTTTTGCCCTTGTTTCATGAGATCGTGGGCCCCTTGAGGACAGGACAATATCTTCACTGTATTTGCACTCCCGGGCTTATCAGAGTGTCTGAGCCGTACAAGATCTCAAATAAATGTCAGTGCAAAGATGGAGCAGATTGTCTGCTCCAACTCCAAGTTTTGCACATGGAAAACACACAGACACACGCAGACACACACACAGACACACAGACACACACACACTAAAGTCCATAGGGCAATTCATTAGTGGGCATGGCTAGAGTTCTCCTAGGGATGAGTGAGCCTCTTTTCTCCTGTCTGCCTCTGGTTAGATGACTACCACTCTTGGCCCTGGATTGCCACTGTGGTGTTTTCATTAAGAGAAGTGTTGTTCTGATGGAGACTGTCTAGTAAACTCAGTTAAGCCAAGCACAAATGTAGGGCCAGGGGACCCAAATCATGGAATACATATGGAAATGGGAGATTAGTTGCCTGTGGGTTAGAAGGTACCTAAGACATTCAGGCATGGCCCCTTGGATGACAGCATCTATCAAAGTAGGAGTTCTTGGACCAGGAGAGTATTTCTCACTTAGCCAGAAAATCTTAGCCCATCAGATTCCACACAGGTGGGAGCAGACTTGTTTCATTCACACTAGGGGGTACTCAGTAAACATTCCCTGAGGGAGAATAATCCATTCTGTAGTTTTTATGGTACTTTTCTGTTTAGCCAGGCCATTTAATTTCCATATTTCAAGTGTCTCTGCACAATACTGGGCACATACAGGTTTTCTTATGATTTACAAATGTAACGAAATCAAACCTGTCTTCCTCTGCTGACTTGACTAGCACAATGAATGGAAAAACCAGTGGTTAGTATCCACTCTGGATATATGTAACTCTCAGTCTTCCTGGTCTTTCCAAATTGTTACCCTCTTCCTTCTGCCATTTTCTTCTTTTTAAAATTAATTTTATTAAAACCAATCAAATTAAAACTGCTTCTGTCCAGGGCATCTCAAGGTCCATTCATTATGGCTTCTTATCTTGGCAGACAATCGGCACAGAAAGGCAGCTTGGCCATTATGCACATACAAAGCCCATCACTTCCCTACCAGTGGCCAATTCATCAAACATTTATCTTTTGCCCTCTAAGCACTGTGTCACTTAGCCTGTCACTCCCTAGTCTAGGATGCTAGGAAAGATGAAAAAAACGCAGGGGGGAGAGCGGGAGTTTTCTTCTCCCCCAACTTTCCCATCTCAGATTATTTTGTTAATCAGCTTTCGTACTTGAGACTTGAAACTCTCCCCTACCCTGCTACCCTCCAACCTCTATCTTTTTGGCCATATGAAGATTACTACATGTATGATCAACTTTTTACTGAGTGATGGAATGTCTAAGGCAAAGATTAAACTTTAGCTTGGTTTGGGAGTTTTCTATTGTAACCCACTTTAGAGCAGAGAATGTTAGAAAATGAACAGACATCTAAAATAATTGAGTCTGGCCTCCCCAGTTTACAAAAGAGTTAAGTGAGGCCCAGAAAAGGACAAAGGTTTTGACTGAAGCACTGCAGGAAGGTAGTCACCAAGGCAGGATAAGAATCAGGGTCCCTGGTCATCTTCAGATAGAGGTTCCTGCAAGCTGGCATTTCCTTATTTGTCCGACAATTCTGAATACATTTTAGTATGTCTTTTGGTGCGTTAGCTACTTGCTTCCTTACCTGAGGTAACTAATTAGTTCTTTTGAGAATAAAATACACACTTTTTTTTTTCCAAAAATGATCTTTCAAATATCAACAATCCTTATGTCTACCTAGGCTTGTTTTTAGATACCTTACCTCATGTCCTGCCTCTTCCAATATCTGCAAAGTGCATAGGTCTGGGATTTTTCCTCCACCATAATGGATGAGAAAATGATAGCCAGAAACTGAAAACAGAGATCGTGCACCCAAATTTAGTGGTGTTACTTTGTGTGCCCAATTGCCACATTTGTGTTTGGCTTCACTGAGTTGACAAGATAGTCTCCATTCAAATACCATCTTCCTTGTGAAAATACCACCATGACATTCTACCCCCAAGAGCAGCAGTCAAGTAACTAAAGAGACAGATGGGGATGAAAGAACCTGCATTTAATCCTGGTAAAAATCTCTTGTTTCTCATGCTGCACATCTGCAAGCATTTGATCTGTCTTCTTTGTCCCTAACACTGTTAACTTCTGTGAGGTGTAGGTCCTCGGGTCCCAGAATGTGCCTTTATATGAAATGGAGTACAATCCTAACAAAGTCATTCTTTGTAAGATTTTTAAAAGCACGGAACTAGGGCTCTTTTAAAAGAAGGAAAATGGCTCTAATAGTAAGCCACTTTTGGAGGTCACCATATCACCCAAGGCCTTCTTTCCTTCAGGAGATATAAAGGTATCTTGTAGTCTGGGACAGAAAACATGTTTTCACCTTTTTCAGCCAACTGGGACCTCACAGAATCAGTAGTTGACATATTTTTGCTGGTGTTCCTGGCCTGATTCCATTCCAGGGGGCCCTACCCATGGGGAAGCTAGTCTTTGGGCAGGTATTTGATTAGGGCCCCTTTGGGTCCCCAGGGCCTTGAGGCACAGCCATGTAAATGTCTCCTTTTCTGGTTGGTTTGCAATGAGTAGACACCATCTGTTGAATTAAATTCCCTTTATGGAGGGTGGTGAAAGGCTTGTGTGGAAGAGACACTGTTATCTTTCAAGCAAACAGTTCATGAGGTTGAAGAGCTGTGTTCTTGGCCCAACATATGTTTGCCCAATGGCTGTGGGAGCCTCCCCCACCAGGCGCTGAATTCCGCCCCGTGGCGACACACACACATACCGCGGCTGCAACACACCATGTCCACTCCCTTACATCTCCCTAGTAAAGAAAACCTCCATTTATAGAACCCGCCAAACAAACTCACTCTTTAGATTCTTAAAAACAAACAAGATCCTGAGGCCACAGGCTCCATGCGTGCATGTGTGGTTTTATAAAAGCTCAAGCCGTGAACCAAAATAATTTCAGAGACATAGTCAAAGCCCAGACCAAGCCCTATCACCAGGGTGGGAGAAATGCAGGAAAGATTCACTGAGAGGCATGGAGGACGGCCAAATGGGCAAAGGGATGGGAATAAAACATGGAGGCATCTAGCTCGTTCATAGGGAGTACCTGGTTCTCACCTTTGTCCTCAGGGAACCACTTGCTATAATAACTTCAGGACAAACACAGGAGGAGTGGGTGGAAAACGGTGACTGCTGCAGCCCTAATTTCTTTCCTCTCAATGTCTAGAGCCCATTTTGCCCACACTGCTTAATAATGTGCTGTCCGTTATGGTCTCTCCATTTCAAGTCCAACTTCTTTCTCTGTTCCCATAGATGGTAGGCCCAGGGGGAGCAGGTGCCATGACTTGTACATCTTTTATATCCCCAGATGTATGTGCATCTTGAGAGCCTGCCATGCTGGAAGAGGGTAACACATGTATGATTTCTTGTGCCAAGTAAGCTTTTTGGAATGGCAGTTTACTTGCATGCCGGGATTAGTTACCTCTTCTTCTTATGTTCCTTTGCCACCAAATTTGGCATAAAGTGTAAGAGGGTGCTCACAGAATTAGAATTCATTCCAATTGAAATTTAGCTCAAGCCCACTTCCTCTTTGAAAACTTCCCTAACCCTACCCCTCCTCAGAGTATTGTTTATCATCCCAGTCTAACCCATTACCCTGCATTATCTGGTAACTCCTACCCTGCTTACATCTACTGCTTAAAGTAGGGGAGCATGCCACAGTCCTTTTTATCGCCCCAGAGACTAGCAATATCCTAGGCACAGAATTGGCACTCAGTACCTTTTTGTAAGTGAATGAAATGAATGAATGAATGAATGAGCTATAGAGGTACATGCCAAGGTGACTAGCTCCACCTAAAGTATACTTTACCTCATGAAGGCCACATTAAACAAATATAAGAATTAGTTCTTCAGGGGATTGTCCTAGGAGGGTCAGGAGGGGATGTAGATCAAAAGGCAAAAGAATTTGAAGACCTCAATCTTATTGTGAGGACATATAATGAATGGATTAGAAAGCTATACCCAGTGTTTGGATAAAGGTTGTGGCAGTAGTGAATTTCCATTTCTAGATCTCAACTAGAAATTATTTACAGGTTATTTAGCATAGTTCAGTTGAAGGACCATTGCAGTCTATGTCCAAAGGTTCTAAGAAGGGCTTTGTTACTATGTGTGGTTTTAGGTAAGCCACTTGGCTCTCTGATTATCAGTCACCTTCTGTGAAGTTGAGGATCGAACAGCTTACAATTCTTCTGGGACTCAAAGTCTTTGAGTCTATGAAGAAGACCACGACAGGTCAAATAGAACTGTGGCTTGGAAATCTAGTTCACAGGGCATAAGAGGCCAGTGTGTTAACATGTGCCTTTTTTAAAAAAATTGTTTTAAATGTTTGTTTATTTTTGAGAGAAACAGAGACAGAATGCAAGTGGATTAGAGGCAGAGAGAGAGAGGGAGACACAGAATCCGAAGCAGGCTCCAGGCTCCGAGCTGTCAGCACAGAACCCAATATGGGGCTCAAACTCACCAATTGTGAGATCATGACCTGAGCTGAAGTCGGACGCTCAACCAACTGAGCCATCCAGGCGTCCCAACATGTGCCTTTTTAATTATGGGGATATCCCCATAGTTAGGGAAGCATTGAAGAAGCTTTGCACAGTCCCAGCTAGAGGATCAGAAGAAGGCACACAGTTTAGTGTGATGGAGAATGACAGAGCTAGAACTCTCTGCTGTCCTCTTTCCATCAGGCTGTCTGGCAGGGAAGAAACAGCTCTTGGGAGCCCTTATAAACTGTAGTTACAAAGGAAGGAGCTGCAGTTAGATAGGCACAGTATCTGGGTAGAATATTAGAGTCATCAAATCTAATATTCTATGAAGAAATTTCCTCTGAACATTCTCTGTGACTCTAACCTCTGATCATGTACAGATAGTGACTCAGAAGGTAGCTCATTCCTTTGGTGAACAGCCCTCTTTTTAAGCTTTAAAAAATTGACTTGAGAACTTTCCTTCCAACTTCTATTATTTTGTCCTATTTGTTTTCGGTTCTGCCTTCTGGAATGCCAGAGACTTAGTACTTTGAAACAACTAAGCCTCCTGTGTTCCTGGTTAAATAATTTTGACCGTCTCCATCACTGTTTCTTACACCCTTCACCAGCTTGTTGGTCTCATTGTATGATATTTCTAAATGCTGATGCTGCTTTGTGTCTGGCACTCAGACCTGAAACAAAGCTCCAGGTAGAGTTACTTAGGGGCCAGTAGAGTAGGATCAGATTCCCTTCTGGGGAGGCAGCCCCACTCTGCTGATTCATACTAAACCTTTATACACACTGCTCTTTATGCAAGGTTCCTGCATCTTATGTTTGGAGAATCGTTTTATTTAAAAGTAATAGTTACTCAAGTCTTTTCTGATTATATGATACTTACTCATGATAGAAAACCTAGTAACTAGTGAAAACTATAAAAGAAAAGAAAAAAAAACACCCTACAAATAACCACTACTCACAGATTAGTAGTATATATCTGGATCCCTCTATCAGTATGTAGGTACATAAACACCTGTATGCTTTGAAGTGTCAGTATATACATACAGAATTGTCATAATGTCCCTATGTACATTAACAGTAGTTTATAAACTAGGAACAACTAACAGACTACGGCTCTTAACCATCTACATGGAAAACATGGTACACATTAAAATTTGTGTAGGGAATGGAGGGGAGAAATAGATGATTTAATTTCCATGCATGAGATTGTAATGTGTGTGCTGTATGTATTATAACTTCATTTTAGGTACTTAAAAGGATAGCATGACATTTTATTGAATCAGTAGATATATGTATACAATATCATTTTTAATTACCTCATGGCATTTCATTATACAGATACATCGAGCTTTCTGTAATCATTTATCATTGGGCATTTAGGTATGTTTACATTGTTACTATAAATAATACTGTAGGGAACATACTTAAATCATGCACATTTCTTTGATATTTATTTAATGCAGTGTTAGAATTATTGGATAAGAGGTGATCATTTTTAAGACTTTTAATATAAATTGCCATCCAGAAAGGTTATAGCAGCTTCACTCTCCCATCAGTGTTGTGTTGGTCTGTTACTTTGAACTTTTGACAAGACTGTGTTAAGATTTAGGGAAACAATGGATTTGTTAATTAAGTGAAAATATCTTGTTTAATGTGAATATTTTAGATTCCCAGTGAAGTTGAAATTTCACTCTACCTTTCTAGTATTGACCATATATATTCCTTGTGTATTTTCTTTCCATGTATTTTGTTTTTCTCTTAGGGCTTTCAGATGTCCCTTAATGATTTTCAAAAGCTCTTTTAATATTAAGGATTTTAAACCTTAGATTGTTAGATTGGAAATATTTTCCCCAATTTACATTTGCCTTTTATTTTTTTTCTCCAAATAGGTATTTTTGGATAGTTGGACTTTATAAATTTTTTTAATTTTTATTTTTGATAGAGAGCATGCACAACTGGAGGAGAGGGGCAGAGGGGGAGAGAGAATCTCAAGCAGGCTCCATGCGGAGCCTGACCCTGGGCTCGGTCCCACGACCCTGCAATAGTGACCTGAGCCAAAATCAAGAGTTGGACGCTCAACTGAGACACCCAGACGCCCCTTGGGTAGTTGGACTTGAAATCTATATTCAGGTCTTCACATTAGATAATATGAAGTTTCATCTTGTTGGGCTGAAACAATGTGTTGATTCCAACACGATCATTTTGGATCCTACTGTATGCTCCTGAACATCTTTCTTGGGTCTTGCACTCCATGAATGTGATAAACATATGCTGAACCAAGTCATTGGCAAAAAACAGGACCAAAGTCCCTGGACCCTTCCTTTGTTGCAAGCTGGGCCATTAATTAGTGTTCTTCAGTTATATTTTTAACCAGTTATGACTCTGTCTAAAGTCGTCATTTTCTAGCCTAGTTTTTGCTCTCCTGACATAGGGATATGTCAAAGCCTTTTTGAAATCTGGTACAGTATACCTTTATTCCTAGTTAACTGTCCACATTAATAGCTGGTCTCACAGAACTTGTCCTTAATGTACAGAAACTGCCTGTTTGAGATTCAATGCCATATATGTATCTTGTTTCATACTACAGAGGATCTGAACTAGCTTATTAGAATTAATTAAAAAAATGTATAGATAAAATATGAAGGCTATATAAATTACAATTCTCAACTACAAAGTTAGAAAGCGGATATAGAGACCCCACGGGGTTATCTTTTTACATCTGAGTCACCATTTCACTCTCAGCTTCCTAGTAGTAAAAGTAAAAAAGGTATCATGACCAGAAACCTGGTTTATTTTGTCCTAGGGCAAACAAATACCAGTTTCTCAGAGGTATAATCTGACTAGAATTTCATAAGTATATGAATTTATTAATCCAAAGTGTGAAGAATCTTCCCTTTTCAAATAACTGTGGTTGTATTACCCATTTCTGTGTTTCCAGCTCTTTACACATTTCCAATAATTCTTTAGGGATCCTATGTAACAGTTTTATTAGTATTTTAGGTATGGTACATGATGGCTTCACACGTAATTCCACTTAGAGTTAATAAACACTTTGTCAGCTGCCTTAGATTTTTGACTGGTCTTGGATTCAGGTCTGTTACACCAGTGTTGAATTTTATTCCATGCAACTCAAGGATCATCTATCCTGACAGGGGACTTAAGGGCTTTGGGGTGACTTTGACAAATTGCATATGATATACTGTCACATGGTTTCAGTATACACTATTGTACATAGCCATGAGCCTGTTCCACCTTTGTCTGTTTTTTTTTTTTTTTTAGAGACTTTCATCCCCTATTGGTTTACTTATATTACTCGTATATATATATATATCCCTGGCTATGTGACCTGACTGACAGAAAAATATACGGAAAATATTTAGAACCAGCTGTACATATAACACAGTACTATCTCTTCTAACATACTGTAGTATATGCTGAATAGTGTGCTATGCCATCTCCAGTACTGTTCTGTAGTATATATTGTATAGTGTATATACTATGCTATCTCTAGTGGTATTCCGTGGAATACACCGTATAGTGTACGTACCACGCCATCTCTGGTAGTGTTCCGTGGCATATGCTGTATAGTGTATATACTACACTATCTCTGGTAATATACTGTGGATACATATAACCATTTACATGGGCTATAAAAAGAATTTTGTGACAGAGAGAAAGAGTATCTCTTATGTGGTTGGATTAATGGCCTTTCAGAAGTGCTGCCACTGGGCCATTTTCTGGGCTGTGAGCTGCCATATCACTGTGGTCCCATTCTTTTCTTTCTTCCTTCATCCCCTCTATATAGGTCTGTGTTGCCTGTCCTTTTCTTCTAGCTGTGGTCATGGCCTCTCTTGTCAGTTTGCAGACCTTTCCCAAGGACCTGCTGTGTGCCAGGCCCTGTGCTTGGCCTGGTGGGGCAAATAAAAAAGGTGCAAGTTGCTATTCCTGCTCTCAAGGGTGATATTTAAATTATTAAACAACTACACTGATCAATCAGAAACATCCTATCTAGAGCAGGGTCCCTAGAGGCTCCGTGCTGTGAGGGCATTAACTACTTAGTTGCTGGCCTGTGAAAGGTCTGGGGGGCTCCGAAGAGTGGCCAGGGTAGCAGGAGGGGGTACTCAGTGTATTCAGAGCTGCAGTTATTCCCAAGTGGTAAGGAAGGATTTAAATAGCCTAATAACTGGTTCTGGTGTATGGGTGCAAACTCATTGTATGTCACTTCTGCCTGTTCGTAGACACTGGCCTCAGGGTAAATAGGAGGAGGCATCTGGCCTCTGAAGGAATGGGTGTAGGCATTGCCCTCCCAGCCTCTGGCCGGTTGCCCTGAGGCCTGCTCTTTGCCCTGCCCTTGGGATTTTACTGTCAGCTTTTCTCGGAGTGGCTCACAGGCTCAGGGTCAAGCTGTAGTCAGTTGACAAGGGGTATTGAATCCTTACTGTGCACTTGACAACTCTCCAGGTATTATGGAGGTTACGTTGAGATCCCTTTTTTGTTGGGGGCTGGGCAGACGAAAGTCATCCAGAAAGACCATTACAGAGCAGGCAGCAGCGGAACCTCCACAGCAGGTCTACAGGAATAGCCGCTGTGGTGAACATAAGACAAATGGGGTAGCTTCTCTAGAATTTCCATAAACTCCCATTTTCTCAGTTATAACTATCTATCTATCTAGATATATCTACCTCTATATATAGATATATAGAGAGATATAGATATCTGGATAGATATATTGGAGTAGGTAAAGATTTTAGTTCAGATCTTATTTTCTTAATTAGTTTGAGAACATTCCAACCTTTGGTTCTGGGTTTGAGGCCAGCTGTGGTTCCACAGAGAGAGATATTTCTTCTTAGGGTCTGTGGTTAATTGTGTCCCCCATCCCTGCCTGAGTCATGCTGGGGAGGAGCATCACCCCTGTTATAGGCTGAAAATGGAGGAAAGAGGGATGTAATGATTACCACTGCTTACACCCCAGGAATAAGGTTGGCATTTCTTGAATGGAGGGTTCTGGAGGTGTCCTCTGGTGATTTTTCTGGCTGGATTTTTGCTGGGTAAGAGGCAGGAGGGATTAGTAGGTCATCTGCCCCAAGCCTACCAGCTCTGCTGTGGTCCTGGCCCTTTTCCTTCCCCATTCTGACGAGTGGCTAACTTTTGGGAATAGAATGAAGGCCACTGAGTGGAAGCCCACCCAAAAGCAGAAGGTATTGGGGTTCAAGCGACCACCCCTTTGTGGGGCCTGCTGCCCTGCCTGAGGCCCCTCCTTAGCGGCTCACAACCACTGGCTTAGCTTGGAAAGGGCTGGGGCCGCCTGGTTAGTGCCGCTGTTTTTATAAGCTAATGAGGGCAGAGTGTGAGCCACGGGCAATGATGCTGGGATATTAACTGTGACAGGAAGCTTGATCATAATTATCTTAACGAGGATAGGGTTAATTACAGTGGAAACTTAAAAGTTCTCTCTGTTTGAATCCGCTAGAGCTGAATGCATTGTGATGTTTTGTCATTTTGATATGACTTTGGAAAAGGCACAGGGACTCTCCCAGCAGCTGCAGTGGCTCCTGGGGGAGCCCAGCCAGAGCCCTGTGAATGAGGTAACAGAGATGGTACCTGTGGGTGAGATAATGGGCAGCTTTCCTGCTGGTGAAGTGCTTCGGAGTTGCTGATTAGGTTTTCAGAGCAAACCACCTGCCATAGGTCAGACCGCACACCCTGTCTCCCTGTCTTGCCCTTGGCATCTCTTCCCTGGGCTGGGAAGACCTCTCTCCAGCTGCCTGTGCCCAGGTAGTGGGTGAAGCCTTGCTCTTCCACCCCAGCCCCTGACCTTGGCACACATGTCTGCGTTGCCTTCACAGCCCACTCCTCAAACATCTGCAGATTGCAGACCAAGCCGGCGAGTAACTGTGGAGTGACAGGCGCCCCCTCCACCAGGGCCGTTGGGTCTGGGGTGCATTTTGCTGTGCACACACAAGATTATGGCAGAGAAATTGCAATCTCATCATCTTTTCCTTGTAGCTACTGTAGCTGTCCCACTAAACAGCACAGATCTGAGTGGATCCTTAAAGCCTTTTTTGCCTTGTCATTTTACTTAACAGCACACACCTCTTTGCAGGCATCTTGTATCTAGGGGTATGAACTCAAAGATGGATGAAAATAATAATAAAAAAAAGATGGATGCAAATAATTTGTCCCCTCCTCCTTCCATGAAAACAGCAGCAACAATAACAGAAAAAGTCCAATTTTTAAAAGCAAAAAATAAAGCCATCTTCCAGGTGTGTGTTTATTGGCTTCCACATGCCAACCAAGCCCCAGAAATCCTGCCTTCTCCAGTTTTACCCTTCACTACTCTGTCTCCTCAGCTCTGAATTTAGCTGATTAAATCACCAAGTGCCCACTACACTGATGACATGAAGACACGGAATGTAACACGGTTCCCTTTTAGCTGAGCAGCTAATAACATTAATGGCAAAAATAATCTTACAACCAGACAGGTAACGGGATTTGAACCTGAACGTCCCCTACTCTTCTGTGAAGTTTGACTCAGAACTGAGCTCTGCCCCAGAGCCCGCCCCAGAGAAAGGCAGCTCTGTGGGCACTCCCTCTGGTGTTCTTAGCTTTGTCCCTCTGCGTGCTCTGTCATTTTGTTGTATGCCTCCCTGGAAACACTCTTGGAAGGGAGCTTTCTTTTGCTTGCCAGTTGCCAACCATTTGCTGATTCTCATGATAAGAGTATTATATTTGCATAACATAACTCAGGAACAATGTGTATTTGGATGCTGCCTTTGACCATAGCCCAACTGAGGTTTGTGCACAAAGGACTTATTAGCCATCCATAAGGCACCCTGAAGGGAGGTGGCCTCAATGCCCCTCACCCCTGTGGTAAACAGGGCTTCCTCCTGAAAAGCACTTTTCCATCATCACTCATTAACCCCCATGGAGGGAAGGGACTTCAGGAAAGGTGGAATTTTCCCTGCAGAAGCCAGACTTGCTGCACACCTTTGCACATTTGCTCATCTGCCCACTCCCTGCATCCAGAACACACTCCCCCTCCAAAACACCCCCTAAGGTCACAGCTACCAGAAAAATCAGTGAATAAAAAGAAGAAAGAAAAGAAAGGAGCCAGCATTTGCGAGTGACATGTTTGTTCATCTTCTTTGGCTTATATTCATAAGTTCCTCTGGGCTGGAAACAGCACAGAACAAGGGAGTGCAGATGGGTTATTGATAATGCCCAAACTCACACCTCAAGTAAATGGTGGAGCTGAGTCACAACTTCCATGTGTGTATGTGTGTTGGTTTGTACCCCCCCCCCCCCGCCCCGAAACATGAGGAAGAAGAGAAAGGAGGAGGAAGAAATGAAACACAATGACCCCATTGACCCTTAGCCCAAAATGTAAGTGGTATTGACTTCCTGCTGTGGAGCAGGTAGTGCTGGCTGTAGGAGTGGGTGCTGGGCCCTGAGGAATGAGACACACCAAGGTAGCTGTGCGCCCAGTGGAGTCTGGGGCTTTAATGACTGACACTGCACATCACACCTCCTGCATATTGACTCCCTGTTTTGGAGCCTTGTTGGCACAGATCCCACAAAGGAGATACAGATGTCTGGAGACAGCTTTGGTGCTAAAGTTCACACTCACGTCAGATGTGCGGGCACTGCACACACAAGCAGGCCTGTCTGTAACGCAAGTGCTATCAGTAAATGAATAAATAGTGTAGACAATATCTCCCTGATTCGTCACATTTTATAGAATAGCCAGGAGATCCCAGGTGAGTCCGCCCTGTGGTCGACGTCGTAGCTCAGCTGTCAGCCTGTGCAAGCTCAGCACAGCTCTTGGGTCTGGCAGGTGAATGAGCTGGGAGTATGTGTGTCTGTGCAAGTCCCTCCACCGGGCGGCTTTCTTTAATTAACGTCTGCGCGCGCGGAGAGTAGCACATGCGCACAACTGCCCCTCACCGCCTCCACCCCCAACACTCCTGAGACCATAACATCAAGAGTTAACTTTCAGCTAACTGTGTAAACAAGGCTATTTTTCCCTTTCTGATACTTTTTTTTCCCCCCTGAGCCGGGTACTTAATTCTTTCAGATCCTTGATTATTTACTGCCTTGACATCTACATTGCTGCATTCCACACTTCTTTCAAAAATAAAGTGAGAAATCCACTTTCCATAAATTAAAACTGTAACTTCAAGCCGGGAGCACTGAAACAGAAATTCCCCCAACTCCTTCCTTAAACCACCGCCCCTCTTCCTGCCCAACAAAAACAAAAACAAAAAGGAAAAGAAATCATGAAAGAAAAAGAACCTTCTCCGACTGGAGTGATTATGTGCTTCTGAAGATGCCTTGCCTTTGGGGGCAGCCACAGGGACACTGGGCAGACGCAAATTAAGTGATTAGTGTAAAAAAAAAAAAGGGGGATAAAAGTCAAAGGCTGAGAAGGGAGAGCAAGGAAGCCTTCCTTGCCGTTTCCTGGACTGTGCAGAGGAGAACCGCTAAGAAATGATACTTGAAGTTATATTTATTATTGTAAGAGGGGTATGATATTTCTGGGCAGGAATGATGGATGACAACTTAAATTTGTGTCCAGGGAATGAAGGTGAACTGTGACAGAGTTATTTATCTTGGGAATGGAGGTTAGGGTCAGCCGAGGCTGGGTGCCTGAAGGCACAAGACATTGACAAATTTATCCTGCAGGCCGTATCTGAAGCCCTTTGTTTTGGATCCTGGCTACTCACTAAGTGACCCTCATCCTTCATGTTGGCAATGCGTGAAGGATGCGGTGAGTGCCAGCGGCCCCTTCTCCCCCGCCGCCCCCACCCCGGCTCCCGCTACTAATTCTTGTCATTCACTTTGCTGACAGGCACCAAGCCCAAACTATTCCCAGTCCTGAAAGGGAAGGTTAAAATATTTATTTCGGCTCATAATGGCCTCCCTGATTTAGTGCAGGATCATTTTTCCTGTTGCCTTTGTCATTGCAGGTCACTGGAAGGACTGAGCGCGTTCGGGAGCCTGGAGGAACTCATCCTGGACAACAATCTGCTCGGGAACGACCTCGTGTTGCCAGGGTTACCCAGGCTCCATACCTTAACCCTCAACAAGAACCAGATATCCTTGGCTCTGCCCGCTGCCTCCACTCTCTGCCCTGCTCCGCAGTGGTCCCTGCCGCACACCCCCTCCCCTGTGCTCCCCTCCCCCGCCCCACACAAATACCTGCGAAATGTCAAATGAGTTTTATGTGTCAGCTAAATTAAAGTATGTGAAATACAGTCCATGGGCAGACAAAGCGTTCTGTCTTCTGGCACTCGGGACACTTCAGAGTAATTTATTATAGGTCATTCATAAATGAAATGCACCATTATATCTTCCTGTTGCTCCATTTTAGTGTAGAGATCTAAGTTATGGCTGTGAAGAAATCTTTTTAATAGATAAAAATAGAGAAAGAAAATAATGTCACTGCTGCTGAGAAGGCAAAGCCCGGTTCTAGTTGCTTGGGCTTGTGTGGGAGGGCGACCTCTGGTGGGAAGTACGGGGTAGTGCCTCTAAGCGAACTTGGCCTTCACGGAGGTTTCTGGAAGGCTCTGGTGCAGGCCTGGGGAACAGTTCTGGCAAAGCAGAGGGGGAAGGGGCAAAGGTGCGAGATATGTGTGAAGCCCAGGGGTAACTCTGCCCTCCGTGGTGTTTGATGTACTAGGGTGATGAGAGAGGTCTAGCAGAGTCATTCTATTGCATGCTGTCCCCTTAAGTGCTGTCCCTAGCCAGCCTGGGATGAGGCACAGGGGGATTAATGGCTCTGGATTCTATAGGGAGGCTGAGAGTGGAATCGGAAGCTTTCTGCAGTATAAGGCACTTAGCTCCTCTGTACAGTTATGGGTCTCCATGCTGCCACAGCACCAGCTGGAAGGCAGGGAGGGTTATCAGTTTTGTTAATTCCTGTATCCATCACACCTAGAAAAATGCTTGGCATGGAACTGAGGTTCAGTGAATGTTTGTGGGATGAATGAATGAATGAATGAATGATTATCATCAGCTGTTCTTTATTGAGTACTTCTGTGGGTCAGGCACTGTGCTGGGTGCCTTTAAGTATATTATTTTTTATTCTTACCAAACCCTGGGAGATGGATGCAGTTTCTCCATTTACCTGAATGAGGAAGGAGGTCAAGCATGGACCCAAAGCCAGATATTTACCAAAATGCTAGATCCCAGATTCAGTCTTAACTGTGGCTATATCCAAAATTCTTTCCATTCTCTTGTGTTGCTTCAGACTTGAAGTCTAATCACCTTGTTTTTATTAGTGAAACATTTGAGATCTCGAGTAATTCAGTCACTTGTTCATGTTCTCATGGCGAGTTAGACCTAGAAAAGGGATCAGAGCCTTTTCTGTACAGTATGAAATAAAACCATGTATGCATATGTCCACTTTAAGAATGAGAGGCAAAATCATTTATTAACTGCTGTTTATACTTTAAGTCATAAGACAGTATTTTCTTTTTAGGTAAAATATACTACGATGGTCATTATAAATTGGCACTTTAATAGAAGTGGAAGGAGAGGGCTTACAAATAAATATCAGTCTTTATCATAAGGCAATATTGATGGGTTTTTTTCCTCTCCTATCCTTTGGTCAACCAAGTTTCTTAGTCATTGTTTGAAAAATTATTATAGTCCCTGTATCACTGTCTTAGGTGATCACTTGGATGATATTCTTAAATCATTCAAGAACAGAAGGGTTATTAGAATAGAACTGGATGGTAAATTTCCTCCTTTGGGCCCTAGTGCTTATATTCTGTGTCCCATGCCACTGTAGAGTCCTAGCCTTTGGACTTGGGTTCATGAGTCAGCTTAATCATGTTTAGTTGTGTGGCTATGGACAGGTCAGCCTCTGAAAACCTCTGTTTCTCATTTTGTGTGTATGTCTGACATCACAGCTTTCATTTGCCTATTAGGAGAACTGGTTAAAAAGAAAAAAAATATATAAAAGCCTTTTTTGCATGTTGGAATCAAAGTGCCATGATAATGTGAACAAAACAGGTTTCTGCATGGGTGAAAAACCAGCTACTTCTGCCCTGGGATATTTATTGTGACGTTGGCAATATAAGAAATGGTGCTGTGAGAAGGACTTCCAGAACAGCCCACAGATCAACCCACAAGGACTTTGTCTGGCAAATGCTGTACAAATGCTAATCCCAAACTCAATTCCTCTTCTCCTTCAGCATAACTTCCTGGCCAGTTCTCTGTCGCATTTATTGGTACATGCTAAGAAATGCAAGCTCATGGGGTGCCTGGGTGGCGCAGTCGGTTAAGCGTCCGACTTCAGCCAGGTCACGATCTCGCGGTCCGTGAGTTCGAGCCCCGCGTCAGGCTGTGGGCTGATGGCTCAGAGCCTGGAGCCTGTTTCCGATTCTGTGTCTCCCTCTCTCTCTGCCCCTGCCCCGTTCATGCTCTGTCTCTCTCTGTCCCAAAAATAAATAAACGTTGAAAAAAAAATTAAAAAAAAAAAAGAAATGCAAGCTCATTTCAGCACCAGCCTGAGAAAAACAAGTAAAAGAATAGCACACCAACTGTGAAAGAACATCATTTTGCATAATCCCAGTCTACAGATGAACTAGTGGGTGATTTTTTTTTATTGACCTCTGATTTATTTAATAATCAATGAAAAGTATTTGTTGGATACTTAAGTGTTCAAAATAGGTTATCGTATTGCTTTCCACTGTACCACTGGCATTTGAGGAGCATTGAGTAAATATTGATGTTAATATTGGTGATAGATTACCTGATTAGTGTAATTAGGTTACACTAAGAAGTAAGATTCATATTTCATATGAATTTACTAAGAATTATTATTTCCCATTTTAGAAGGTTCATTTTCATAACCTGGTACAGAATATGATGAAAATGCACAGGAATCCACTCTGGATTTTTTTGTTTTTGTTTGTTTTTTAGATTCTATGTGTAAGAGAGATCATAAGGTATTTGTCTTACTCTGACTTATTTCACTTAGCATAATGCCCTCAGGGTTCATCCATGTTGTGGCAAATGGTAAGATTTTATTCTTTTTAATGGCTAAAATACATAGTTACATATATTATTATATACTGTGATATAATTATAATATATTATATATATATATATATATATATATATATATCACAACTTCTTTTATATTCAACTACTGATGGACACTTAGACTGTTTTCATATCTTGGCTATTATAGATAATGCTGCACTAAAAATGAGTGTATAGATGTCTTTTTGGGTTAGTGTTCATTTTCTTCAGATAAATATCCAGAAATGGAATTGCTGAATCATACAGTGTTTTTATTTTTAATATTTTTTGGGAAGCTACATACTGTTTTCCTTAGTGGCTACCTCAGTTTACCTTCCCAACCACAGTGCAAAAGGGTTCCTATTTCTCCATATCCTCCCAACACTTATTATTTCTGGTCTTTTTGATAAAAGCTATTTTAACAGGTGTGAGGTGATATCTCATTTTAATTTGGTTTTGATTTACCTTTCCCTGATGATGAGTGATGTTGAGCATCTTTTCATGTGTCTACTGGCCATCTGTACTTCTTCTTTAGAAAAATGTCTATTCAGTTCCTCTGCCCATTTTTTAATCAAATCATTTTTTTTGCTATTGAGTTATATGAGTTCCTCATATATTTTAGATATTCCTTATCAGATATATGATTTGCAGTCATTTCTTCCCATTCACTAGGTTGCATTTTCATTTTTAAATAGTTTCCTCTGCTGTATAGAATGTTTCCCCATTTTTTTCTTTTTCATTCTCCAAATTTTTATTTAAATTCCAGCTAGCTAACATACAGCGCAATATTAGTTTCACGTATAGAATTTAGTGATTCATCAGTTGCATATAACATCTGGTGTTCGTTTCTACAAATGCCCTTCTTAATCCCCATTACCTGTTTAACCTATCCCCCCTCTATCCCCCATCCACCTCCCTTCTAGTAACTATTAGTTTGTTCTCCATAGTGAAGATTCTGTTTCTTGGTTTGCCTCTCTCTTTTTTTGCCCATATGTTCATTTGTTTTGTTTCTGAAATTCCACCTATGAGTGAAATCATATGGTATTTGTCTTCCTCTGACTGATCTTGCTTAGCATAATACATTCTAGTTCCATCCATGTCATTACAAAAGACAAGATTTCTTTCTTTTTATGGCTGAGCAATATTCCACTGTATATGTTTCTCATTTTTAAAGTAGTAAATCAGGCTGGAGGATGGTTGTATTCTCCGTCTTGCTGTCACCAGAGATTAGCAGGCCTCTTGGCCCTACAGTACTGAGGGATTTTCTTTGTCTTTGGTTGAGTCCTTTTCCTTTTTAATTCCTCAGCTTCTCCAATCTGTAGCAGTAATGCTGAGGGAGAAATGATAGTGGTATGGGGGGAATTGTCGCAGAAGGGGATGTGTAGCTGTAAAGCTGGCCAGTTATATTGCTGTGCTGATGGAGAATACTGTATTAGCACTAGATACAAAAGGTGCTAGTTGGCTGTTTTAGGATGCAGCATGACTTCTTTCTCCTCTGGTCTACTGGTATGATCATGAAGATTGGCTTCATTTCCCCACATACTCGAGCCAGAAGTCACAGAATGAAAGCCAGGTAAAAGCAAGAGTAACACCGTATGGCACCCTTGTAAGCTAATACTTCTGACCTACCTTTTCAGCCAACGGACTCTGCTACTTTCTTGTTGAATATACCCCTGACTCTTTAAGAGTTGCTCTGTTCCACATTGCTATTCCTTACTCCATGAAATGCCTTGGATTTGGGCTCTGTCAGTTAGCTTTGCTGCATAATAACCTACCTCGAATGTTAGTGACTAAAACAACAAATGTTATTTAACATTCTGTGTGTCAGTTGTTTGGGCAGGGCTCAACTGCATGGTTCTCCTGTGGATTTTGGTTTGGTCCATATGCAGCCACCATTATCTGGAGGCCTGATTGGGAATGGACGGTCTGAAATTGCCTCACTTATATGTCTGGAAGTTGGTGCTGGTTGTTGACTGAACAACATGCTTCCAATAGGCTAACACAGGCCGCTCTGCATGGGGCAGCTCTTTCAAGAGCAAAGCCCTAATGTACAAGTACTTTTCAAGCCCTATTTGCATCTCAGATGTTGCTGCTCCATGGCCAAAGCAAGTCACGTACCAAATGTAGAGCCAGTGTGATAGGGGACTGTACCAGGTGTGTATACACAGAGGCATGCCTCACTCCTGTAGTGATCCTGCACATGGACCATGGTGTCTCATCTCCTTAAGAACTGACTTCATATTTGTAATAAAGAGAGACCTAGAATCAAGTAATTATTCACCTGCTACAAAGGTAAGTATTAGTTCTTTCTTACAAATTGAGTCTTATTTTAAGTATATTAGAAAGCTTGCTATTAAATGGGATTCTACCTGAAGTTCTTTTGAGAAGTTTGTTTTGGTTTTAATTTCTGGTGTGCTTGTTTGTCTGTTTGCATACATAGAGTTTTCCATTTTGGTTTTACTCTCAATGAGGTATGTTTGAACAATGCTCTGTTACTGGATCCTGCAAACATGGGTTATGGGCTGCTTTATCCTTTGGCAAGAGGTACTGTCAGATAGTGGTTAAGAACAGGCTCTGAAGCCAGACTTCCTGGGCTTGTACCCTGGCCCTGCCACTTGCTGCATGTTCTTGGACTGGTTATTTAACATATCAATGCTTTACTTTCCTCTCCAAAATTGCTTTCCTCTCCCACCCCATAGGTTGTTGTGAGGGTTATTCTAAGTTCTGTGTAATGGTCAGTATTATTGCCATTTTTATTAGAGAATTATGTAAACTTATTTGATCTTACTTCAGCTACATTATAACCAAGGTCAGAGCATAGATTTTTGAGTGTGTCTTTGACTTTTATAACTTAATTTTACGTCCATATCATTCTGTGAGGTGAGTACCATTGGTGAATACTCTCATTTTTTTTAAGTTTATTTTTGAGAGATAGAGAGCACAAACAGGGGAAGGACAGAGAGAGAGGGAGAGAGAATCCATAGCAGGCTCCACACTGTCAGTGCAAAACTCACAAACCATGCACAAAATTATGACCTGAACTGTAATAGAGTCTGACGCTTAACTGACTGAGCCACCTAGGTGTCCTAGTACTCTCGTTTCTTATGAAAAAACTGAGAGAGTTGAACATTTTTTTTTGTATGAACTTTCTGAAGTCACCTAGATTGTCATTGGTAGTGCTCAGTCTAGAACCCAGGTATGGTGATTTATAACCCCAGACTCTGAAACCCAAAGGAGGTAAAATCAATGCATGAGGAAAGGAACTAAAATACAGGAGGAGTCGGTTGCCTGTGCTTGCCTTGTCCCTCCCGCACCAGACCCTGCACCCAGCTGCAGAGGGAGCTCATGAAAGGGATTTCAGAGCACAAACCAAGCATCTGGCACATTTTTTCTCAGTCGACCAATGTCTCACGTCTCATCTGCACACTACCTACTTGACCTCCCATCTTTGTTCCGCTGGCCCTTTGTTACACTTCTGTTAAGCTCTCAGCATTGCTGTCTTGTCCTGGTATACTTTAAAGCCTGGACTTCCCAGGTTACCTTTTTATCTCCTGGTTCATAGCTTATCTTACTCCTCTTCCCTTGGTTCATTTAGACTGGGCTGGTAGTCACTGGCCATGGAGTTGACCTTATCTCCCCAACACTCACGTTGTGTATATGTGTGTGTATCTCTCTCTCTCTCTCTCTCTCTCTCTCTCTCTCTCTCTCACACACACACACACACACACACACACACACACACCCTTGCACATATACACACTGTCCTTGGCTCTTCTCCAGTAGGGTTGGATACTTGGTCATGGCCTCAGCCATATCATATCTGAATACCCAACCCCAAAAGGGAACAATTGAGATGTCTGGAAAATATAGATACTTTGCACAATCAAATGATTCTCCCCCATTCTCCCTTTCGGGGTGGGTAGCGGAAGAGTAATAAGCTGACTTCATTTTACATCACACTTTGTTTCTTCATTTAATGTCTCCCTGTTTGCTTCAGCACACGTGTGAAGAGACGGTATGAATTATAGTACCAACAGGAAGGACAAATAGTATGACATGTTGTACAGCTGGGCTGTGGTGAGGAGATGAGTGAACTGAACCAGAAGGCCAGACTAGATTTCCCACAGCAATTTACTGTTTTACTCAGGGAAGTCTCTGCACCTTGTCTGAATCTTCAGTTTCTTTAGCTGTAAAATGGGTGATAGATAATTCAGAGTATTGTTGAAAGATCGAAATGGCATAATGTATATATGGGAAATCAGTTTATCTCCCAAAGACTTTACAGCTTCTTGATACGTTTTAATGATAGAGGAAGTCTCATTGCTTTAAATGAATAAGCCCAAATTGGAAGAAAACTCAGGTACAGAACACAGCTGGATGACAGTACCTGTGGTCTCCCACAAAAGCTTGTAGGACTCCTCATTTTTCAGTATTTTACATTCCTTTCTGTGTTAGGAAATTGTGAGTCACTTTATCACCTAGAAATGTTAATTTCTTTAGAACAGGTTTGAATCTAGACTCTGCTATTTGCTATGTGACCTTTGACCCCCATTTCCTCAATTATTGTTTGGATATGATATTGCTGACGTGTGTGTGAATCAAAATGAAAATATGTTTGCAAAACGTGGAGTTAGCATTCAGAAATCCTGTATTAGGGTAAGCACTGGTTGAAATCCTCCCAGGTCCTATGGGTGTTGCCCTTTGACATGCGCTTGATCACAGAGGGAGGGTTCTTTCCCATTTTTACCAGGGAAACAGCTTCAGACCTGTGTAACTGGACATGACACCAGAAGACTCCCCTCCTCCTTCATTCTCCAGACTTTCAAGGCAACATGTTGCTTTGATCTTGGGCCTTCTGCAAAAAGTCTCCCTTGGCAAGCATACCTATGACAGCTGGACTCTGCAATAGCAACTTTGTGTACACAACCTGAAAAGAACCTAAATGACAAGTATTCTAGAAAAGACTTGAGGAGGGAAGCCAGGTGTGTGCTAGAAGTCAGTTGAAGAGAATTGAAACTGTGCCCTGTAGCTTCACATTTAAAAAGGGGAGGGGAATGTCACCCTTAGGAGAATCCCTGAAAGTATCTACTGCCCTTGGTCTTAGTAAGTCAGAGACACCAGGTTCCCTCTGCTGGTTGCCTTTGGTTAATTTTCTATGCAACTGGACAAAGAAGGAATGTGACAGGTTCTATCTCAGAGCTCCCAGTCAGGTAAGACAGGGCTGTGTTTGTCCTTGCTGACCCAGGAGACCAAGAAGCCAATTAAAACTCCTTCTCATCTTCTATCCTCCAGAGGTGTGTCAACAGAATGAAGCTCTAGTCCAGACCATCCACAGAATAGGTGCTAGTATGGATCTGGGGGAGACCCCCTGACTTAGCCCAGATGATCATTTAGCAGGTACTTGAAAGGCTTAAAAAGACAGGGGGTATCTTCTGCCACACAAAATACCCTAAATGAAGCAGGCTCCATTCTTTGGATTCATTGGTGCATGATGGCTGAAGCTTCTTGAAGCCTGTAGACCTTTTGCCCAAGAAATTCCCATTACCAAGACATTTTAATGAATCCACATCTCCACAACCTCCTGCTCAGGGGGAAGACAGAGATTTTGTTGAGTGTGAAACTTATGTTAATTCCCTCTTAAAGGAAAAGGCTACATAATTATGAATTCAAAATTAGGCTTGAAGATGAATGTCTATTTTGAATAAAAATATATAAAAGCAAATTAAATTTTTTTCATTTGACAAATGCCACAAACATAAAAATATTCAGAAAAGTAACAATTTTTTATGTGGGACATACCTACGTAAAACATTTTTCCTATTTTTTCTGCAACTTATTTTATAACTTTATTATATAATTATATAAGTTTTACCTTATATGTACTTTAGTGGAGAGAGACAGTGATCTTAACTGATTGCAGTTTAAATAACCTACTTTTGCAATTTTTACAACGTATGACCATGTGATTCTATTATCCTTGCAAGGGACCTGCGTAAGCAAGAACCCTCACGTACAAGCTTTATTAGCTCTGTGGTAACTTTACACATGAAGCCTGTTTCCCTGGACTGTGCATGAGAAGCTTCCTGTCACTGCTCACTTAATGTTGGGAAATGACTGGGATTTCAGTCCAGCTCAGTTGCCCAATATTTCCTCAACTTAAAAACCTTTCCCAGTTTGAGTTCCATTCCTTCACATTCCTACCTTCATACAGTAGATGAAAAATATCCAAGGTTTAAGAAGTTGGTCCCTATAAGAGAAATAGGTTGGTTGGACTTCTTCACCCATAGTGGAAAGGGCTTCCCCTAGGTTCTCTAGGGCCATTGTCTACATAAATAATTTGAAACACCCCAAGTCAGTACATCAGTGCCATTTTGGCCGTCCACTCTCTTACAGTCCCACAAAAGAAAGTGTGCTGACTAGTGGAAGTGAGTGATCAGCTTGTCTGGCTGTCTCCTTGGCACCAGGGCCTGGCCTTGAGGCTTCAGGACAGCCTGATAGGCATGAGTCCTACTGCTCCTTAGAACATCTGATGGATCCCTTGTGAAAGGTAGAAGGTTGGAACTAACCCTGAAGGGCAGAAACCAGGACTGGGACTGAATGACATTTTGGCCCTGGTGATTCCTGAATACCAGACACGGACTTAAAACATTTTGAGAAAGTTACTCCAAAGCATAGGGCCTCATGAGGTGCCTTTGCTAGGGTCTAAGGGCAGCACTGATAGCTTCCCTTTTTCTCCTGTAGCAATGATTGAGAAGTATAGCTTTCCCTGAAAAGCCAGTTTTCCCTGAAATTGTTCATTGTCATTTCAATTAGTTTTATTTAAATGATTTTCTTAAAGAGTTTGGTGATTGAACTGTAATTTAAAAAGTAGTGAGTATGTTTTGTCTTCAGTGATGAAATACTTTAATGTTTTGACTCCTGGCCATTTACCCATGTGTCCTTCTAATCTTACCTCCCTGGCAGAACCTTCTTTCTTGTCTTCTCCACATGCTTCTGTGTCTTTCATCCTCACTCCAGTGGTCCATTGTGGTTATTCCTGGACATTATTTGTTAAAGATCTGAAGGACTGATAACTTGAAAGTCCATTGTCCTGCCTTGTTTAGGAAATAGGGATGATCTTGGCGAATGGAAACCGTGGTGGAGAGCTGCTCTGACCCTCTTGCACTAGGGTTTCCCACTTTTGCTTGTGCTGTCCCTCTCCTTGTCTCTGTCTCACTCTCAGGGTATAGCGTTTGTTTTTGTACATGATGTTCACAGAGCCTGTGTATAAAAAATGCTTGAAAGAACTTAGCTTGGAGAAAATAAGATTTAAGGAAGACATGAGAGCTTCAACTGTCTGGAAGATCATCATGTGGAAGAGGAGAATGCCTTATTCTTTGAGACCCCAAGCCATTAAATTGGGTCAGTGGGAAGGAATTTGAGGAAGGTTCAGTCCCAGGGGAAAGAAAAACTCTTTTTTATGGTTGTTATGTTAGAATGAGCTACCTCTTGGTGACCCCTCGGCAGATATGTTAGGGAATGGATTCTGACATTGTTTGGATTTGGTGTTCAACTGACAAGTTGAAATGAAATATGAGGAAATTGGGGCAACATCTCATAGCTAGAGAACACCCTTGTAAAGTAAAGGCATCCATTCTCTTTGGTTTTAACTTTTCTCTCTTAGGCCAAGTGAACCTCACTCCTGGACACTGAATCCTGAGTCTTTGACTCTTGTATGGCACATTCACCCTTATATATTAGCCCCTGTTTGCTCTGTTGTCACTCCCTGGCAAAGACCCCATTCCATCTGCTGATATTGGCTGGTAAGAGCTCCACCTCTCTTCCGTAAGTTTCTGGTAGTCATGGCCTCTGTTCATGGCTTGTCTAGTCATCACCTTGCCTAGGAGAAGGTTCATCTGCATGTAACTCAAACCAGGAGTCCATGTATATCAATGTGACAACTTGGTTGTCATTAGGTCCTTACCAGTACCTGTGATTGCCTGAATCTATGACTCTTGACTTACTTGGTTTAGAGGTCTCAGTGTTTGCCTTGAGTGGATCCCATTGAGCAAATGGATCATGGCATGATCTCCCCACCATGCCCTTTATTGGCATTTTCTCTATATTCTTTCCTTCTTGAATATTACTATCATAAGAGATTCTCCTCAAATACATTTGACCTGCTTGGCTTGACTAAATGTATCCTAACTGATTCCATTTGTCTTCTAGTTTTGTTCTCCTTTCTCCACAATTCATTGTTTATTGCCACCTGGGAGTCTACTAAGCAATGCTTAGCTCCAGACCAGGTTCTCAGATCATAGGAGGATGGCAGTCCCTGTTTGTATCCATGCCATTCCTATATGTTTTAATGATAAATTACTCCCTAAAGGAGAAAATGGGAATATATTTTTAATGAGGCATTTGGAAACAAGTCTTGCTTTCATTACTAGAAAAAAAAGTTTTATAGATTGGCAAATAGCAAAATACTTTACCACATGGAATATACCCTTCATCATTTTCCAAACAAATATAAAGGAAAGAAAAGTGTGATAAAACACTTGAGTTCATTCATTCACTCTCAAGTGATCTGGACTTAGTCTTACATGCCCAGAGAAAAGTTGGGCTCTGTCCCCAGCAGGAGTGAAAAACTAGGCATGCCAGATACCTCACAGCTAAGTTGATTTCAACCCTCACCCATGTCACCTCTTGGGAGCAGACTGGACTTGTCAGGTGTTGTGCTGTGCCTTCAGTTATAGTCTATGTTCCTTATGAGGGCTTTTGTCTTCCTGGATCCAAATCCTTAACCTTTGTCACATCACTGACTTGGAGAGTCTGCTTGATCACCTTGCAGAAGTGACACCAGCTTTGGAGTACCTCAGCCTGCTGGGTAATGTGGCATGTCCCAATGAGCTGATTAGCTTGGAAAAAGATGAGGAGGACTACAAAAGATACAGGTGAGTATCTAGGAGTTTGAGCCTGGTGGGAAGGGAAAAATGGCATCTTTGGGGGGGGATGATATTATGGGGTGCATAGTAGATATTACTGGACTTCCATTGATAATACTAAACTTTAACCTTTTGGCAACCTGTAGCCATTGTCTCCCTTTGTCAGGGACATAGGAGCCAAAAACAGCAACAACAACAACAACAACAACAACAAAACAAAAACAAAACCCAAAAAACAAACAAACAGAAAAAAAAAAACATGAAAAGCTTCCAGGTGGTCTAGGTCAGGGGTTGACAATTCTTTTTTGTAAACAGCTGGGTAATAAATGTTTTTAGGCTTTGAAGGTCATGTGGTCTAAGGTCTATGTCACAACTATTCAACTCTGCTGTTATAGTGAAGAAATAGCCATAAACAACTTGTAGACGAATAGGCACAGCTATGTTTCAATAAAACTTTACTTACAAAGACCAGGGGCAGGCAAGATTTGACCCATGGGCTATATTTTGCTTACTTGTGCTCTGTTTTGTAAGGTTTTCCTTTGGTCAGCCTCAGAGTAACTTTTTAGAGAGCACTTCCCACTAAAGGTAGGGAGCTTACGTGGGATCCCAGAGGAAGTCTCAGAAGTCCCATAACTTGGTTCCATAAAGCTCTGCCTCACTGTCCACCAGCTGTGTGCTCTGATGGGGTCTAAGTAGAAATGCTTCTTCTTCCTCCTCTCTGCTACTAAACCATCTGCTTTGAAATACCTGATCTAAACCCCCCTTTCTTAGGGAGTCTTCTTGATCATACCTATTTTATTGTCTTTCTTCATTTTGAACTCTGTGTGCTCTCATTCTTGATTGGTTTTGTTTTGTTTTGTTTTGGTTATTGTTGTTAATGTTTTTAGATGATCTTTTCATGTGTAGGCTCTCTCTTCATTATGATTGCTCTCATGAACACCCTACCTGAATCAATGTGGAAAGGGGAGGGGGAGTAAGGAAGCAAATTCAGGGCAGGTAAGGTTACTGAATAATAAATTTAGAAGGATTGGGGAAAGAGGATAATGGTTTGAAAGAAACTTGTTCTCTTGGGACTCTTATAAAAATCTGTGGTGACCCATGAAGGAATGCAGTCAGGGGAGTTGATGCTGTATAAAGGCAAAGCTGTAAGAAATACTGAAGGCTGTTGAACACTGTGTATTTTTGACATATATGCACATGGACGCATAAAGTTACAGCAGGAGTCCAGTATTATTTATCGGGAAGCATTTTGTATGTTTAATCTCATTTTCTAGGTTTCTTGATTAATTTTGTAGGGGTTTTATTAGACTGTTTTTAAGCCATCTTAGAATAAAACTCTAACCCTACTCCGAAAAGAGGTATTAAATCTTTTTCTATCATGAAGATATTCATTTGGATATGATTCTGTAGATTTCAATGTGAATTCTGTTAGGAGAAATATGATTAATACCCAGCAGGTGAAGAGTTATACATTTCTAAATCAACCCTGTAAGTTGCTTAATCACTTAGAACTTAATTTGCCTATTTAAAACTCTTATCAACTCTGAAGCATTTAACAGCCTGATTTCAGATATAAAGGGGTCTCTTAAAACATATTTTATCTTTGTGCAGCAATTTATAAGATATGTCTTGGAAGGTTCAAGTAAGTCCAAGAAAGTTCTTTCAGTCAACATTTTTAGTAAACCAACCATGGTATAGGAGATTTTAATTTGGTTTCTGACTTTTTTCTTGAAATTTCTATGTTTAACTCTTTAAAATAAGCCAATAAATTGTACAAATGTATGTATATGCATGTGCATGCACGTATGTGTGTCTTTGTATGCATGTGCACATGCATTGACACACGTGTTCATTCACTCATTCATGGAGCTGTATGTAAACCAAACTGTAGGCACATTTTTGTTGTCTTTTTTTTCCTAGAATGAGAGAAGTAGAGTGAAAAGCTTCACTTCCCTCATCTTCTATTTAGTCTCAAATAGAAGGCTTATAAGTTTGCAAAAGGAAAAGAAAAGCTAGTACTATTTTTTTATTATAACTGTTCACTATGGTAAAAATACTAAGACCCATATAAATAAGGGCCAGATAAGAAGATCTGATGTGGGGGTCCAGCTTTAAAATGGGGAGGATAGTCTAGATCAGTGACCCTTCACCAAGGCTGTACTTCTGAATCATCCAAAGCATTTTGATTAATTGAGTGCCAAATGCAACAAAATAGTCAATAGGTGCTTCGGATGTTCACTTAACTATTGGACTAAGTAGTGTTTAAAATTCCTGTTGGCTCTAGCATTCTGAGATACTCTGTTCCCAAGCCATTACAGTTCTTCTATTGCTGTCTAATGCCATTTTATATATTCCATCTTGTATATTTCTCTCACTACTTTGTATGTGTCCACATCCAGAGGATGGCTTCTAGTAGGTAAGGGTATATCTTCTTGCCCTTTGAAGACTCTTCAATACCTAAAGTAATGCTGGCCATGGAATAGGGGCCAAATAAATGTTCTCTGGAGGTAGCTTGAAAATTATTCTTTCCTCTGAGAAGCTAAGTGCTTACAGAGAAATGTGTGGCCCCCTGGGCACCTCTGATGCCTACTGCCTATTTGGAATCAGATCCATTTGATGTCAACAATCACAGTTAATAAACAAGGAACTGTCCTTGAGACTCAATCTGAGCACTGGTCATTGGGTTGCTGATCCTTCAAGGAGGGTTTGGTTCTAGAGAAGTGATTCATTGCATGGGCTGGCTGTTGTACCCACTAAGCCTGACCTTACTACCTCAGGTCCGTCAGGGTTGAGGGATGGGGCTGGGAAGGTTGTTTGTTCATGCACACGTGGCAAAGTTGCTGGGAGGAGGAGTTGGATTCTAAAGACACATACAGCTGAAATCACATCTAGTCAAAATTACTCTGGAAAATCCATAAGCCACCCACAACAATGGCAAGATGCTCACGCTCTGAGAGAAATAGGAACTAAGAACACTGGAAGGAACATTAAATGTGTGTCCATCCAGTTACACATTCACTGCACAGCATATGATGATCGAGTGGAATGGTGGGCCTATTCTCCAGCAATCCTAAATTTTGTATTCATTTTATTTTTTATTATTTCTGGTTGACAAGTACTCTCACACTTGGATTTGGAGAGATAAATGTGTATGTGATGGCATTCTGTTCTCTGGTTTGTAAGCAGCCCTGCTTTGTTCATCCTGGAATTTGAGTTTCATTTGCCCCTGAGAAATTTTAGGATTTTACAATAAGACTTTTGAATCCAGAATTCCTGCAGTGTTTTACTTTCTACAAAGCAATGCAGCCACCTTTCCCCCCCACCATTGGTAAAATATTTTCTTGGCCCTTCCTCCACAAAGTATGAGGTCTGCCTTCCTTCTAGCTGTTACCCAGAGCCTAATAGTAGGGCCTCTATGTAAATTTATGTGACATTTTCACTAGAAAATTGCTTAAAAATGAATGATATTTCTACAGTTTACTGTTTTTCACTTTAACTACATTTTCTGACAATATGTCTTCTATTAATCATTTAAGCAATAGTAGGAGCCTTAAAGGGAGTGTATTCAGAAGCAAGAACCCATGGCTCATTTAGTGCTGTCTAAAAAAATTTCTTATTGATTGGCATCCTCTGTGGTTATGTGATGTAATATTTATAATATGTCACCCAGCCATACATCAAAACAAGTACGTCTGTTTCATTTCTACGGGAGGTGTTGATTTCAGAGAGGTCAGCCCACTTTTAGGTCACGTTGTGGCCAACCACCAGAGCAGAAATGGGAAGTGACTAGATTTATGGAGTTATTAGGAATGGCTTCACAGATGCTTCACTTTCTGCTGATTCCTTCTTCCCTTCCCCCAAGTCACCCCTTCTCTTTCCTTCCTTACCCCCTGTGCACACAGTTGGATTTTCTTGGCACACATCCCCACCATAAAATGGGCTCATTAAATCTGTATGTGAGCATGAACATACTACCAAGTTGTTGAGCTGTGCCCTGGTCCTGCTGGGGCAGGAGTGAACCATGCCTTGATTTTTTTCTTTGCCATTCATCATAGTTCATGGCTAAGAAATGTCCATCGCCATGTTATTATAGGAGCTTAAACCCGCCCGTGCTTTGCTGTGTGTACACATTGTGCTGCTATTTTGGGATGAATGTTGAATGAGGGTGAATGTGATAACAAGCAGCCTTCAGCATTTGGGCGGGAAGAGAGCAGTGAGGTGGTTTGCTTTGGGAGGCCACCGTCATGCTAAAAAACCACTCAAGGCCTCCCGTGAACTTCAACACTAGCCAAAAAGTGAGTCAGGTATGGGAAACTTAGGTGCCCAGAGTGGTCTGTTTCTTGTCTTCCTTTGTAATTCTTCTCCTTCTTGTTCCTGCAGGCAAGACAGCGGAATGAAGGTCAACAGTACATAAGAGCTAGACCTGACTTGTCAAATAAGAGATTTGGTCTCATGGCCTCTAAGCTCTACTTCTGTCATTAAACCCTTTGCCATTCATTCTCTCCTGCCACTCCAGTCTCTGCTTGGCCTCTCCTTCCTCCCGCCTCCTCAGTAGGCCCCTCTATATTTCTTACAACTTTAAATTATTTAAAACGTGACACCCTTTCTTTGTTCCCTCCCAGAAAGCAGCCTGAGGCCTGCCCAGTGTCTGTAGCACTCAGCCAAAGGGAAAGAGGGAGGGACCCTCCGCAGTCTGTTGGCTGTCCTGGGCTGCCACCATTTCCCAGCTGAGGAGGAGCTGTAAAACTTGTGGCTTACATAACCCAGCTAGCATTCTCCAGCTAATCTACAATCTGGGCTTTGAAGATCACAAGAAAGCAAAGGTCACGACCCAGAGATCAAAGTGACAGAAGCCCACAGAGTAATTGCTGGTTACCCTCTGTAGAGGGCCTCGCTCTGTCCTGTGGGTGTATTGTTTGCACGGAGACTTCAAACATGCTGCCGGTGAGCTGTGAGGAAAATCAGCTGGCCTTTGCCAGTTGTCAGGCCTTCATTAATGCTGTAGGTGAGCTCACCTCGGCTCATTAGAGTGAGATCATTGTCATCTCTCTGAGATCTGGAGTTATTCCACTCACAGTGTTTATTCATTACTCTGGTCTTTATTGACTTTTTCTCACTGCCCTCCTTTACCTGGAGGTGTGAGGGGGTGGTTATATAAGGAAATTGGAGTAATAAGAAAGGAGGCTATGGATGTGTTTATTGTAAATTAACTTTGCAGCATATAGAAATCAAGCAGGCTAAAAGCGTGAGAGAGGCTTAGGCATCATCTAACCCATTCTCTTCATTGTATAGATGGAGAAACCAAAGCTCCGGAAAGTGGCGGAGACTGAACCAAGATCACATAGCAAAATGAGCCCAGGGTCTTCGTTCTGTCCTCTGTCCTTTTAGTCTCCAAGCTCTTTGTTATGAGGACCCCTCCTCTTGTTAATTTTCTCCCCCTTACATCTCTTTAATAAGCTTTAGGTTTTTTAATTAGCTACATTTAAGCCATTGCTAACTTTTTAAAATTAGACACATTTAGCTGTTGATGAGTGCTTTTGATTAGCATGAGGTAACCAGTGTTACCAAACGGGGTTGATGTAATCTGGTCAAAAGCAGAGAAGCTTGATGTTTTGTTGGCCTGCTCACTCTTCTGTTAAGCTTTGTGGAAGACCGAGAACGATTCCTGGGTCACCCATTGCTGACTTCAGGGGCCCCTGGTAGGGCATCAGTCGCTTGCACTGTGTCTCCCCCACCCCACCCCCATGCATCGGAGTGCCTGCAAGAAATAAGGGGAAGAATGGCCATTGCATATTGCCATAAATGGAAAGAAGTAGGGAAAAACTCCAGGTGACCTTGTATTCTGATTTCCTTAGGATTTGGAAACTTGGTATTTCTTTAGTAGAATCTCTTCAGGGAAAGAAACAATCCCGGGAGCAGACAATGGAGATCCGTCTTGGTGTTTCTGTGATTGTGCTGTTACTGGAACAGCTAGCTTCCCCTGGGGTAGCAGTTTGAGCAGGAGGACAGAGCACCCTTCTCTCCCTTTGAAGTCTAGATGAAAAATGCCAGAGCTTTGGGATTTGGGCAGAGAAAATTGATTTGGGAGCAAAAAACAAACACACACCAAAGCCTTTCTGCTCTTCCTTTTCTCCCCCTGCCAGTTTCAGGTGTCTCCTTTGAGGAGTCCTTTAAGAAAATGGAGCATTTAATATGAAAAGAGAGAGAGCCTGAAAAGCTTTCTGTGTGGGTCTCACTTTTAGAGAATCTGCCTTTAGACGGAGACAGATGGGTCTTTACACACCTTCCCAGGATCCCTGATCTCTTCTCGATAACCTCACCTTCCATATCACGGTCAAGAGTGCCCCTGACTTCCAGTCCCCTGCCCCATGGCTTTCGCCTAGCCACCTTGGGAAGGTCAGGAAAATTGGAGTTGTCCTCTGGAGCTAGGGATGTGAAACTCAGAACTTAGACCGATCTCTTTTCATTAAGCAGTGCCCTGGCTTAACAAGCAGTTTTATAAATCTGAAGCTGTCTCCGGGTGTCGCAGGATTTATAGACGGGGGTTTCTGCCATAAAGTGGTTTATGATGGCTGCCTTCTGTGTTATTAGTAGCTGTCTCTTCCTTCAACCATTGCTGTTTGATAATAGCTTTAAAACACCCAGAATTACTTACCTGCAAGCCCCATTCCCGATAGCCCCTGTTGACAGTCTGAATAAGTTTACTGCCCTTTTGTTGTACTTTACCTTCAAAACAAACTGATTGAACCATCAATAGCTCGTGGAAGCTGACAGAGGCATGTCATCTGGACTAGCCCTTGTGATTGCAGGTTATCTGGGGGAGTTAACCTTCCTGCATTGTTAACTGAAATGTTTTATGTACTATGCAACTTTAGGATACGGCTGTGATAACCCCAGTAACTAAGTAATACATCACGGTAAAGAGATTTTGGTGCAACAAATAACCCTGGATTAAATTTACAAGGGTTGAATTGATATTGTAAAAGCCTTCATTCTGTGGCTTCGGGAATCCTCTGTTGTATTTTTATGGCAAACTTGTATTATACTCGGGATTGAAGCTGCAGCTTTTGACACCCTGACATGACCTAGAACAAAGGGAAATAGATCTCCCAAGACTGGGATGGGACAGGCAGGCAGAAAGCCCACTGACTTATCACTTGGCAGTAATGTTTGGAGTCAGTTCCAAACCACCAAAGGGCAGGAAGACCTCTGGTAGACGTGGCCGCCTCTGGGCACTGTGTACCATAGACATTGGGGGCAGGGTAGATCATTAGCAAAATTGGGAGGGAGATTATTCACCACATTACCAACCTCATAATCCTGGAACTGTTATTCTTCATGGTGTTTTTTTCACTTGGACAGTGGTACACAGCAGGACCAGCAGCATCAGCTCCCCCACCCCCTCCAGGAACTTATTAGAAATATACATTCTGGGCCCTACTCCAGACGTAGGGAATTAGAAATTTTGGGGGTGGGATCCTGTGATCTGTGTTTCAACAAGCCGTCCAGGGGATGCTGATACCCTTTTAAGTCTGAGAATGGCTGTTCTGGAATAGAAGCTCTTTGAGAGCAGGGACCTTGTCTGTTTTGTGCATCACTTTTATTCATGCAGTATGTGGTGAGTGCTAGCAGCTCAATAATTATTTGTTGTGTGAGTGAATGTATGAAGACATCTCTAAGGCAGGAACTTCAGACCCTGGGCTGAGTCTCAGGCCGAATTACTTGGGGTGAGACTTGCTCGTGTCCCTCAAACCTCTCCAGGCATCAACCACCTAGAAACCCCAGGCTGGCGGTCAGGATGGGAGTCAAATCACCCCTAGTTTCAGAGATGACTGGCAGCCTATTTCATGGGCTGTTTCTTCGATTGTATAAGAAGAGTGCTCTGAAAACAGCAGCTCTTTGTCATCTAAAATTTTTAACTAGCTTAAAAGCCAGCACCTCGCTCACTCTCTCTCTCCTTTGATTTCAGGGCTGTGATCCAAAGTGGGGCAAAATGACAACGTGCTGTCTGTTGTCATCATGGTTCCTGCCAGCCCTGTGAAGACATCTTTCATTCCATCATTAAACATTGGCTGATTTTCTAATACTGATGTTTTCTTCACCTGAATATTCATCTTTTCCCACCCTACACTTAGTGGGTGTCTTTACTCCTCTGAGCGTCACTCCTGACATATTGTTTCCGTCTGTACATGTCTTTATTTGAAAGAATCTGTTGTCATCAAGCTTTGCTGCTACAAGCAGAAGATGGAAGTTTTCTCTGACACTGACTGAGGCCAGTCGGAGTTCTACTAGAGGATAGAAGGGTCATTGGGACTTTGTGGAAACTTTCTGATTTTGGATAAGGTTAGGGGGCCTTTGGAGAGGGAAGGGTGAGGCTCAGGGAGAAGTTGGAAAAAAGATAGTAGATTGAGACCAGGGAAGAAGCAGGAAGTATATAGTCAAATATCCTGGACCTCAGATGTTTGGGGTGGACATTTCTGGGGAAGAAAAGTATACCTCAAAAGAACTCAGAGTATTTTCGCTTTAAGGAGTATTTGGGCTGGAAGCCTCAAAGCTATTTTCTCTAGCCTTTCAGTAACCAGCCAAGTCTTATACCTGGGCAAGTATATGGAGGCCACTTGGTGATGTGAGAGTGTCTTATGAATGTGGGACCTGAGGGGTGGGGGGCAAGCTTTATACCCCAGGTAACATTTGCCCTGAGAAAAAGCTCAATGTGTAGGGTTGCTTTAGGATTTGGTTCTTTGAAGATCCCTTGAGATTTCTTGTTGCTCCTCTTCTTCCTCAAGACATTTGTTTTCAGTCATTCAGTAAGTAATGGTAGGTCCCTTTCTCTGTGCTCCCAGAACTACTTTGCACATAACCCTGATCTTGGCACTTAGCTATGTTGATTTCTCTTTTCTCTATGTGAGTCTTTATTCCCCATTACACTGAAAGCCCCTGTAAGGGCAGGAATCATGTTATAATTACCTCTGAATACCTAGGGTCTGGCACATGGCAGATGCTCAAGAAATATTTGTACAAATGAAATAAATTGGTATTTTATTGAGTGCATTCTAATGCTACTTTTTAAGATAAGAGGATTAGCAAAAAAAAAAGTCCCTCCTTTAACAAGACATCACATAAACACCAATAAAATGATTAAAATGATTACAAAACAACAAAATGTTAGATGGTATGGTGCTAACAGTGTATCCTGGGAGTGCTGAGAAGAGAGAAAACAGTACAGGCTAGAGATGCCCCAAAAAAGTTTGTATGGGTCAGGATTTGAAAGATGAGTGAATACTGAGGAGGCTGGGTATGGGAAGGAAATGAGAGATTCCTATGGAGGTAATGTATTGCTCTTGAAATTGGGTACTTACCTCTTCTTCTTATGCAGGACAATGTCTAAACAATAGCTTGTTTGTTTGTTTGTTTGTTTGTTTGAGAGAGAGAGAGAGAGAGAGAGAGAGAGAGAGAGTTAAGCCAGAGCAGGGAAGGGCAGAGGGAGAGGGAAAAAGAAAATCCATGCTGGGCATGGAGCCTGACTTGGGGCTCAATCTCATGACCATGAGATCGTGACCTTAGCTGAAATCAATTAGTCAAATGCTTAACCAACTAAGCCACTCAGGGACCACAACAATAGCTCCTTTGAGTGATCAGGTACAGGGGCTCGATGGAAAGCATGTGGGTTGGTAACTTTCCTTGAGGAAGGAGAGGTATGAGCAGGTGTCTATATTTTTTATATATTTATTTATATGTTTATATGCGTATCCCATGGCCACATGGATCTTCTCCTCAATTCCAAATATACCTGCTTGAGGACAGTTCATCACACAAATAGTCATTAGCTTATCCTTGGAGGCCATGATGGACACCACAGACTCTTTCCTTGGGAATTTGTATTAGTATTTGTTGGGCTATTAAATAAATATCCCCTATAAACAAGTTCTTCTTGTTTCACCTTGATAATCTTCATAGTGCTAGTGTGGAAGTAACTCAGGGATGGTGAAAAAATCCTCAAGACCCCTGTTTGATTCTTTAGGAAGCATTTCTCAGCTATGTGTACTTCTTACTTCTATCCCAAAGTCAACCATGTTATTACAACCTGCATTCTAGTTTATTGTCCTGGATGGCCAGTCAGTGTCTCTTGCTTCCATTTCAAATTGAAGATTTGTTTTTATCTCAGAGATAAGAGTTACACAGATGGCCCACAGGAATGGCAGTGACATAAATGGTACAATTAGGTTGTAAGGTTAGTTTCACTGAGAATTTTGTGTGTAGCAAAGAAGCCAGGCCCATTTCCAGAATGGAGGAAGGGAAATACATCAATAGGATCTTCCTGGCTGATCTAGGTAGGTGTGTGTGTGTGTGTGTGTGTGTGTCTACCTTTGAATCAAGAGCAAACATTAGTGTGCATTTTTAAGGCTTAGTTGGGTATCCATGTAAAATACAATTATTTGGATTTCTGCAAAGGGTGATCATTCATTATGAAAGAAAGAAGCAGCAGCAGCCAAGATCTAACCTTTTGAAGACTTAATGATGTGGATTCCTGGGCATGAGACAAATTGCATGGATCTTTGAGGGCATCACCTTCCCCCTGAGTTATCTCTGACTCTTTTCTTTCAGATGCTTTGTTCTGCACAAACTGCCCAATTTGAAGTTTCTGGATGCCCGGAAAGTAACCAGAAAAGAACGGGAGGAAGCTTTGGTCAGAGGGTCATTCATGAAGGTGGTGAAGCCCAAGGTAAGCTGCCTACTTTCTCGTCTTCACAAGGAATTTATGTCTTGCCTCACTGGTTATTCTTTGAGTGCGGAGGATGTCCTGTGTTTAGATTTCAGGAGAGATCTCCTATTAGGGTTTATCCATGGATATATTTTTGGCCAAACAAGTAGGACTGGGAATAAATTTGATTTTCCTGTAATCTAAAGGGACCTTACTTGTAGAGTGATTTCACCCAGATGGCTCTTTTACCAATAACGCAGCCTGATGGTGATGTTCTGGGGGGTCTGAGGTCTTCTTCTTGAAGATGTTTCATTTATAAGGTAGGGCCTCTAGAGGTCTGTTGCTGAGAAAAGAAAGAGAGGAAAGCTTGGGGAATTTAATCTTTCTTGGGTGGGTACGATTGTTCTAGTGACTAAGAACTCTTTTTTTCTTGGGGCCATAGCAGGAGGGAAGGGTGATTTTCTTCTGTCCTCAGATATGAGGGCTCAATAGCTCTCAGAGATCTTGTTAGAAGGAAAGGCCATTTTTCCTGACAGTGTGACCTGGACTAGTGTATGCTTCCTGCATGTAGCTCTCCAGAGCTCATGGGATTAGTTTTACTGACCTTTCCTTTATAAGCTGAGTCTGCATGGAGGCCATGGAAGTGACTATGGTGTCATCTTAATGACAGCATTGATGAGACAGGGGAGATGTGGCTGGGAGACTTGGCTTCAGATTCAAGGAAGTCTTTAAGGGTGTGGAAAAATTATCTCTTTGGGAGGAGGTGGGGTCCTGTGAAGCCCAAGGCTGGGGAATGGACCTGACAATCCTTGATGACCCCTTTGGAGGTCCATCAGTGCCCTGGGGCCCCGTGGAGCTACCTAGCTACTTCCTTTTTTGGACCCTCTCTTGTGTGTTGAAAACGCTGGCCCAGAAATCCTGGAGGTCTAGTTTGTCCTCGCTTATTGACTTGGAGTACTTTGCACGTGCATTGGAAATGATTAAGAGGGAAAGAGGAAAAAACAAACAGAACCAAAACAGAAAACGAAACCTCTTCCATCAAGTTGCTCAGCCGGCGGCAGACCTCAGGCCACTTTCTTTCCCTGAACCCATAAGGTGCAACTTATTTCCTGTTATGCTGAATAAAATTGCTAACAGTTGTGGAAATATATGATAGGGAGGGTATAATACTGGCAGATAAATGTATTGTTACCTGTTTCAGCATGTGGGAAATTAATTGAGTGATTTGTTTCGTAGCTATTAAAGTGTTAACAGTTTTCCTTATCGAGGCACAGATTTGATGTATTGCTCATGACTGCCTTTAGTTATTCCAGCTTTTGTAATTTTGTCCAAATGAAATAATTTATTTCTTGGCCTCCTTTTTTTTCTTCTTCTTCTTCTTTTTTTTTTTTTTTTTTTTTTTTTTTTGCGGGGAGAGGGAGGTTTAAAAGATTCCAGAGGCAGCTGACATCACCAAACAAAGGACAACATGTGGACTGTTTATGATACCTTGGGTTCCCACCCATTCTACATTTTCCACCTTCACATATACATGCGCTTTATAGGATAGATCAGTATTTCTCCTTCTCTCCTTGCTTTTGACAGGGGAAGCTCTGTATTATCACAGAAAATCAGAAGGGATACTAAAAATAATGGCCACCATATTTGTGTGCGATGCTCATTGTGTGCTAAACACTGTCCTAAGGTTCTTTGTACACAGATCTGTGAGTCCTTCCAGAACACTGCAATGTAGGAGGAATGGAGCATTGGCTTATTCTGCAGGTGAGGTAACAAGGCCGAGAGGTGTCACTTAGGCAGCCCGATCAGTAAGCATGGGAACTGTACTTTTACTGGTGTGTCTGACCACCAAGCCACGTTCTTCCACTCGGATCTTAGCTCTGGAGCAGTGAGCCAGACATTTTCCCCGTGTGTTTCTTTGTTCAAAATGAAAAGCTCATAAGAAGGCCTAAAGGTAGAAAACAGGTGAAAGCCGAACTGTTCTCTTGGAGTAGAGAGGGCAGCAGGGACTGAAATCCTCCCCTGCCTTTGAAACCAAGTGGGAATGGTTACTTAAAATCCAGTAGTAGCTGGCTCTTTGAGTCATTAGCAGCATCAGTAGAAATGCTTTTCAAAGTCCCAAATTAGCTTCTAATCAATTATAGAATTAGCTTATGTTTGTGTGATTGACTCCAATATCTTTACTAATAGTATTAAGCATAAAAATACCCATTAGTTATTTGAGAAGAGACAAAAATACTCTGACAAAACACGGGGATCTTCAGTTGTTACCTTTTTGTAGAGTTACATGATTTCCAAACTGGAGGGACTTCAGAAATCACCTGGTGTGTGTTCTCATTTTGGTGAAGGAACTGGGTGAGGATGTAGTTTCCTAAGGCCCCCATAGTCCAACACAGGCAGACCTGGGATTAGAACCCAGGGTCTAGGCTTCTAGGTAAGTGCTGTATATACACCGTGATGCTTCAGGTGCACTAGAGGATTTCCCTGTGTTCCTGGTTTCATATCAAACTGTATGCTTCTTGAGTGCCAGGCAATTCCCTTTTGCCTGTTTTCAGAGAAACACACTGGTACTTTTCTTGCAGATAGAGGCCAAATGAGCTTCTTGCTGAATTAATAAATTGGTGTTAAAAAGGCTGGTTCTCGCCTGCTCACAGTGTGCACAGACATATGTTTGTTCCTGTGCAGGTGTGTATATACACTTTCTATCTCTGTGTGTATATACATATGTATGTTCTGGGAGGTATGTGTACACCCGGAGTCGGCTTCTAAGTGGAGAGCAATTTCCTCCCCGTGATTTGCCAACGCTGTGTTGAGCACACTTGGTGAAGACCTATTTTTCATAAGAGAATCGGAATCTCAAGTTGGCTCCTGTCCTTTCTCAGGCGGCAGCGGCCTGTTGTGCTTATTCAGCAGAATGCTCTGATGGATGATCAAGGAGGCCGTGATTTGGGGAGCTGTTTTCATTTTATTCCTGACATAAAGTATTTGGGAGAATGGAAAATGCCTCTCCAATCACAGCCCTTGCCTTAGAGGTAGGGAACAGGCAGTCTGGGTGTTCTCAGCTGACGCAAATGCAAAATCGTCCAGGAACTAATAAACCCCCTATGTCACAGAGGTTTGATTTGGTACCTGGCAGGCCCTGGCGCCTGAGTGCGAGTTCTCGCTTGCCTTCTCTCACGATGACACATTTCCCCTTTGTTTGCTGCCTTTTGGCTTTTGTTGTTTAAAAGCTGCTTCCTGTCTGTGCGCTGATTGTCCTGCAGAAGGATGCCATCCTTCATTAGGGAAATGATAGCTAATGTTACAATGGACTCTTCTAGACTGGTGTGTGTATGCGTGCGTACATGCATGTTTGTGTGTGTGTTATTAGTTAAGGGACCTACATCAGCTAGGTTGTGTTCATTTCCTGGAATTTTAAAGAAAATATGTGTCTTTTGCAAATATTGACCACAGAATCATGCCATTGTCGATGCCAAGAGGACCAAGGTAGGTGCAGAGAAGGTTGAGGCTCCCAAAGAAAGGCTTCTGTGATGACCAGACCGTGATCCCCCTTGCCGCATCAGGAAACATAAATCAAAGGGATGTGAGTCCTGTCCAGAAGGGTGTGCATGGTGGACCTGCCAGCCCTACATATCAGACAGTTCAAGAATCCGACAGTCAGAATTGCTTAATTATGTCCTGGCTTTGTAATTATTCATCCCTGTTCTGGCAAAGAGCACAGTTGTCATTTCTCTGACATAATTATTTAAAGCTGGGCCCTCTTGTTTACAGGCGTGTATATGAAGTTGGCTACCAACTGTTTAATCTTCAGAACCTTATAGAAGCAGTGCATAGAGGGACAGAAGCAGTGCAGAGAGGGACAGGGACAGCTGGACTGAGAATCACAGCCTGTGTTAGAAAGTGTTTTGACATGTGTGTACTTTTGCTCGTAATTATGGCCATTCTGTTATAGGTAAGAGAAGGTAATCGGTATGTTTGTGAGTGTCAGTGTGTCCTTGAAAATATATGATGCTTGCCTTTATGTGGGCATGCCTGGGTTTCCTATCATGTGTATTTTGTGTCTTTGTGTAGTTTGGTATGGTTTATATATTTGTGTGTGTGTATATCTTTGGGTTTGTTTTTTTTTTTTGGTGGGATGGAAGCTGTGTGTGTGTGTGTGTGTGTGTGTGTGTGTGTGTGTGTGAGAGAGAGAGAGAGAGAGAGAGAGAGAGAGAGAGAGAGAGAGAAAGACAGGAAAAGGAAAGGGAGAGGGAGATGTGATGTATTAAAGGAATAAACTTCCGAGTACATGTACTTTCTGGAAACCTTTTTGATTCCTGACCTTACACTGAATGTTGGAAGCTATTTGGGTCTGAGCATCACCTTCTTCCATGGCCACGCTGCACAGTCCTGCTCCTGACATTTGGCATTAGGACGTAACTCCCTGGTTTCCTTTAGTTCCTTTCATCTGTGTGTACCTTTTTGGATTCACACACACACACACACACACACACACACACACACACACACACGAAAGGCAACCGGGGAAAAAGATAGGGAATGGCAGCATCGGGAAGCCAGCTTTTTGTCAGAATGAAGCACCTCCTGGTCCACTGGGATGTCAGCTTCTCGAGGGCAGGAACTTTGCTTGTTTTTATTGCCCCCATACCCCCAGGGCCTGGTCTCAGGCAGGGGCTCAGCCAACACTCGTCAAAAAAATGAACTGGGAACAATAGAGCATTTTGGGAGATCCATCATGAAAGGTGGTCCATTGTTTTTATTGCTTCAATATGGTCCTCTGGAAAAGCAGGAGAGGGACCTCTACCTTAAAAAAAATGTAATAACTTGAATCTGTGTGTTGGCAGGAAGGAGACATTCTGGGTTGCATATTTGTTTTCCAAAGGATTTACCCTGGGATTACTTAGGATGGCAAAACCTATGGCCTCCATGAACGCTGGGCCTGGGCTTCTCCACAGGCAGTGTTGCTGGGAGGGCAGGGTGTGTTCTGGGCTCACAGTGTGCGGTGTTCTGAGAGTTCCCGGAAACCACCTGCTCATATGAGGGCTTGTGGGAAGTAAAAAGAAGCTTTCCTCAGCAAACATATTGAGGTGCTCCACAAATCTGTGTGTGGTTTAAATGAGATTTTCCTGGTCTTAGCTGCCATTCTATTTTTTGTGTGTACCATAAAGGAGCACTGCCTGGTGGCTTGCTTGGTTTATTTGTTTTGATGCCTAGTCTAGTTCTTCCCTAGGTGTTACCTTGTTCGGAAACATAGCATGTATGTCTTTTGTATCTTCCAATTATGCCATTCTAGCTCAGTCGCAAAAATGTAGCGGGTTATCAGAAACTACCTCTAAACTGATTGTAATTACTAACATTTACTCTAGACTCCCTGTTTTCAGGAATACATATTGTATATAAAGCCAGGGTATGCCTATGAATAAGTATTGTAAACCACTTATACAGGCAGTTAAAGAGGTGATGAGCTAATAATATATGTTGAAAGTTCTCTACCATGCCAAATATTCAGAAGAAAACTAAAAACGTCGGTTTATTTTCTGGGTATTTCTAATGACCTGAGTATGTTAGTGTTTTATGATTCTCTTCTGTTTTCACACAGGTGTTTCTTGTCTACAAACATACTTAGATTCTATTTTCAGGTACTTTATAATAAATTTTGAAAGGAGGAAAAATTTTAAATTAACTTATTTTTTGGAAGATGGTTGGGCGATGTGTTTAGAAACAACACCAGAAGCCAAAAATTTGCAGTCTCTCTGTTTTTCCTTTTCCTGATTTCGAAGTTTGCCACATTCACTTGGGCGTGGGGGAAGGACTTTATGTTGCTCTGTTTTTAGCACCATGGCATCTTGGATTTCAAGTAAATGCTTTCAGAGTACTGTTCTTTGGAGGCAATTTTGGTATGTCTTCATTGCCTTGCTTTTGGATAGCAACGCTCTGCAATCGGAGGTAGACAGGAAAGCTGTATTTCCTGTGCCCTGGCAAAGCCCTGAGGATGGAGAATTGAAATCCAAAGAGGGAAGAAGGAAAGTGAAACTGAACTGTTGGTGCTGAAGGCAGTCTCTCAGAGCCTCTCCTGCAAGTCCATGGGGCCTGGCCAGGTGCTGAGCACAGTGCAGGTGTCACTCTCCATCAGGCTCAATGCCTCATGAGAGATTGTTGTACCTCTGTTGGAGTCACTGGCTTTCACCGCATCCCAGTGGCTCAGCTGCACACTCTGCCTCCTTTGGGCCTCCCTCTACCATGCTCACTTTTGTCCACACGTCTTTAGACAGAGCCATGCTTAGGGAGTCATGGAAGTAAGTGGCATTCTGTAGGGGATTAGATCCCTAGGATATGTTGTACAGCCTCGGGACTTCACAATTGTGACAAATGTGGTAGATTTCACTATTTGTCTAAAATTGTGTATTTCTTTTTACCTCCCTATCCCACTGACTTTGGCGCTGGCCATGTGATGCTTTGGCCAATGGGATGTGAGTGGAAGTGACAGCATGCCCATTCTGGGCCAAGGCCTTAGGAGGTACCATGTGTTTCCACTCAGTCCTCTTGCATGTCTGCCACTTGCTATGAAAACAACACGAAACACACATTGAGCAGACCTGAACCTAAGCTGAAGCCTGATGCACATCTACCCTAGCCAACCACAGACCTCTGCACAAGAAATAACTTCTTGTAAGCCACTAGGATTTTGAGTACTATTGCTGCAGGAACCTAATAGGTAGGCCATCCATCCAAGCATCCTGCCCTCTGGTCCTTCCCTGGCCACTTGAACCAGAGCTTGTAACTAGGACACATTTTTTAGTTTTTGGTGTCACAGCACCAACTTATACAGGCTTTCTGGATGCTTCACTAATTAGGATTGCAAGGCCAGCCTAAGGGTTGACTGATTGCCCAGTAGTATATTATTAGATGTGTTGAAACTTCCCTGATAGATGAGTAATATATAATGTCTGGCATGTATTGTGTCCAGTGTGTACTAGATATTGTGTCAGTGACTAACAATAGTATCTCTGTATGTCTCCTTGAACTTGAACATACAAATGAGGAAACTGATGATCAGAGAAGTTACATCACCCCAAATTACAGAGCAACGTAGAATCGGGTTCTTCCTTGGGTCTGTGTAAGGCTCCAAAGCTCACATTCTTTCGCCTCTGTATCTTAAATTTCATTAACAGGCATGAAAATATGGGAGGTAGGAGTAAAAGAGTAGGAAGGCCAGGATATGGAAGGGAGCCAAAGGTAACTTTGTAATTACCATTTTGACCTTCTGACCACTCCCTCTGCCAGCCCATCATGGTGAAATGCATGGTCTAGGCAGAGAATTGCAGGGGATGAGCTGTGTTTCTGTTTCTTAGGCCAAATTTGCAATTTAATTTGAGGATGAGGAAGAACCTTGGCAAGGTTTGAAGTGGGAGGAAGGTATGGGTATGTCTGTGCTAGGAAAGAGAATAATAGTGCTGTGTGCAGAGCAGGTGTTGTAGAAATCTGTGAGAGATAGCCACTGGCCCAAAGCTTTCCAGCGTGCAAAGTGCCCTGGCCACTGTTGGTGCTCAGATGGCCAGAGAGGTCAAAGCTGAAGTTGAGAGTCCTCTCCCTTGGACTTTGGGGGCAGGTCTGGGTGGTAGTAAGCAGCTCAGTTTATGGGATAAGGAAGAAGCTGCTGGCTGTCAGAGATCCAGTAATAACTCCCTTGGAAATGGATCCATGGCTTTCTAAAAAGTTATTTGAAATTTTCTTTCCCAAAAGACCCTGTCCACTATGGTATTAGTTGCTTCAGTTTTAAGGAGTGAATTTAAGGCTCCTTAAGTGGGCTATGAAAAGTCCTTACTCATGGGGTATCTGGTAATGATTGATATGGAGCCCTTATAACTGATTATATCTGTAAACTGTGCCTTTACAGCTTGACATTTTCATGATCCACTTAAGAAGATAGTATCTGGTATTTTGCTTTTGCAATTTAGGTTTCTTGTTATTTTTAAAAATTAGCTTGAGAGGAAAGAAAGAGAAAAATAAAGATGCTTCCTTAAGAAAGTAGATTCTCATAGAATACACTTGGGGTGCTGCATTCAAGTTATGCATGTTTCAAGCTAACATTACACTACCTTCTGTGTTCAGTGTCAAGGCTTGTCAGGGAGCTGCTCCCCAGTGATACATGCATTGGTCAGCCTGAACAACACCTTGGCCTTAACATGCTTTATTCCACTTGCCACTTGCCACTCACCACGCCACTAACTCTTTGCTTTGAGCCTGGTGATTGAGCCCAGGAATGAGAAGAAGTGGGCTGTTTAGGAACAGAGAAAAAAGGCTAGCAACTGAGGTCTGAATGAAGGGACATCAGGAAAGCATCAGCGTCCCTACCCCTAAGTGAGTACAGGGCCTTGCTTTCTATCCTTGTGAACTCTGTGGCTTCATGAAGTTCTGCCTTCCTTAGAAAGTCCCTTCTGGGACTGTGGAAACATCAGATGGTAGAGCCTGAACCCCCCAGGCAGATTGACATCCTAGAAGGCAGGGAAGCCTGCTGGATGGATGGCCCACTGGGGGAAAATCATGAACATTGTTCTGAAGTTAACTTTGACTCATGTTAATAGTATTTATAATTCTATGGCTAGGGAAAAAGGGTAAAATGAAGATGGCATGGTCCTAATTTCTGCTCGTGAGTTCTGGTTATTTCCAAACTGCCTACAACTAATAGCAGATGTGCTAGTTTGCTGGAGCTGCTGTAACAAAATACCACAGCCTGGGTGGCTTCAACAACAGAAATTCATTTCTCATTCTGGAGGCTATACGTCCAAGATCGAGGTGTTGGTGGGAATTGGCTTCTGCTGAGGCCTCTCTCTTTGGCATGCAGATGGCTGCCTTCCCGCTGCATCCTCATATCGGTATTCTTTATATGTGTGCGCATCCCCGCTATCTCTTTGTGTGTCCAGATTTCCGCCTCTTATTAAAACACTAGTTATATTGGATTAGGACCCATCCTGATGGCTTCATTTTAGCTTATTCACCTCTTTAAAGGCTCTGTCTCTAAACATAATCACATTCTGAGCTACTGGGAGCTATGGCTTAAACCTGTCAATTTGGGGAGGGGATACAATGCAGCTCTTAACAGCAGACAAGAATGAACTTTAAGAAGATATAAAACTCACGTAAGCTTAGTGATGGAAGGGGTGTCTCTATTATTTAACATTTACTTGTTGTTTTCATTGTCCCCAAAAGCCTAAGAAGCACAATAATAAATAGATAGGATAAAGTAGTGGGATACTCTTAGGTTATCCAACTTGAATAGAGGCATGAGTCTTCACAGAGTTTGATTGAAATAAAAATGTGATCTGTCTGTCTGAGTGTGGCTAACACATACTTTTTGGAGATCATCCAGGTGAGAGCCAAGAAGGCATACATAGGTATTAGCATGAGCTACAGTAATGACACTTTCATCCTCAACACAGTTGGGTTCAGCGAGGAGCCAGATGCTCAAAGGAGAGCTTCTTCTCATTGAATAAATTACCTTTTCCCCCAAAGGTGCCTTTTGCCCTAAATGGATCCTTGATGAGTAAAAAGAAGGAGTTTCTTATTATAAGGAAGAAGAGTTAGGAGGCCTTTCAACTGCCTGTTTCTCCAGAGAGCTCGTTTCTCCCCGCCCAGATCTCCAGGGCCATCTACATTCTCAGGTAGCTGCTGAGTCCAGCTTGTGAGTTGGGAATAACTCTGGGGTAAATGTGTTTTTGCCTCCTCATGGTTCTGTTGACTCTGGTCGCCATGGCTTCTTTCTGGGGCCCATGTACACGATCTGGCTCCAGACGCCTCCTCACCGACCCTCTGACCAGGCAAAGTTGTGTTTCACCAGCATGATAGGGCAGGTCTGCCCTTAGGGTCTCTGAAGGCTGGTGGTACAATTAGCTCTTTTATTTGCTTTTCTGCTCCTTACAGTAGAGTGTCTTAGATTAACAGACAGGGCACCATCAATAATGCACAGATGCTCTGTAATTGGGGCTTCCTTTGATGTTAATTTAGCTAAGTTCAATGCTATTGTCAGTGATAGCAATTACACTCAGCCTTTTCACCAAGGACATTTTAGGATAATTTTATTTTTCATGTGCATTTTAAAATATGGCAGTAAATTTTGAGCTACATTACCTGAATTAGAACTCATTATTTCTTTTTCAGCAGTGAACTAATGCTCTCTGTCTAGGCTCCAAAGCAGTAATTTTTTTTCCTTTCTTTCTTTCTTTTTTTTTTTTTTTTTTGAAGTGGGGAATTTTAAGTGGGACTTCCACTCCATAAAGCTTTTAATTCGTGAGTGAAATTTAGAAGTAAATCACTTAGTTTTTGTTGGCATTTTGAAGTGTCACAGAGGCTATATGGCTTAGTGACCTCTCCTGTGCTTTATTTGGCCCATTTTTATTCATTCCTTCCCACCACCCAACCTTCATTTTTGTTCTTGACATGATTCAAGGAGTTGCCTCCAGCTGCTCTTTTGGGAAGGTTTAAAATCTGAATTTATTGGCTATTGTATTCCATAGGAAACGTATGATTCTTATTTTGTTCATGGGCTCTTGTCAGATTGGCTGTTCCATTTAGAGGGCAGTCCCATTCAGCATTTCATGTCAACTTTGGAGTAAAGGCTGAACTTCTCCCTTCTGCTGTCTATTTCTCCATTGTTAATACAGAGCAGGCCATGCCTCTTTCCCATGTTTGTTGTGAAAATTAAATGAGATAATATATTCAAGGAGCTAACACTGTCTCTGGTATGTGGAACCAGGGGCAGCTAGTGTTCTTAGCTGTGTAATTTCAAAGCAGTTATTTTTTCGTGGCATTGTTGTATCATTGGTTTGTGTGGGTGAACACAGGGAAGGTAAATTTGGCTTGAGGTCCCCCCAGCTCAGGCTGCCATATCAAAACACCGTAGATGGAGTGGCTTAAAGAGGAGAAATGAACTTTTTCATGGTTCTGGGAGCTGGAAGTCCAGATCATGGTACCAACATGGTCTGGTTCTGATGAGAGCCCTTTTCCTGGATTGCAGATGGCTGATCTTTTGCTGAGCCCTCACATTGTGAGGGGCGGGGGGAGAGAGAGAGAGAGAGTGAGTGAGCAGATTGACCAATCTTCCTCTTTTTATAAGGCCATAGTCCTGTCGGACCAGAGCCCCACACTTTTGACCTCATTTGACCTTATTTGCTTCCTAAAGATTTTATCTCTAGATACAGTTACATTGGGGGTTAGGGTTTCAACATATGAATTCTGGGAGACATAATTCAGTCCACAGAGGGGGTATTGCCCTATATATCTGGTGGCTAAACTGAATTTTAAATACAATGTTTCTAAGGCTTTTGTTAAGCATCTACCTTCTGATGAGGATAAAACACCTATCAAAAGGGAATATGGCAAGGGAAGGAAGACCTCAGGATCATCCAGGAGAGTCCCTGGCCCCTCCTTTTGAGGATCTCCCCAGGCACTGCGTAAGTCCTGTTTGTTTTTACGGGGACGGTGGAAGGAGAGAGCCAGGGGGAAAAGGAGGCACAAGAAAAGTGAGTATAGTATGGAGGATGAGACCACTCCATTGTCATTGCTGGAAACAGGAGGACAGCAGTGCTGTAGCCCCAAGTGGATGTCACTTAGAGCAAAAGGGTCTCTGCTTTGCAGAGATAAACCCCTAAGCCCTTTGGTTTGCGTGACCTTGGACTCAACTCTCTTCATCCCCCTTCAACTCCCTGGGTGAATCTAGAAATCAAGGCCGATAGTGAGATCCTGGAATTTGTCTTTGGAGTCCACCCCTTCTACCCCATAGTAAAATGGAGAAATCCAGGCAGTGAAATCAGAGGGGTCCTTACACACGTCCAGAGAATATTATCTCATCATGAGAAGGGCTTTGAAAACCCCAGGTTGAGATCCTGCGTCTCTGGATAATTAGAAAATGACCAAGAGCTGTATTACCCAAAGACACACACTTAAAAAAATCTGTTTCAATTAAGTATAATATTTTTTTTCAAATGTCTCATTTCTGTACCCATTGTAATTTCTAGTCACAGGATGTTTTGGAAAAGATTCAGTTACAAATTCTTTTTGTTTTCCTTGTGTTCCCAAAACCCTCAGTACTAACTGGTGATTTCTGCATGTTGAGCTTACAGAGGCCCAATCCAAATGCTATGAATTGCATTTGGTTAGGTAAAAATGGAAGGAGTAAGTAAAACAGACTGAAGAATGAAAAGCTCTTCCTTCTTCGCTTCCCCTCCCCACTTCTCTTGCACATTATATGACTAAATGTGCAACTTTGTTCACATAACTGCTACAAACAGTTCACTGTGTAGGCCAAACGCTCTCTAATGCAGTAAAATTAAGAAATAATATGCTTTGAAAGTGATTTATGAGTGTGGTTAAACTGCAAGATTTACAAAGAAATAGTTCAGATCTTGGGAAGCCTCAGGAGTCACGTCAAAAATGAATTTGACCATGATTTAAACTGCTACTTTTCTTACATGACATTTAATATGTGTACTTTGGAGGCCCATATGTCTTTAATAAAATAGCATTAAGTTTTAAATATGATATGAATGCAGCCAGTTTCTAAATTCATAACCTTTTCCACAACTCCAAAATGCTAACCAATAAGGGAGTCATACACGCAATAAAACATAAACCTTAGAAAATAGCTTTTTATTAAAATGGTTAGACAGTTGGCAGCTGGGTTGCAATGTAATAAATACTTACAGCGTTGTGGGTTTATCAGACATTGTTTACCCTGCAAGCAACTGGGACCAGACAACTAATTATAACCCCTGCAGAAAAGCCGCTCATGCTGAGTCCCCCCCGAGTGTGCCAAAGAGGCACGGATGGTTTTTCTGAGAGCTCGGGACAAGGGGTCCCAAGATTTGGATTCCGATCTCTCTCTACCACTTCAAGGAGTGTGACCCTGGGCAAGTCACCCCATAGCTATAATTTTTCCCGTCTGTGTCAGGGGATGACACTTGCCATGCAAGTTTGTTATGGCAATAAGAAACAGATGCATGCTAGGCATCTGAGATGGTGCCTGGCACATAGTAGGTGCTCAGTAAAGAGAAACAATTCTTTTGAAAAAAAAAAGATTTAATAAAAAAGTAATTTAGGTGAGATCTTCAGGTCCCTCTTTCAGTGACATTCTATTATTTCTCTAGGACAGCTGTTAGAAAAGGTAGGCCACTTAGCCAGAAATCAGTGTGAGCTTCATGGAGAATGAAGAGGAAGTTCCCTGCCTCACTCACCTCTCTAAGGTATGAATAAGCATGTAAGGAATGACAGAAAGACGTATTTGGTGCAGGGGGAGCAGGAGCCGTGCTGATGGCCAATGTCACTTAGCTGTTCCTAGAGATGAATGTGAGGTGTGCAATACAGCCTTTTCCTTTGGGTTTCCGGTTTGTAGAAAATGTGAGTTATTCTTGTAAGTTGTACTATATGACAACAAAAGTTCTTTTAGTGCTGCTGCTGCTGCACCTGTGTGTGTGTGTGTGTGTGTGTGTGTGTGTGTAAACAGATCTCTCTGTGGAGCAGTTTTGTAATGGGGCTTCCCAAATTCCATGTTTCTAGATGCTTATGTGCAACTTTCTTTTTCTGTATCTCAGATGAAACAGTCTGGCAACGGTCTGATTATATTTGTCCGTGCAACCAAATATTACCACCCTTCACAAACTTCCTTAGGAAGCAATTCCTGAATTTCCTAAAAGGGGAATTATAAATTATATTTGAGCTTGGATTTTGAATCTCAGGGCTCTGACGTACACATGGTAATCAAAGATTAAAAGGCCCAGGGACCATTTCATTTTGTTTTATTTTGTTTTTATGTGTTTTTAAAAACAATGTTATGATCCCATTAAGGGAAATTAACAAAGAAAATCTTTCAACTGTATTCCCTACATGCTAACTCTTGTGACTTTTCATTTTGTTCTGTTCCCTTCTAAGCTGTATCCCTTTCTATAGGTATTATATGTGTGCTTAATGCTCTCTGCCTTTACCTAATTTTTTTCGTATTGTGCTATTTCATAGTCCTTAAATTTATTCTTTTGATGGACTGTGCAGTTCTTCATCAAATTGATGAAAGTACCATCCATTAGTAAACCATTTCCCCACCATTTCTATACTTTAATCTTGTGTATAAAATACTGTTACTTGTGTGTGGAGGGAGGTGAGTGGGTAGGTGGGTGTGGATGTATGTCACTCTGTCTCAGAGTGTGTTTCTTTTAAATTATTGCCTTAGGATAATTTTCCAGGAATGAATTTATTGCATCTCAGGGTGTGGACATATAAGCAGCTTTAGGTTGTGCATAAAAGTGCCTAGCTGCCATTTTAAGTTGCCTGTCCAGCCTGGATGAGTCATCATGCCTACCCTAGCCAGAGGAAGAATGTAGGGCAAAAGGGATACTTCACATTTCCAAAGCTTTCTTTGGGAATGGGTTTCCCCAGGTCTGATTGGTTGGAATGGTTCTGGGAAGGAGGTTTAGAATCTGTGGGAGCTCCCACAAAGCCTGCATTGACCTGCTAGGTTGTAGTCCCAGGGAATTACGGGTTCCCTAGAGCATCCCAAAAATTATTAGCAGCATGCACTCCTGATCAGTGTGAATGTGCCTTTAGACTGTTAGCCAAATCTTTGCATAATACCAATCATCTACCTATAAAAGCACAAATATGTTATTGTTCTCAATAGGCAATTTAATGCAGCTTTGGGGAGGAAAAAAGAGAAAAGAAGATTACAAGCTGGCTGATCATGCTTTTATTTCTCTTAAATCTATCCACACTTCTCAGGGGTTGTACTTGTTTAAAGATTGTATGCAACTGTGCAGTCTGTGTGATTTGGAAAGCAAATCAAACTAAATATGAAGTTTTCAGCATGTGCTGTTTTTAAAGGATTTCATGCATTTATTTCAAATATACATTTATTCCCAAGTAGTGCTAAACCTATAATCTTTTTCTTGTTACATTTCTTTTTTGGGGAGGGAGGCCGAGGGGGTGACTTAGTTTTGGAGTGGAAGGTTCCTATTAACATCTACCTCCTTCTTGTGCACATTATTCACAGCAGAGCTATTAAGGCTAATTATTTTCAGGTTTCTATCAAAGGGGACTATTTGAGCTGACAAAAAAAGCATTTATTGGGGAGAAAAATGGTCTGTTTAAATAAGAAAGGGATCATTGTCATGTGCACCCTACCTCCCCCTCTCATTTATTAGCCTTGTAGGGAGGAGGGGCCAGGAGACCCCTTGAGAGTCTGTGAGAGGAGGTTCTAGAGATCTGTGCTCATGGAGAGGCCTGGTACCCCAAAAAAGGCCAGTGCTTTTTTTCTCTCATTTTTCTGCAGCCCACCTGGGTTGCTCATTGACCTTGGAACTGGTGCCAGTCTGTTATTTTACTTCTCATTTTTGGTAATATTCACTGACCCTTGGTATGTAATGGAATGAATACTGGTTGAGGGGTGGGTGTATTAGTCAGGAGAGGCTAACTGCTATAACAAACAGCCCCTGAGTCTTGGGGGCTTAGTCACTCTCAGTGCACAGAAGATATATGGATGGAGAGTGAGGAGTGCCCAGTCAGGGACCTAGGCTCCTTTTATCCAATGGCTCTCCATTTTCCTTAGGTCTTGGCAATCTTAACTTCATGGAAGCCAAGGGAAGGAGCAAGAGCAAGAGTGTGGGGGATTGTCTGAATGATTTATGGGCCTGCTTTTGAGGTAAAATGCCTCAGTAATGCCCCTGTTCCACTGGCCATAACCCAGTCATATGAACAGTCATAACTGCAAGAGAGTCTGGGAAATGTAGCTGTTAGGGGCTGAATTACCCCGCCCCCCGCCCCCACTGCCTTCATATGTTAAAGCCCCAGGTCCTAGTACCTCAGAATTTAACCGTATTTGGAGATAGGACCTTTAAAGAGGTGATTGAATGAAAACAAGGCTCTTAGGGCTGGTTACCTAATCCAGCATGACTGTGGTTCTTTCAAGAGGAGGAAATTAGGACACACAGGGAGGTTCCAGGGGTATACATTCACAGAGGGACAACCATATGCAGAGGGCAGCTGTTAACCAGCCAAGCAGAGAGGCCATGTCACCTTGATCTTGATCTTCCAGCCTCAAGAACTGAGAATAAGTAAGTTTTTGTTGTTTAAACCACCCAGTGTGGTGTTTGTTATGGCAGCACGAGTGAACTAATACAGCTGCTTAGCTGAGTACCCATAGAGAACAGAAGATGTCTTTCGTAAACAGCGACCAATGTCCACCACACCGAGAGCTTGTGTGTCAGTTGTACTGTAACAGCCAGCCCGTGGGTGTTCTTGGGCAAGTTTCTCCCTCCCTCCCAAGTTTCTCCAGGGCTCAGATTCCTCATCTATCAAATGGATGAAGAAACTTAGAGCATCTATCTTTGAGGGTCTCTCTCTGACTTTGTGCTGCAGTCACATGAACAGAACCTCAGGCTCACAAGGTGGTACCTGAAGCTTCCGGTCTTTGTGATTTCAGGGGAATATTGTGGTGACATGCTGTACAACCCAGGTTGTAGGGTTCAACGACCTGGATTTGAGTCCCAGCTCTTGCACTTGCTTTGTGACTTTGTGTAAAGGAGTGCCTCAGTTACCTCACCTTTGAAATGGAGCTAATGAAATATGGGTTGTTGGATTAAAGAAAATGATGCCTATAAAGCACTTATCCCAGGGCATGCACAAAGTGAAGGCTCAGTACAATTTTGTCTCATTCTCCCTCTTTTTCTCTTTCTTCCTTTTTTGTTTTTCTGTTCTTTTTAATTATTTTCATTTCAAAATCCTGAATGTGAGGATGGAGAGACATTAATTTTGAAAGCTTTTGCACACTTATGTTTCCACTTGATCCTTACAATACTGATAAAAGGCAGAACAGGTAGCGTCTTATCTCACAAATGTGGAATACTGAGGTAGAGAGGTTGTGGGATTCACTGCATATTCCAGAAAGAAATGAAAATGGGATCAGAACTCAGGTCTCCTCTTGGCCCCATGCTTTGCTGTTATATAATATATAACTTGGCTGTTCTGGAGATTTATGGACTGGGGATGTGAAGACATGGTTCAGGAAAGGAGAGCCTGAGAAATCTGGGCACTGTCTGTAGGGTTCCTTCCATGGACACAAAATAGTAATGGAAGGTCTTCTAGAGGGGCCACCTTGGAACTCAGGCCAGTGCATGCCTCCCAGAGTGGGCTATGACTTTTTCAAGGGCCATTAATTGCAGATTTGTGGTCTGGTTGTGCAAAAAGAGTATGATCTGTCTACACACAAGAGTAGAAAGAAAAGCAGGTTCTGTGTTTAGCTTCCAGATGGTCCCAAATCTGCCTGATGGGGACTAGGTTGACTTGACCTAGTTTAGGGACCACAGTTCACTTGCCTTTGTGCTCCACATCACTGAGACTTCCTCTACGCCTCCTGGAGGCAGGGATTTGGCCTTGGAATCACATTTGTTCTGGTGTATCTGTCAGGCAGCAGCTGACATATTCACACCACCGGTGTTCGCTTTTGTAAACTGTGAAAGAGCTTCCGGGGCAGGCCGCTATCCTCAAACTCAGAATTCATGATGACCAAAGTATTTTAAGAGGCAAATTATATTTCACCTCGCTTTGATTTAAAACAAGCTTTTCTAGCAGGGTGAAATTTTGAGATGTACTACAAACAGCTGGACATCTTCAAGTTATAGGAAAATGACAAGGCATTCAGCCTTTTTGCTGTCTCTCCCCTGTAGGGCAGGTTATCTGTCTTTGTCACAGCTAATGGCAATTTATGCTGTCTATGACCAATGGAAAGGAAAAATATTCATATTTTTAAAAAGCATTGAGACATATTTGTCCTCCATCAGGGACATGATCATGCTAGAAGGAAGTCGACTTTCCAAGGTCATGGTTTCTCAGTCTTTACTGGGAGGTTGCCATTTATTTATGATCTTATATGAGTTTCAAGATTAGGAGAAATTCTTTTGGAGTCTTCTCAAAAGAGAATTTGGAGTGTCAAGGGAAAAAGATGCTGGTCAGGATCCTCTGTTTTTCAGAAGATAGAGTAAGTACATTTTAGCTTTGCCAACCAAGGATAACGTTGCCACTGGAGGTTCAGATGGAAGGAGACCTGGGTGAAGCTTCAAGATGGGAAGTATTTTCAGGCCAGATTGAAAATTAAATCTCCCAAACCCAAGATAGGTTAATCAAGCTGCAAAATAAGATATTTCAGGTTATTTCTCAGGACATATACCCTGGTGTACTTGGTCCAGGTGTATACAACTTGTTATCTCACCTTTACCTCCCACTCTCAGAGTGGGAGTGGAGCACCAGAAATTCTTGTCTCTTGAGAATCTTATTGGGTTGTTCATTCACTTCAAGGAGGAAAACCAGCACTAGGTCAGTTAGGATATTTGCCAAAGATGTGAGAGAGTTAATGCATAGAGGTGACAACTTTTCTTCTCATTCCATCAAACAGCCAAAAAGGGACCTAAGGTGTATCCTTTTGGGAAGACCTTCTTCTTCATTCTTTTTCCAAAGTTTCTACCTACTTAAAGCCAGGCCTCTGGTTGTCAGATCTTTCTCCCACCCACTCACCATGTATATTTACTAAGCGCATATGGCTCCTTGGAAGGTTTTGGGGTATAAAAGTAACTGAAACACAGCCTCAACCTTCATAGGGGGCACTTTCTAGGGAAGATTGACTTAGGTCTTATTCTACATTGATCTCTTCTACAGTGCTGAGGTGCCTTCAAATGTTTCCTCCTCTGGGTGTCTGATAAGGCATATGGATGCTGTAGATTGACTATTATAAATAACTTTATCTATACACCTTATAACAGCATCACTTTTTAAAAAAAAATTTGTAATGTTTTTATTTATTTTTGAGACAGAGACAGAGCACGAGCAGGAGAGGGGCAGAGAGAGAGGGAGACACAGAATCCGAAACAGGCTCCAGGCTCTGAGCTGTCAGCACAGAGCCCGATGTAGGGCTCAAACCCACAGACTGTGAGATCATGACCTGAGCCGAAGTCGGACGCTCAACCGACCGAGACACGCAGGCGCCCCAATAGCATCACTTTTGTAATCACATTCTGACTATTAGAGTCAGATGGATAGAATTTTTCAGAGATTTTTAAACTGATTTTTCAAATTTCAGATTGACTCTGGAAGAAAGAATCCTAGGGAGTTAGGGTTGTAGCTATGTGCACCACTAGATAGAAAGGGCAAGATGCAGGTGTTCTGCCTCTCCTTGGGCTGCCCAGGTAGCCTCCATTGGTAAAGAATACTGCTCAGCCCAGAGGAGTTGGTCTCTTCAGGTGTACATTGTGTGAGTAGTCCTAAGTGGCTTTCCACAATGAAGTCCTCCTTGAGTTGGGGTAGTTTGGTAAAAAGCTTGCAACTTCAATTAGCTGGATATTAAAAAAGAACAATATTCCATTAGAAAAACAAAGTCTTGACATTATTAAATGTAAACCAAGGGGAACGAACTGAGAATTGTTGGAAGAAAGAAAATAAACAAAGTGGATAAAATTTTCTCCCAAGACATCAGAGTACACAGAGACCAGGCTGTGACTCAAATCTAGAATCATCTGGTAATGATGGAGATGGGTTTCCTCTAAGAAATATGCTATGCATAAGTCATCCTGTGTCAGTTTTTATAATAGTAGGGAAAAAGGGAAAGGACTGACTTCATCCTGCTGATCTCCTTTAATTAGGTTGGTCTTTACCTGGCAGAAATTTTGTGAACTTCATTGCACAGAGCCTTCTGTCTAGGACACCTGCGGCTATTTGATGCCAGGTCTGATTTTGCATTGTCGTTTCTGACCTCATTTCCCGTTGTTCTTCAGTGTATTTTTCAGTTCACCTAGGTCAGTATGTCTCAAGTTTTTCTTTTTCTTTCTCCTCCTTGTTTTTTCTCTCAAAATGGATATGCTATTATTGCTGACTCACTCTTTCTCCTTCTAGAGACTGTCTCTCCTGTCCTGTCCCCCTTATAAACTCTTCCCATCCTGCATGGCCCAACCAGATCCTGTCCTCTATGAAGCCCTCTTGTGAAATCAGGGCCTTAGTTAATTCCCATGACCCAGAGCTTCCCTTTAACTAGTCCGTCATAAACCATATTATATTTTCTACTATTTGCGTGTCTGTATTGCTTTCTCAACTGTCAGGGAAAGGAATGTACTTAGTATATCTTCTGTTATACCCCATGGGGCAAACATATAGGTGGTCCTGAAGCCCTATCCTTGGTATTTTATCATCTTTTACTACATGGGGCTGCATTGAGATAATCACCTTCTTCTTCATGGCCTATTATCAGGGAAGATCCAGCATGTGCCTGGCAGTTCAGTTTCCTACCAAGTGGTATCCTGAAAATATGTGTATGAGACAGTGGCCTGCTTTGCACCAGGGGGAAATCCTGCGATTTATTTGGATGCTTGCTAGAGGTCACACCACAAGGCCACTGTCCACATATCAGCTTTGTCTCAGGAGCTGACGCATGTTTTTCATATAAATCATAGTGAGTTGCCCATTATAAACACCTTGTAAAACTCAAAAGGCTTTATGGCTGTTATTAGCTACTGCATTATGATTTATTAGCTAATTCAGACCAATGTGTGGATGAGTGTGCCCAGGGCACCATTTGTTTCATCTACATAAGTCAGAGACTGGAATGCACTATGTACTCAGAAGCAGATGCCTCTTCCAAAGGCCCCTGATGAGTCAGAGTTTGCTTATGCTTTAAATGGGCAGATTTGCAATAACTCCTTTCAAAGTGGGCTATGTCTCCGTGCCATGATGCTTCCACCCAAGAACTCTGGGTGGGAAACATGGCTGCAGTGACCAGTTTTGCTTTCAGCCTTCCCATTAAAGACTTCCTTTTTGAGGACAGAGAAGAAAATTGAGGGAGAAGTATCTGGAATGGCCCTGGTGGCACTTTTATGTTTCCCAATATGTTCAGCATCAGATTTTGTGTTGGCTTCCAGTTTGTAGTATTCACACTTAATACTGGTTCATTTTAAAAATCAAAATATCACTATTTGATTGCCTATGAAGTGTTTGTTTATATAAAATCAGCTATAGCCATGGAGTGTATATAGGATAGTATATGATTCATCCTCCCTAACCAACCCCAAGGCTTCTCTTTCATTTATTCATTTCTTTTCCTCCTCTCTATCCCATCTTAATTCCCTTTCCCACCCTGCACTCCCACTCCGATGTCCAATGAGTCCTTGTAAAACATGTCTGTGGTTTTGTTTACAGTGTTTTAAGGCATTTAATTAGTTAAATGGTACTATGTATATTTTTTATTTTGTTTCTTAGTTTTTAAATCAAGCACTATTCTGGGGGTGCCTGGGTTGATCAGTCAGTTAAGCATCTGACTCTTGATTTTGGCTCAGGTCATGATCTCATGGTTCGTGAAATCAAGCCCCATGTCAGGCTCTGCACTGACAGTGTGAAGCCTGCTTGGGATTCTCTCTCTCCATCTCTCTCTCTCTCTGCCTCTTTCTCTCTTTCAAAATATATAAACATAAAAAAATAAAATATAGATTTTATTATCAGGTACAGTGAAGTCAACAGATCAGGAGATGGTTGCCATTGAGAAGATAGCTTGTTACTTATGGTTCCCAAGAGGAGGGTGATTACCACACCAGCCAGGGTTAAATGGGGGAAGCACCAGGGTGGGTCTCGGGAGGCATAGGGAGGGAGGGGAAAGTATGGGCAAGAGGCTTTACTGTGTTTTTTTCAGGAAGGAACAGGGAAAGCAAGGTAAGCCGGCTTTGGGCTCCTAGTTTGAATGATTTCATCAGGCTCTGAGACACAGGGTGTGTCCTGAGTTGCCTGGTACCTGGCTCTGGGATGAGTAGGGGAGAGGAGTGCTGCCTCTTGGAACCTGAAAGCCTGACAGAGAAGGTGGTTAAGGTGGTTCAGAGAATGGGCCCTGGGTTGTTGAGTTTCCATATGAAAGGCTACCTGGTGATTTATTTATGATCTCTAATTGGTTAGCACTGGAGGAGGAGTCTTTCCAGAGTCAGCTGGGCCCCAGATGCCAGAGCATCAAGCATACAGAGAATAAGAAAGTATAATTGATACAGTCTGGCTCACATTGCCATGCATCCACTGAATCCTTGCTTCTAACTGTACACAGTTCTCCAAGTCAGGCCTCCACCACCATCTCCCAGGGGTACTTTCGATTCAGTTACCTTCAAGTCTCCACCACCACAAATGATACTCTAATGAAAATCCTTGTTGACATTACCTAATGGTCCTGTGTAAGAACTGCATGGGATACATATCTTAAAATGGAACCGCTGGGTTGTACTCCTACCAGTAGCACATGGGGGTTCCTGTAAACCCACAGCCCACCAACATTTGCCATCATCTGGCTTCTTAATCGTTCTAGTCTAATAGGTGCAAAATTGTACATTATTCTTGTATTAATTTGCATTCCTCTGATTTCTAATAAGTTTGATCTCATTTAGCTCTCTTCCCTGTAACTAATTAATACATGTTTGTTTTATATATGTATGTATGCTTACTAATGTGTTAGGTTTTCATATTCTTTTTTAACCCTAACCCTAACCAAAACCTTCTCTGACTTCTATGAGCTTTCAGTTCAGACTGTAAAGATGCTGTTAGAACATTGGACAGCATGGTCCATGGGCCCAAGGCCATCTCTGGACAGCCCATGCTCCAGAAATCCAGGCAAGAGCTTGCTTGGAGGCTGCGTGATTTAGAAGACACCAGTCCCCTTCGGGTTCATTACTGTAGCGTTTCCCCAAGTCTGTTCCAAGGTGGACTGATTTTTTGAGATGCTGCACCTAAGAGGTTCCTACAATTAAATGCATCTTCTCTTTCCTTTAGGGAATGGCCTTAGAGGTACTCTAGGGACCATTGTGGAAAATTGGTTGAACCTTACTTAACTCAGTGTCTCCCAAATTTGTTTGACCACAGAATCTTTCTCGGTAACCCCTCTTTACTTGGATATTATAAGAAAGACAACGTTCAGGAATCAACTTTTGAGGACCTTGAATCAATCATGGCTGAAGCCTTTTGTCTAGAAGAGGGCTTGGCACATAGTATGCTCCAAAGCACTGTGTAGGACCTGAAGAAGACGTGTTTGTGACCTGGACAAACACGTAGGAAAAGGGAAAACTTGGTAGAAGAGGAGCCCTGGACTTCAATACCATCTCTTTAAGCAGCCAGTGGGCTTAGCAAGAATATTTCACTTTTTTTTTTTCAAAGCAGAAAGCTGTCAGTTCAAGTCACAGCTTGTAACCATTGTGAGCTTTAGCAAGTCCTTTATATTCTTTCAATTCAATTTTCTCATCTGCAAAATGCAACTTACAAAACTTCATAGGTATGTGGTGAAGGGTACAAATAATATATGTAATGTATCTGGAACATAGTAGTAGCTTAATAAAAATTAGGTCTTGTTAGAATTATCATAACTATTAATATCTTCAATCTTTTATGAATATTAATTACAAACATATTCACTGCTAGCTGAATGAACATAGAAGTGGCTAACTCAAGGTCGCATAGCTCATAATTATTAATAGAACTGAGACTGGAATCTCCTTCTCTTAGGTCCCAGTTCAATGTAATTTTCATTACACTGGACCGAGGATCCTTTTGCCTACTTCATGGTCAAAGGAACTTGGCAAAAGCTCTTTTGGTGTGTTGAATAGGCCACTCATCATGACACTGGAGACAGACACATAATGGGACTCAGAGGCCACAGGATGCCATTGGGATTGTGGTGTCAGTTGTGTTCTGCATCCTTGTTAATAACCTAGAAAAGGTTATAAAGAATATGCTAATTAAATCTGTATATTGCCCTAAATGGAGAGGTATTACAAACCCCACCAATGACAAAGATGTGACATAAAGGGACCTGGAGCTGTCAGGCATATGGACAGGAAATCACTAGATGAGATTCAGCTGCAGTAAATGCATCCTAATACATCTGGGGACAAATAATCTGAAACACAGATATTCAATGGGAGGAAGATATTTGGAAAGCAGTAAATGCTGAAGGGGACCTGGGGGATAGTGGACAGCAAATTAGATATGGGTTTTCATTGTGTTAGTCCAACAGAAATTGGTAATGCAATCTTGCACTGTATTTTCCACAGTCCCCTGGAGCAGCGGAGAGGAAAAAGCCTTGTTCGCTAGCCAAGATCAAGTGTGTTCGCCCCACATATGCATTCCTGAAGAATGGCCTTGCTGGGGCTGGGGCTGGACTGGAGGCTAGGGCTGCTTTACTAGTGAATGGCCCCTACCTTACCTTCCTTTCTTTTAGCTCCAGCACTGTCCAATATTCTGGGAAACCAGCTCTCTGTCCTGTCACCCACCATCTTGTTTATCTGGGGATCATTAAGGGAGGACAGTCTTCTAGAGGACAGTCTTCAGATTGGAGGGAAGACTTGACTCCAGGCATTTGTTTTCATGTCACCTAAACACACCTTTCTTAGTGATCCTGGCTTTTTCTCCCAACCCCACCAAATCCCGCTTCTCTGGAAGGATATCACCAGAAGATAGCCTGTCTGCTTCTGTCCTCAGCACCTGTTTCTACTGTAAGGATCAATGACTGCCTACTTCTACCCCTGTGCCACCTTCTCCTCTTTTTCATGCTTTATACTGCCTGTCCCCATTGTTTATACTTTACTCAAGTTTAAAGACTGCCCTTGACATGTATTAAAACAAACTTTTCTACTGGGGGCCAGTGAAGATGTATTCTGATTTTCTTCTGGCCCCTGCCCACACCCCATTTTCTCAAGAAAGCCCAGCTCTACCTGAGTTCAGAGCATTTCATTGCACGTAGGGCCTGTCCAGTGGCGATAACCAGAGTGCCCTTCTAAACCTTTATAAAAGAATCCTACTCTTGCCAAAGCACACTCTCTACCTTTCCCTCTCTGGGAGATCCTCACCTTTCAGGAAATCCTTCAATGACTCCTTGGCAGTGGGTAATGTCCATGGCGCTGGTAGAAAGCAGCTATAGGTTAGTAAACATCTGAAGCCGTTTGCAAGGTGGGAGAAACTTCACTGGTTGTTTCTTCAATGAGCCCTAGCTTCTCCCACTCAGAATGTGCTTCATCATGCTCCTCATCTGGGTTTGCACTCAGTGTAATTTAGCTTCACCCTGCCATTGTCACTCAACACTCCTAAGTAAGTGGCCAAGTTTAAAGTTATGTCTTGAATATTTTTTAACCATTGTGTTTGGTAAGTGTTCACTGAGTGCCTTCTCTGTGCCTACCACTCTGCTAAGTACTTGTGTGGGGAAGGTTGGGGGAAAGAAGGTTCTAGTCTCATGGAGGGTCCTGAATAAAAAAGGCCTTACTGTGGAAGAACTTGAACTTTCATTCCTGGTGGGTCATAGATATAAATGGATGGCAGCTGCCAGCGCAGTGATTTATGAGTGATATGCCCAGCCAAAGGAAGTCAGGCACACTTTGGAACTATAGACCACTGTGTACAGGGCATCTCAGTATATTTAGCAAATGAGATTGCAAACCACAGAAAAAAAGGCTGAGTGGGCGGAGAGGAAGAACATTCCCTGGACAGAAACTTGCTGAACTTGGAGGGCCAGGGACCGGAGGCTTTGCAGAGGTGGGGAGAGATGTTCTTTGGCTTGTCCTAGACAAATAAATCACCACTGAAGAGATATACCAAAGCCAATTATATGGAGTGTTTTCTTGGAAAATCAACTCCCAGGCCTTGTAAATCATCCTTAGTGCTGGCGGGCATTCGGATCCGCCTGGGGGGGTGGGTGGTGTGCCAGTGCACCCCAGTGTCAGGTGGAGGGATTACATAGGGATGATCCTGTGATAGCAGAACATATCAGGTGCTGCCTTCCTCCAGGAAAGCCTTCTAGAGCAGAACTATTTGTACTTGTCTACAAATTGTAGTGCTGGGACTCTCAACCAGGTTTTTGCCTATGACCTTCAATCCCTCTACAAAGTAGAGTGGGGACTGGATTATTTATAAGGTTGCTAGAAACTCTGACACTTATTGTATGCCTTTGTATTTTTTATAACTTCCACATAGGATGAGCATTTACATCTCATAGGCTTTCCTGATTATTATCCCATGGAAGACCAAAAATCCCCATCTACCATGAAAAATCAGTCACAGAGGCATTTTAGGGGGGTAAATAGGGGTTCTCTAAGCTAGGCTGTCAGAGAAACTATGGAAGGAGCTTTTAGCCTGGAAAAGAAAGAACTTAGGGGGATTCTGGAAGGCCTGTGCTGAGTATCTGAAGCCTCTTGAAGGGCTTCAAGAGGAGGAGGGTATCAGTATCTGCCATTCCACTCCAGAGGCCAGAAACAGGACCAGTGAGCCAAAGATACAGGGGCTTAGGCTGAAGCCCAAAAGGAGTTAAAAGATAAATTAGCGACCATTATGCTGCTCAATGACACAGACTTTGATTTGTCCAGTATTTGAGAGCGTAGACTCTCCAACCATGAGAACTGTCATGGAGGAGAGAGTCAGTGCTGTAATCTAGAAGAGAGGACCTTCTGTTCTGCCCCTTCCATAGCCATCTTCAGTCCCTGGAGGAGGATGTGGCTGCATGACCACAGTGGGGAGAAGCTCCCTCCCCCAAAGTATCTTCCTCTTCCCCACAAAACTTTGTTCCTCTGATTCAGGATATGGTCACTTTTCTCTGGGAGAGTTCCATTAAAATGTATGTTCTTTTCAGAGTATCTTGTGAGTTTGAGGGTGGGGATTTAATTGGTTGCCAACAAGCAAGAAGGCCCCAAGGGAAATGGAATGTGAATTAGGAAACAACACACAGTTTCTGAATGGAAGCCAGGCAGGAGGGAAGCACAGTCCCTCAAAACGGAAGTCTGATGGGCACCCAACTTACTTCCTAATTATTTATTTTTTAACTAGCCAATCAGTTCCTTTTGGGTCTATCAGTGAGTTTACGTAAACCTTTTTGTGATACATTGGTCTTGTCAGCCTGTACCAACTCTTGGGGCAGTAAGTTTACAAGATCAATAAAATAATTCTTCCATCATCTTGAAATTAACTCCTTTGCCTGATCTTCAAGGTTCTCTTCTTCCTTACCATATTCTAGGATAAAATGAACAAGTGTTTTTATTTATCCTTGTTATGATTCTATGGATTCTGATGGGACCTTTCTTAGTCTTTGACTCTCTTCCTAGACAAAAGTCTTCCTAATTGTTCTCATTAATTTGATATGACAATTCTTTATGTCCCTGTGATTAATTATACACACACCAAACATTTTTTTTAATTAAGTTCCTCCTTTATGGGTATCATTGAGGGAGGAGACACTGAGGCTAGTGATGAAAAAGACACTTTGCTTGCCATTCTTTGTATAGAATTGTAGCAGAACCGAATGAGATGTAAGGGGTAGAGTGCTATGCCCTGGCACTGAGGAGGTGTGCCACAAATACCAGCCATTTTTCACAAGGTAGCTTTCATCTCTCTGCTATTATGGATAAAGTCACTGAGACTCTCAGGATTCCAGTGACTCCCCCAAGTTCCTACAGCTAGCAGGTGGCAGAGCTGGCATCTGAACCTAGTAACCCAAAGCCTGCATCCTCTCTATGGGGCAACACTTCTTCCCTTAGTTTGTCAGTGCAAAATCAGGGGAACACTTGTGATTTAAGAATGATTTGAAGATGTTAAAAGTGCTGGTAAAAAGTGAAGATATTCTTGCGCACCTGGATGACTCAGTTGGTTGAGCGTCTGACTTTGGCTACATCATGATCTCTCAGTTTGTGGGTCCGAGTCCCGCGTCCGGCTCTGTGCTGACAGCTTGGAGCCTGAAGCCTGCTTTGGATTCTGTGTGTGTGTGTCTCTCTCTGCCCCTCCCCTGCTCATGCTCTGTCTCGCTCTGTCTCAAAAATAAATACAAATATTAAAAAAATTTTTTAAGTGAAGATATTTTATAATAAAATAGGAAGATGAAATAGGCAGTTTACCAATGTCCTGGGATCCTCAACAGCCACTCTGGGTGGGAATCTGAGCTTTTGGTATGCACAGTCAGAGTCATGGCTCTGTCTGGCCCCAAACATAAAATGGTAGAGTTGACACAAGGCTCCAGCTCAGTCATCCTTGTCTGTTATGTTTGGAGGCAACAACTCTGCGTGAACCCATTAACTCAGAGATTTCGGCCAAAGCCTTTTCCTTCCCTAACCACTGGGCGAGAGCGCACCACTCTGCGTTGAGATGATCGGCTTTCCATATGCATGAAACCACTACAGCCTGCCTCCCCATCTTTCATCACCTAAATGAGGGCAGTTCATGTTTAAGAGTAGAGAATAGGGAACATAATGATGGATAAATTATAAGTTTGGGGATATGAAAAGTCAAACTGTGTAAATATGTATTTTAAACCACAAACAGAATGTTAATGCATCTTTCCCATTAACTCACTAACTGAAATTACAGAGTGTAATGTGAGCCAACACCCACGGGTTGGTTATGATGTTTTCAGATTTAGAACAGCAAATGATAAATGTCCTTCCCTCAGACAAAGAAGCGATTGACACAGCTTTTCAGTGCAGTCACTGACGATGCTGGTGATGGAAAATAAACTGAACGCTGGGGGAGGAGAGGGGTCATGAAATACCTAGAGAAGCTTAGCACAGGCTTCTGCTAAGCACTTTGTAGCTACTGAGGAACATCTCTGAGCTCAGGGCAACCCCTCCAAATGGTGGAGACCTGAGTGTGGTTGCCTAGCAATCCTTCCTGCATTAGAGGATATTCTTGTTTTCTTAAGCATTAGCTTTATCTTGCAATGGGTTGGTGGCTGACAGCTGAAGGGAAGCCAGTCTCACTTTGGCTAGGTTTGGTTTGAGGATGTATGGTTTATTTAGCAGTCAGTTCATCGTGAGGTTGCTTATGGGTAGCAGTATGAAAGAGAGGTTAAGAGGATGTGGGGAAATTGGAGCCTTTATGCACACTATTGGTTGGGATACAGAATACTATGGAAAGCAGCATTATGGTGCCTCCAAAAGTTAAAAATAGAACTGGAATATCATCCAGCAATTACACAAAGAATTGAAGGCAGGGTCTCAAAAAAAAGATATTTGTACACCCATAGTCATAGCAGCATTATTTAGAATAGTTAAGAGGTGGATCAAGCCAGCTGTCCATTGACAGATGAATGAAGAAAAAAAATGTGGTCTATACATGCAGTGGAATATTATTCAGCCTTAAAAAGGAAGGAAATTCTGACACATGCTCACACATGGATGAATCTTAAAGGCATTATGCCAAGTGAAATAAGCCAGTCACAAAAGGGCAAATACTGTGTGATTGTACTTCTGTGAGGTAACTAGAGGAGCCTGGTTCATAGAGACAGAAAGTGGAATGGTGGGCGCCAGGGGCAGTGGGGAGGGAAGAATGAGGAGTACTCGGTTCAGAGTTTCAGTTTTGGAACATGAAGAAAGTTCTGGAGATTGGTTGCACAGCACTGTGAATATACGAAATACTATTGACCTATGTACTTAAAAGTGGCTAAAATGATAAATTTTATGTTAGGTGTATTTTACTATAATTAACAATAAAGAGCATGTTAAAGAACATGGCCTCGGGAGGGAGAGAGATCTGTGCTCAAATCCTGGAGCCGTTCCCTACAAGCATCGGCCCATGGACAGTCCACTGCAAGTACCCTCTGGGCCTCCAAAAGGTGATGCTAATAATATTCCTTCTCCTTAGGGCTGTTGTAGGGATTAAGTGAAGTCATATTTGTTGTATAGGCATTGTACATCTGGTGTGCAGCAGTATTAACCTGTATTAAATACTAGCTGTTGTTACAGCTGCTGCCTCTCCTCTCTGCCTGGGAGAGGGGACCTTGTTGGCATATTCTCCAGATGATGATGTTCCATCTCAGACATCTTCTGAAGCTCTGCTCCTCTTACTCCGATTACCCTGATTCTCTACATCCCGATCCTGCTCCTTCAGCAGTGCCCAGCCTCATACCCCATCTCTTATATGAAACCTGTTGTAACTGCTCCAGCCCATGTGCATTTAACAGTTCAGCCATGTGCCTTGTCATGTGTCCATTTACTCAGTGCCTACTATGAGCCCAGACGTTGGGAAAACAGTGGGGAGAGAACCCAGTCCTCACTCTCAAGCAGATCATAGTCTAGTTTTTGTCTACACTGTCTCTTTGATGCATATCCTCATATGTGTTGTGTGTGCGAAGGCCCCCTGTTCACCACCATATTGTAAGTTCTTTGTCTCGCTGAAGTGCGTAGCCTAACTTAGATTTGAAGGAACACAGTCACAATGACTTCTTTGAATTAGGCAGCCCTACCTAAGAAACCAGTTCATGTACTGGCTTGGAAGAATTCTACTGCCAGGAAAGATATGGATAGAAAACCTGGACTCATTACCCTTCCCAAACTTCTCGCCATCATCAAGTGGTGGTAATGAGTTCTTTCCCTGAAGAAATACAGAATAATTGGGGAAAGACAAAATAAAGCAATAGTGAAATGTCACTTCAGACCCATAAATCTGGGGAAAAACTAATTAATAACAGCATCAGGTTTTGGCAAGGATGTGCAGAGAGAAGAACATAGAAGAACACTTCTGTATTACTTGTACCTGCTCTAATTTGGTATCACCTGATAAAAGTAAAACCTGTGCTCCAGAAATTTTACTTCTTGGTACCAGTGCTAGAAAAGCACTCATTCTGCGCCCATAGAGACACAATGTATGTATAAAGCTATTCACTGCAGGATATGGATAATATAAAAAAGTAAAGTTTATAATGAGTTGAATGGCATCTCCCCCAAGTATTCATGTCCACCAGGAGCCTCAAAATATGACTTTATTTGGAATATAAGTCTTTGCAGATGTAACTGAAGTAGGAACAGAGGTGAGGTCGTTCTGGATTGGGAGGAGCCCTAAATCCAATCACTGTGTCTTTATAAAAGAGAGGAGGACAGGGAGATTTGGATACAGAGACATGGAAAGAAGAAGGTCATGTGAATATGGAGGCAGATGCTATGGTGAAGTACCTACAAGCCAAGGAATGTCTGGGGCCACCAGGAGCCAGAAGAGGCAAGGGAGGATTCTCTGGGGCCATCAGAGCCTTCAGAGGGAGTATGGCCCTGCCGACACTTTGATTTTAGACTTCTAGACTACAGAACTGTGAGAAAATAAATTTCTGTTGTTTAAGCCACCTAGTTTGTGGTGCTTTGTTATGGCATCCCTAGATAAACAATACCTGGGTCAACTGTCCCACAGTAGGGGAGCAGGAAAATCAAATGTAATTTATTCATACAACAGCATACTATATAACTGTTAAACAAGTTTTTACTCTCAAAACATGATATTGGGTTAAAACAAGTTGCAGAAATATACTTCCACTGTATCGTTTATGGAAATCTATTTAATAGTATATATTACTTATGGATACATACTAATGAAGTAAATTACTCAGACAAACATGGAATGTTATACACTAACCTCAGGATAGTACATAACTCTGTGAAGGGAGAGAGGTAGATGGAATGAAGCCCAGGACTTGACCTTTATTGGAAGCATTTTACAGAAAGTGGGCAAATTTTAAGCAAGTCAGGTAAAATATTAATCTTTGTTCAATAGCAGAGGGTACAAAGGCACCTGTATGTTTTTTGTATCTTAAAATTGTTTTGTATTTTAAATTGTTTAAAGAATAATAAAGTTAGGAAATAATGTGACAAATACAATGTTGAGTATATGGGAGATACCAAGAAATACCAGTTCTCTTACTTTTAGGAACACTAGATTTTGAGACTTCAGGAGTCTATTGTGAATTTCAGTTTGGTGATGGGGAGGTTAGGTAGGTGGTGGGAACAAGTTAGACAGGAAAGGAGAAGGACTTTGGATTCATTGCCATTTACCTGTTGTATGACTTGGAACAAATTAGTAAACTCCATGGGTTCATTTTCCTCCAATGCGAAATAATCTCTACACTAAGAATTATAAAATAGTAAGTGCTCACTAAATGTTAGTATCCTTCACTTTGATGTTATGCCCATTCCAAATTGTCCCTGCTTTTGGTCTCGTGTATCCCCTGAATGAAGTGTTTTTATGTATGTGTGTGTATAAAATCTTAGGATATATGGTAAGATACCCATGGCCACCTTTCTGGCCATAGCTTTGACTTTATTAATCTCCTTTAATAAAGACTAAGTTCCTTCCCTTTCACCTCTTTCTGAACTCTGTCCAGTTTCCCTACATGCCTTTAACTGAAGGAACAGAAAGTCGTTGGTGTCCTGGAGAAGGTGCCATCTGAGCCAAGGGGAAGGTTGACATATGGGCATTTGTATCCCTCACTCCTTGTTAGCCTAATGGTCTTGGGCACCTGACTCACAGTCTTTGAGGGGAACTCTCCCTGTTCATCCCACCCAAGGTGCTCCTTCCTTGCCATACACCTTCCACCCTAACTCTCCCCTCCACCTGCCCAGTCCTGCTACCTCCTCCCCTTGTACTGGCTCCTGACACTTTCTTGGCCTCTCTAGGCCCTCAGCCAAGCAACCTAGCAACACCAAGAACGTATTTCAGGATTAGGCTGTTGGCATTTCCAGGGCCTCTGGCACAATTCGGCCATATGCAGATGGGCAAGGGTTATTTTCCCCTGAAGGTTAAATGGTGACCTTAGTCAATGTTTAGCTATTGTTCACTTAAATGATTTCCCCTGGTTAATGAGTCATGTGTAAATTAGTTGAGGACTTTCACACCCTGCAGGTAAACTGGGGTGGTACGAAATGGCAGTCCTGAAATTATTGAGTTATATAGGCTATACAGTGAGGGACTTGCTTAGCATGCCTTTCTGGCTCCTAGATCCTAATTATGAAAGTAAATTGGTAGGATAAAGTCTGCTATGCTGGAAACCACTGGAGATGGCCTGGATGCCTGCTTTTCTGAGCCACCTCAACATTCCTCCTCTCTACATTAGGAGGCTTTGTATCCATCCTCTCCCTCTCCTCCCCAACCCCATAGGTGTATCTTTCCCACACTATATTCTGAGACTACCTGGAATGCCATGGTAGATTCATAGGATGGTACAGAATGTTTAAAATGTTTGAAGACAATGCAGCAGTGTGCGACATCTTTCAGACACCCCATGAACTACCGATTCAGGTAGTTCACACTTTCAGCATTACATCATGCTGCATTTCTGTCCATTATACCATACCTCTGCAAAGTAGTGTTTTTGTGGCTGTTGCTGTGATAAAATATGAGAACAGTATGAAAACCATACGGAGCAGGAAATTCAAATGGCAGTGCCCACTATCAATGATTTCAGGGTTTGGAGCTTGGAGAGTTGTGCAGGGCCCAACAGACACACACATCCCCTTAGTAAACAAGTGTGAGTTTTGAAGCATGAAATAAAAATGGCTATTAAGTTGTTAGGGCAACTAAGTTGTTCCATAAAATGGAACTGTAGGTATTTCTTTTGGCCTTTGAGCTCTCCATGAAGAACATTACTGAGACACTAAAGGCACCATGAACTGAAAAAGTTCAAAAATTTTTGTTTCAGCTAGAGACGAAATATCTTCTCCCTTGCTTCTGTCAGACCTGTTGCCAGCAGTAGTCTTCCTCCTGGACACAACAGCCTAGGCCTTGTATCTCTCTTTCCTTACCACTAGCTCCTTCTCCTACCTGAAAGATAAAGTTGCATTGATTCTTTAAAGAAAACAAAGCCTTGCCTGACTTTACCACCACCTCTGCTCCACGCTCCTTTCTTCCTCTTCCTCCTCCGTCTCCCTCTGTCCTTCACAGCTTCACTTAAAAACAGCCCCACCCAAATTCTTTACCTTGTACATCATGTCCATGTTCTTGAAATTCATCCGGCTTCTTCCCCTGGTACTCTATTCATGCAACTCTCCCCAGGGTTACTGCCAAGTTCCAAAGAGCCACATATGGCTTCTCCTCAGCCTTGATTGATTTGCCCAACATCTTTGAAAGCTTTCTTCTGCATCACTTGCCTTTGCATTATTCTCACGTCCTCATCACCTCTCTGAACATCTCTTAGCCTCTTTATTGGGTCCCATTTGCCTTTTACGTGTTCAAACAGGTATCTGTGAGCCTCCATGGATTCCTTGCTGCCCTTCTTCTCTTTGCCCTGGGCTTACTTCTTTCTCTTTTAGTGAGGCCATTTTCTCTTTCAACACACATTGCACAAATGACCCCCTATTCCAGCTGACAAGCCCTTCACAGCCCATATCCATCCAAATCTTGCTACAAGCTAAAATGTCCATGTTGTACTCCTTTTAAGACTCCCCTCAGATAGTCTTTGTTTGAAGAATCCTCTCCTGGTGTCCCTAGAAAGTTGTTCTATATTTTCTGTCCATACACAGAACTCTGTGTCTCTGACACTGTTCTCACCACTTCACTGCTCACTTACTAGTTTCCATGAACATTGTTCTCCATCTACTACCTTGGATGTTTCACTTATGCCCCAAATTTCAGGTCAGCTTTTCCTTCTCCTTTATTCGTCATCCTTTATATACATTCAGTTACAATGTTTGCTTGGTTAATGTATTCCAGGTTCTCTCCTTGTGTTCTCCTCTTTTCATTTATCCTGCCCTAGTTAAAATTCTAATAATATTCCTCTCAAATAATTGACCCCCCCCCAGATTCTCCCAGGACCAACCCCACTTAGACTACACAGTGCTACTTATATAGGCAACCTGAAGTGCAATTTCACATGGCCCTGGTGGGCCTTTCTTTCCTATGAAAATCTTCAGTAGCTCCCCAGTACCAACAAGCTCAAACTCCTCATCATGGCCTTTGATACTCCTTTTGATTTGGCCTTGACCTACCTTTCCAACTCAGCTCCACTTGCACAGCTGTATTGTAGTTGCAGTGGACTGAGGTCTCACATTTCCCCTTATGTTGCTTTGACTATTGCTGGTCCCTTTCTAGAAGATCTTTAGCTCTCCCAGGCTCTCCTTAATTTTAACAGTGTTGATGGCTCACCTTGAGCTCCCCTCTCCCATAGAGCTCTTGCAGAGCTCAAGCCTCTTGCCCATGCAACCCCTAAAATGCTCAGGATGTCTTTGAAGACATAGGCTATCTCACATATTTTTGTGTTCTCTGTACCATTTGGTAGTTTACTTCACACATAGTAGGAAAGTAGTAAACATGAGTTTGAAAAGAGCAGTACTTTTCAGAAGAGGTAGTCTAGAATTTGGCATGCCAATATCCCCTACAGATACACTGTGGAAGATCTATAGGTCTTTTCTGAGCTTGGCCTATGAAACGGAAAGGTATACTACAAATACCTTGGTTCCCTTGACTTACTAAGTAGAGGTCTTTTATTTTTCCATTATGTAATTAATACATGTATATTTTAATAAATCAGAAAATAAATGTCACAGAAAGAAATAAAACTTAAATATAATAAGCCATCTAGAAATAATAACTGGTCTTATTTTGATATATTAATTGCCAGAACATTTTCTATAAACATATATGAAAGATATATATTTATGAAACAAAATGGGATTATATTTTACATGTTCATTTACAATCTCCTTTTTTAATGCTTAGGAAAACCATGTATTATGAAAGTAAATGGATTAATAAAAAGTACATAGTGTTATATATTATAATATTACTCATTCTTAACTGTTTAATTTTTAAAATATATGTTACATCTTTATTCCTGGAAACTATCTATACAAGTTGTCCATGGACTGGTGCCAGTCTGCAGATTATTAAAGATCCATGAGATAAGTACAGAAATTATAAGTAAGCATTCAGAACATTTTAAAGGAAAGTAACATTTCCATATCCAGTAATTTCATTTTAGAAGCTATTTTTAATACAAAAAATACATATTAAATGCTCATCTTAACAGCAGTAACTATTAAAATCATTTCAAGTTTTATACATACATGCAAATCCACCATCCCCTCAGTTTTTCACATAAATGCGAAGACTCCATCCATATTTTTTTTCCAGTGCCTTTTTGCACATGGTGGTTGTCTTTCCAAGACATATATCGAGAAAAGTAGAGATTTATTTGGGAGTCAGATATATTGAGAAATAACTTACATGCAGTGAAGTCACCCTGTTTAGTGTAGAGTTCCATGAGTCCGGAGAAGCATGTACAGTGTAACTGCCACAGTATAAAGAACAGTTACATTTTCCTGACACATCACCTTCTGCCCCTTTGGTAGTTAACTTGTCCCACCATCCCCACATCCCGGCAGTACTGTTTGGATTTCTGTTCCTCGACTTTTGCTTTTTTGAGGAATAAATGCAGTCATGTAAATGGAATGTATAGTTTGGAGTTTGGCTTCTCTCATTTTTTATAATGCATATGATATCTCTATGGTTATCTCTATATAGATATCTCTAGGATATCTATCTATAGGTCATTCTTTTTTTACTGCTGAGTAGTAGTCCATTATATGGATGTGCCACAATTTGTTCATCCATTCATAAGCTGGCAGACATTCGGGTTATTTCCAGAATTTGGTAATGATGAATGATGCTGCTGTTAACATTTATGTGCAGTTTTTTGCATGAACATGAACCTTGCGTGTGGTTAGATGTTTTCATTTCTTTTGGGCAAATACCTGAGAGTGAATTGCTGCGTCTCCGTGTATGTTTAGCTGCGTCTCGGTGTATGTTTAACACTGCAAGAAATTGCCAAACTATTTTTCAAAGTGGCTAGCTGCACTGTTTTGCATGGTATGTAGCTACCTATGTATGAAAGTTGCAATTGTTCTGTCTTCTGCCAGGATTTGATGTTGTCAGAATTTTGTTGTTTTTGTTTTAACTGTTGCCATTCTAATAGGTGTGTGTTGATATCTTATTGTGATCTTGCTTTACATTTTCCTAATGACTAATGATGGTGACCACCTCTTTATGTGCTTATTGTAGTTCATACATATTCTTTGGTGAAGTGTCCAAGTCTTCTGCCCATTTGAAAAAAAAATTTTTTTTAATCTTTATTTGTGAGAGAGAGACAGAGTGTGAGTAGGGGAGGAACAGAGAGAGAGGCAAACAGAATCCGAAGTAGGCTTTAGGCTCTGAGCTGTCAGCACAGAGCCTGATGCAGGGCTCAAACTCACAAACTGTGAGATCATGACCTGAGCTGAAGTCGGACGTTTAACCGACTGAGCCACCCAGGCGCCCCTGCCCATTTTTAATTGGATTGATTCCTCTTTATTGAGTTTTGAAAGTTCTTTATGTGATCTGAATACAAGTTGTTGTAAATATTTTATCTCTGTCTGTAGCTTGCCCTTTAGTTTTATTAACTGTCTTTTGATGAAGTCCAATTTATCAAGTTTTCTTTTTATAGATAATACTTGTGGTATCATAGCTAAGAAATATTTTCTTAATACAAAGTCACAGGGGCATCTGAGTGGCTCAGTTGGTTAAGCATCCTACTCTTGGTATGGACTCAGGTCACGATCTCCAGTTCAGGAGTTCCAGCCCTGTACTGGGCTCTGTGCTGATGGTGTGGAGCCTGCTTGGGATTCTCTCTCCCTCTCTCTCTGCCCCTCCCCCACTCACAGTGTCTCTCTCTTTCTCTTTCTCTCTCCCCAAAAATAAATAAATAAACATTAAAAAAATTAAAAATCACAAAGATTTCCTCTTATGTTTTCTTCTAGAGTTATTATAGCTGTAGGATTTACATTTAAGTCTATGTTTCATTCTTAGTTACTGTGTGTATATTGTATAAAGCATAGGTCAAGGTTTGTACAGAGGTATCCAGATGCTTCATCCTCATTTATTGAAAGGTTATTCTTTCTCCATGCAATTACCTTTGCAGTTAGGTTAAAATGAATTGTGGAATCTATTTGTAGAATGTATATGTGAGATCTTCCTCTTTTATCTCACTGATTTATGTGTCCATCCATTCACAAATACCACACTGCCATGTACCACATGTTATTGTAGCTTTATAGTATGTCTTAAAGTCAGAGAGTGTAAGTCCTGTAACACCGTTCTTTTTAAAAAATGTTTTTGACTATTTTAGTTCCTTTGCCTCTCCCTATAAATTTTAGTATAGGCTTGCTGATTTCTAGAAAACATTTTACTGAACTTTGACTGGAATTGCATTGAAGGCGTACAGGGCATTTTGAAGATAATGAACATCTTAACCAAATGAACTTCTAGTCTATGAACATTTTTGTTCATCCATTTAGATCTCTGATTTCTTTCATTAGTGTTTTTGTAGTTTCCAGAATGTAAATCTTGCTCATATTTTGTTAGATGTGTACATCAGTATTTTATGTATTTTGTGTTATTTCAAATAATACTGTTTCTTAAATTTTAAATTTCTAGTTGCTCATTGCTGACTTACAGAAATATAACTTTTCCTATGACTTTGCTAAGCTCACTTATTATTTCTAGGAGCATTTTTGCGAATTCTTTGAGATTTTTCTGTGTAGACAATTATGTCATCTGTGAGTAGAGACAATTTAACTTCCTCCTTTCAATCCATGTCTTCTTTATTTCTATTGATTACCTTAGAGCACAGCTTAGAACCAACAGTATGTAGGGTCACACTACCTTAGTACCATGATTCCACAGTATTAAGTGGATTAGAAATAATGACAGTAGAGATGTTTGCCTTGTTCTCAATCTTAAAGGGAAAGTTTGTCATAACTAAGTATGAAGTTAGCTGTAGATTTCTTGTAGATCCCTTTATCAGGTTGAGGAATGTCCCTATGTCTCTAGTTTGCTAAGTGTTTTTATCATAAATGATGCTATGGTTCGTCCAATGTTTATCTCTTGAGGTTAGTATGCACTTTATCTTCCTTTCTCTGTGTGTATAGAGACTGACATGGTTTTTCTCATGTTAAGCCAGCCTTGCATTCCCAAGATAGATACCACTTGGTCATGATGTGTTTATTATATTTTTAATATATTGCTTAATTTGATTTGTTCATGTTTGTTGAATATTTTTAAATCTGTGTTTATGATGGATATCGGTCTGTAGATTTCTTGTAATGTTTTCATCTGGTTTTGATGTCAGGATAATGCCTTATAAAGTAAGTTGAGAAGTGTTCTCTCCTTTTCTATTTTATGGATGAGTTTCTGTAGAATTGGTATTAGTCTCTATCTGTATGTTTCATAAACTCACTAGTAAAGTTACTTGGGCCTGTAGTTTTTTGTTGGTTTTGTTGTCCCAGTTGTGAGATTTCTAACTACGTGTTTAATTTCTTTGATAGATACAGGCCTACTTAGGTCATCTATTTCTTTTTTGGATAAGCTTTGATGATTTTTTGTCTTCAAAGGGATTTCTATTTCATCTAAGTTATTGAATATTGTTGCCTGAAGTTCATAGTATTATTATTCTTTCAATATCTGCAATATCTGTGTTATTAATGTCTCCTTTTCATTCCTGATATTGGTAATTTGTATCTTTTCTCTCTCTTTCTCTGTCTCTGTCTCTGTCTCTGTCTCTGTCTCTTTTTTTATCTTGTTCATCCTGGCTAGAGGTTTAGCAATTGTGTTGATGTTCTCAAGGAATAAGATTTTGGTTCTATTGATTTTTCTTTTTATTTTATTGACTTTTGCTTTAATCTTTATTAGTTTCCTTTGCTGGCTTTACATTTAATTTGCTCTTATTTTCCTTGTTTCTTACCTTAGATTATGGATTTGATCCTTTTCTTCTATATAATATAGGCATTTAGTCCTATCAGTTTCCCTCTGACTATTGCTTTAGCTGAATCCCACAAATTTTATGCTTTTTTATTCAGTTAAAACATATTTCCTATATTTCCTTATGAGTTCCTTATTGACCTATGTGTTCTAGAGATACCTGTTGCATAATTCTCCTATACTTAGTGATATTCTAGACCTCTTTTTGTATTCATTGCTAATTTAATTTTGTACAGTCACATAACACAGTTTGTATATTTTAAATTCTTTTAAATGTGTGGAGGTTTGTTTATGACTCAGCAGATGGTTATTTTAGTGAATGTTCCATGTGCATTTGGAAAGGCCGTGTATTTCTGTTCTTGTTTCATATAGAGCTTTATAATGTCAGGCCAGGTTGGTTGATAGTGTTGTTCAGGCCTTTGCTATTTGTACTGATTTTGTCTACTTATTTCATCAATTACTGAAAGAAGAATGATCAAATCTCCAACTGAAGTTATGGATTTGTCTATCTTTCCATCATGCATTTTAAAGCTCTGTTGAAATTCTCAGGTTGTAGGATTGTTATGCCATCTTGGTGACTAGAGCTCTTTGTCATGAAGGTGTATCTCCATTTATTTTTGGTGATACTCTTTGCTCTACAAGGTGGAGACTTGCTCCTTGATGACGTTTCCCCAACTAGGGGAGACCTCTACTAGCCTGGGCCGATGCTTGTTTCCCATCCCTGCCCAGGGGTAGAGGGTCTTTAGTCTTTCACCCTCTCCCCAGATGCAATGGGTCTTTATCTCTGCCCCCTGCATGACAAAATTTGCCATGGTAATTTAAGGCTTTTGTTCTTAGGGGAAAAGTCATTGTGAGGATAATGGCAGCATTCATTCCCCATCTCCAGTATCATGGAGGACAGCTGCCCTGGATCTCCAGTATTTGTCTGTGATCCTATGGTGAGGTCCTTGGAGAAGAGTAGGTGTGCATTCCCCTTGGGTTTGTAGCTTTGAAGGGTTTATTCTCACTGCTAGCCCACACTTGGCTGTTAGCAATCCAGTAAAAATTTTAACTTATTCTTGCTAACTTGTCTGAAGGTTTCATGGTCCTTAGTTCTCTGATAGGGGAAAGATCATGATTTTGCAAATTAGTAAGCTTTCTCTTGGTGGTGGTTCATAAGTGATACTCTTTCCAGTTTTTTATATTCTAAATAGAAGCTGGAAGTCCTAGTAATTTATTTTTATTTTATAGAAGTATTGGTCCATGACAGATTGGAAATTTAATTCAAAACAACAGCAACAAAATTTTCTCCATTGCTGAAGATTGTTCAAGAAGCACTGATCTGTATCTTTCTGAACAATTTATATTTTTCATCCTGTGCTACCTTTTGGTGTAATTAGGTTTTTGGATTTGTTATCTGATAGTAAACCTGGCTTTACCAAAAGTTCTGGTATGGTAGAGTTTGGTGATTATGTCTTTACCCATCCTACTATCCTCCCCCTTTAAAAAAGTATTGAGGTGAAATTCATATGGTATTAAATAACTACTTTAAAGTGAATAATTCAGTGGCCTTTAGTACATTCACAGTGTCGTGTGGCCACCACTTCTATCTAGTTCCAAATATTTTTACTGTCATTCCAGTAAAATCCCTTACTCGTTAAGCAACGTATCCCCTTTCCCCTCTCCCCCCAGCCCCCAACAATGACCAATCTGCTTTCAATATCTATGGATTTATCGCTTCTGGATATTTCTTATAAATGGAGTCTTACAATATGTGATCTTTCATGACTGCCTTCTTTCACTTAGTGTAATATTTTCAAGTTCATCTATATTATAGCATGTATCAGTGCCTCATTTCTTTCTGTGGCCAAATAATATTTTGCTATGTGTATTTACCACAATGTATTGTGCATTCATCTCATTCATTATGCACATTTGAGCTCTTCCACTTTTGGCTTCTGTGAACGGTACTGCAATGAACGTGTGCATATATGTAGTTGTTAGTACACCATTTCCTCGTTTTATTGAAATGAGAAAGGCATAGAGGTCATCTTTTAACTCTTCTCACATGATAGTTCCTTGCTGCTCCTAGGGTGATTTTCAGGTCTCCTTTAGACCTTCTCTAGCAATTTCACAGCCTTCCTAGATAGAAGATTCAGTATGGCACAATGCAGTTCAGCGTAAAGAAGTGGCTTCTAGCAACCAGAGCTCTCTTGAAAGGTAATGAGTTTCATATTTTGAGGAATGCTTCAAGTTGCTAATGGAAGAGGTTCTCTATCATGCACGTGTTGTACTACAGTGACCTTTAATGTTCTTCTGATCCCGAGGGCCTTTGTGTTCTGACTGTAGATGTGACATATGCAACCGCTGAGGCATTCCTGGTGGTGTGGGGTTGTGGGCAAAGGTTTTGAACAATGGCAGCTGATGGAATTGGTCTCATCCTCACACTTTTTGAGGCTAATGAACATGCTTCCAACCCTTTGGGTTGTGGTAGCACATTGCAGTGATGGGAGAATAGGTTCAGGCCCTTTTCCCAAATCGTAGAAATAGTCGTATCCATCTCTTGATTATTCAAGCCAAAACGGTTGTGTGTTTTCTGTTAAAGTTTTTGCTGACTCAGCAGGGTATAAACTGGTATCTGCCCTTAGGCTAAAAATCCCTTTCTTCCAAGTATGGGTGGAATTTCTTCTAAGATCTTATGGAGTGTTTTGTTTTTTTGTTTTAGTGTATTTGTTTAATGTTTGTCCACCAGCAGAACATAAGCACCATGAGGCCAAGAACCACAGCTCTTTTACCCTCCACAGAGTCTGCAGGGATGAGCCTAGACTTGATGGTGCCATCTCTTCCCTGTTTGTCACACAAGGTCTAGGTGAGCCCTTCTTTACCTAGACCGTGTCTTGGGGGATGGGCACTGCCCTGACCTCCCAGGCTCTATTGCCCTCTGGCTTCTGTTTGGGTTTGGACAATGAGACATACTAACAGATCAGAAGGTTGGAGGAGAGAGAAGTAGGGTTCTTTCTACTCCTCTTCCCACCGTGAAGATTTGTGGTTCTGGCTGTGTTCACCCGGGACTGTATTTCGTTCACATTTGTCAGCCCCATCCACCTCTTTCCACAGTTTCAGACTTCACCCACATTTTAGCCATCGTGTTCTGTAATTGCTTGCCCCGGGGCTTCAGCCTCCCTATTGGTTTCCTTTGTGTTGCCTTTACTCCTTTAAATAATTCCTTCTTTTAAACATCCCAGGTGATTGTGTCTTCTGTTTTTTTTTTTTTTTTTTTTTTTCCAGTTCCCTGCTAGGGTCACAAACATGAGCCACATCTTTGAATAGATGAGTAGACAGATGAAAAGATGAACAACTGTGTTTTTGGGTCACTGACTTCCCATTTCACTGGAAGGCCTTACATGATCTGGCTTCTCACTTCCCATCACACTCCCCCTTCTCAATCTGTTCTAGCCACACTGACTTCCATTCTGCTTCTAGAATACACCAAGCAAGCTCCTTTGCTCTAGCTATTTCTCCAGCCTGGAAGTCTCTTCTTGCCAACATTCCTTTGGCTAAATTCCCTTGCTTTTATGGGGTCTTTGCTAAACCTTACTTTTTTAGTGAGGCTTACTGGACCCACTTCATACTGAAAACTGCCCCCCATTAATATCACCCCAGCAGTCAAGGACCCCTTTTTCCCGTGCTGAACAACTTCTTTTTCCAGAACACTTTTATTAAGAAATTACACTTAATATTATGCATAGCATTTATCATCTGCCTCCCCCTGCTAGAATTTCAGCTGCATTAAGACAAGATTTTTGTTACTTTTTCTCCATTGAGGTATCCCAAACTTCTAGAACAATACCAGGTTCATAGTACGTACTTACAATAAATTGAGTAGTGCCCCCTCCCCCTAAAAAGATGTGTCTACCTGGAACCTGTGAATGCGACTTTATTTGGAAAAAGTGTCCTTGAAAATGTAATTAAGTTAAAGATTTCCAAGATAGTATCAGCCTACATGAGGATGGGCCCTAAATTCAGCGATAAAACAAGAGAAAGAGAAGTATACATGGAAACACAGGGGAGAACGCCATGGGAAGATAGAAGCAGAGATTGGGGTGATGTGGCCCCAATCCAAGGAACATCTGGAGCCATCTGAAGCTGGAAGAGGCAAGAAAGGATTCTCTACTAGAGCTATTGGAGTTTGGTTCTTCTTATACCTTGATTTCAGACTTCTGGACTCCAGAACCATGAGAGAATAAATTTCTGTTGTTTTAAGCCACCGGATCTGTAGTGATATTTTACAGCAGCTCTAGGAAGCTAATACAGTGCCCACTAAGCATTTATGGGCTTGCTGTTGAAATGAGACAATGAATGAGCGAATGAAAGCCTTGTTGACACTGCTGTGACCCCCATTTGAAATAATTCCTCTGCTTTCAATAGTTATCAGTGCCTGTGAATAAATGTGTACAGTCTGACATTTAGGAGGTATTCCAATTTTGTGTATGGTACACTTTTGCAGTACAAACCTAAGTTTCTTGAATATTTTCACCCACTGCATTTAAAAGGTTAAGGTCTTACTTAAACCCCAAATAATTGCTTTCCCTCCAAGCCTGTCAATTGCATACCGAGAACAAATTCACAAACTATTTGTTCTTCAGGCAGTGGATGGGAACCCCTATTGGTGTCTAGCCATAAAATATCCTTGTGTGATTTCCCCATTTCCATCCTGAGTCCCTCCCGCTGTACTTAAGCTAATTCTCTGTTATTGTGTCTTTGGAGGAGTCAGTCACAAGCATCCTTGTGATCACCCTTCGTACACTTGACAAGGGTTATTTAATCTCCCCCAGGCCCACTCTTGGTGCGTGCTGGGCTTGTGATGCAGTGTGGTACTAACTATCGGTTCCTTGTAGGAGATGGAAGGTAAATCAAATTGAAAACACCCTTCCTGTGTACTGCATCTTCCAAATGTCCTCAGGTCTCTATTACATCTTCTGGAGGCTGCCAGATTCTCTGCGGGACAAGAGGAAGCTGGAGCAGCTTCTCTGTAGCGACAGAAGGTGCCATTAGCAGAAATACATCATCTCCCAGTGGTGTTAGCAATAGCAGAGTCCTGATCATGTCCATTCTTTTGCCAGAGTGAGAAGAGAGTCCTCAGAGGCAGAAGCTGCTGGTAACAGAGTCTCCATCATTCTAAAATATGCCCCCCTGGAGTCCCAGAACAGCTATTTCTGTCCAGACGCAGTGAGAGCTTCAGAGAGCTTATTTCAAGCATTGATCTTTCACAAGAGCTGCACTGCTTCCCAGATTCTGGGCCTTGTCTAATGGGGTTTGTGGGGGAAGCCAGGGGGGATGGGTGCAGGGGTGGGGTGGTATAGAGGACCGCACGTGGCTAATCAGTTGCCTTGGCTGGGCTGGATCAGTGCTTCCAGGTGTTGCTTATTAGACCTCTTTCAAAAGGAAACCTATTAACTTAGAGCGGTGGTTCTCAAACTGCAGCTTGCAGGGCTTGTTAAGACAGTTTTCTGGGCCCCACTCCCAGAATTGCTAATTTAGTAGATCCGGGCCGGCCTGAGAATTTGCATTTCTCACAGGTTTCCAGGTGATGCTGAGCTTGCTGACCCAGGGACCACCAGTGAGAGGCATTGGCTTGGATGCAGAGAAGTGATGTTCTAGTGTTCCGTGCCACCTAGTCATGGCCTCGGTCATCCTGGGAAAGGCAGTTTGGGCCTTTTGGAGTTGCACCAGGACCTCACTCTCACACTGTTTCACACTATTTCTAGAATACAGTGAGAGATCTCTTGATTCTCTATAGCCTGTCTGTGCTAGGCACTTCCATCTCCCTGGCGAGGGGAGCTCTTTCTCCATGACTCTGGTCCTCACTGGTGTCTGTCAACACTCTTCCCTTCTCTTGGCTCCACAGGCCTGGGTGGTGACAGACTACCCTTCTTGCTAGTCTCTGGATACCTTCACTTGTCTGTGTTGTTCCTCTGACCTTGCCCTTTAAAGAGACCTTCCTTGAAAGGTTCTTCATCTGAACAATTTGTGTTGTGTTCTGGTTCCTTCTGGGACCCTGTCCTGAGATAGTTCTTCCTTCACGGGAAAATAATCTTTTCTACATGGAGACTTAACGAGAACATTAAGTCTTTATCCTAGGAGCAGTCTTGTCCCCCGGTCTTTTAGACTGCCGAGTCTAAAAGAAATTAGAGAAGAAATTGATACCATATGAACCAGCAACTCCACTTCTTGGTATTTATCCAAAGGAAACATAAACACAAATTTGAAAACATAGCTACACCCCAGTTTTCACTGCAGCATTATTTACAGCAGTTGGGATATGGAAACAACCTAAGTATCTATGAATCAATGAATGGATAAAGAAAATGGTATAATACATACACACACATGCACATATACGTACATAATGGAATATTACTTGGCCATAAACAAAGAATGAGATCTTGCCATTTGTGACAACATGCATGGATTTTGTGGGCATTATGCTGTGTAAAATAGGTAAGAGAAAGCCAAATACAATATGATATTTCTTATTGGTGAATCTAAGAAACACACAAAATAAAACTCATAGATACATAGAGAACACAATGGTGGTTGCCAGTGGGGAGGGGGATGAGGGAGTAGACAAAATGGGTGAAGGGGATCAAAAGGTTCTCTGGTTCTCAGCTCACATTATCACCTCCCCAGGGAAACCTTCCTCCAAAGTAAGACCAGATCCTGCTTTTTGATGGATCCTCAAATAGTATGTACCCCTCCTTCCTTGGAGAGGTTGCCTTTTTGCCTTGCAATTTGACATGCCTTTGTGTGTTATTTTGCTTTTCCGTTTCCTTTAATAATCTTCAAGCTTCTCTAAACAGGGACCATATCCTTTTTTGTTTGTTATATCCTCAGCAGCCAGCATAGTGCTTGGACCACAGCAGATACTCCATATATATTTGCTGAACAATTACAAGGCTGAAGCAGAGGACAGTGAAGTTGATGAAACTGGCCATGAAAACTTGGCCGAGCAGGCCATAACACCTAAATGTTTGAACCCCAATCCCCTAAGTTAGGACTGAGAAAGTTCATTTGAAAGTCATGTCTCAGGCTTCCAGTGTAAATTATGTGCAGTTGTGCAAACATGTCAAAGTTTGGTAAATTGAATTTGTTTAATGTAAACAACTTTTGACCAAAATAATAACACAGCTTTAGAAAAAGACATTAGGCACCCACTTTCAAAGAGTTTGTATACTTTAATACACAAGAAAACTTTACTGTAATTACATGCAGACGTATACAAAGGATAAATGTTATTTACTTGCTTCAACCTCCATAAAATAAACCTCTAACCATGCTTCAGCTTGCGGCATTAATCCTAATTTAGAATCACCCCCCCCCCCCCCGAAGTGGTGGGGGCTCGGTGGGCTCTCATCTTTTCTTCGTGTCAAAATTAGCCATTTAAATTAGAACCATGTTGGGAGTGTAGGTGACGCCAACGTTGTGGCACCAGTATGGGCAGCACTTAAAAGTGGCCACCTGAAGTTGATTAAAACCTTACCTGTCAAACCCAGTATGCTTGCATTTGAAAATCTTTAATGTAATTAAGAGAAGCACATTATGGGAGGTCAAGTGACTTTCTTTTTGAATTCCGCTTCTAATCTGTCCTCAAATGGATGGAAATTGCCAGCTGAGGGAGTTAATGAAAGCTGCATGAGCGAGCGCAGGGAACGGGGTTGGGGGGGGGGGCGGTGGAGGGGGTGGGGAGCTGGCAGGCCCAGAGGAGCTGGGGTGGGAGGGCCAGATGGGGGCTCTGTCTGTACGTAGCTGTGAGCACTGAGTCTGGGGCAGACTGACAGAACACCCCTGCCTTTGGCCAGGAGGCCCTGGGTGGGAGGCTCACTCAGCACCTCTCTCCCAGCACATTGGGCGTGCAGGATAAGGGCAGAGGGGTGTCTGCACAGCTCCTTGCTTATCGCTAAGTGAGATCTGTGGCCAGGACGGCTGCTTGGGCAGAGTGGAGCCGGCGCCGGCCCTCTTCACCCTTCACTCACAGCTGTCTGATTAGCATCAGGGTTGAGCTCGCCTCTTGTGCAGATCCCCCAAAGAGCCTGCACTCCTTTCCACCCAGGGCCCCCAGCTGTCCAACCTCTGACCCCAGGCCTGTCACAGGCCCACAGCCTTCAGCACCTTCGATTTGGGGATGACCTAAGGGGCTTTGGGCATTGCCCTGGGGTTCTTCTTAGGCATGTGGGTTCCTGGTCCACTCGGCCCATCTCTCAGTGCACTAGGGGAGTTTCCCTGCTCTTGGAGACCCCCATGCATCTTAATGCGTGGATACTGACTCTTGGAGAATACTTAATGCTTTGCTGTGTGTTCCAGCCTGAGGGTGCTGTTGACAGAAGGCAGAGTTTTCCTCCTCTGGTTGCTGTGTCCCTCTTTGTTTCTTTGCATCGCATTTGTGTACATTAGCAGAGGTATCTGTGTTTGAGAAAGGATTACATCTGTCAGAATGTTGCCACTTAAGATTTGCCCCCTTCCTTGGAGACGGTCGTGAGAACAAGGAACACATTGCCTCTTCACAGGGTGCTGGTACAAGAAGTTTACAAACCAGACAGGCCTTCCCCCCAACTCCTTCTTTCTTCCTCGCTGTAATATGGGTAGACGACATCAGTGCTGTGAGAAAAGTTTCAGTCGTCAAGTTTGGAAATATCTGCAGTGTCCCACAGAAAAGATTAGGTGTCTTCTACGGGAGGTGGTGCTTATGAGTTATTTGGAACACAGTGAACAATCTGGGCCAAGTTGAAACACATAGCCGAGATTCATTCAGAAGCACCCCACAGTGTCTGAGAAGAAACAAGATTTGCCCCAAAGGATCTGAACAGGAGTCCAGGCTCTTCTGCTATGAGAATTGTATGGAGAGGTGGAAGGTGCAGTTGAGGGGATAGAATGTAGAGGGACAAGGTGTTTATTGAAAGGGCCTCTAGAGAATCCCCCTTCTTTATTGGGCTTGATTTTTTTTTGGGCTTAGAGAAGTTTTAGGCATTGCCCCATATGAGGAATGGGAGAGTTGGGTGGGAGGGAAGGTGAGTGCAAAAAGTTAGGCTGAAATTTCAAGTCATAGCAGGGCACTAGTGAAACTCATTTTCCAAGAGGCCTGTTTTCCTGCTGCGTCACTTTCTTACTAGTGAAGAGCCCTGTCTCTTATCTTACCCCCTGCCCCCCATTTCTCATCCATCACAGAAAGGGCAGTGATTCTACAGAACACAATGAGTGTCCAGGTAAAAGCTGCCTCAAGGCAGTGGCAAGGGAAGTCACTGTCCCCAAGCCTCAAATGGATGCCATGTTTTTTCTGCCAGTCACAAGTTCACAGGTAAAAGTGAAAAGTTACTTTGGGCTTCTCTTCCAAAGCAAGCTGTCTGCTTGCCATGGCAACCTTTTCCTGGGGTCTCCAGCTGTCAAGAATGGGGTGCAAAGTTCACAGAATTCAGCTTTGTGCTCTCCTCTCTTCGTGTCCTTTTTTTTTTTCTCTTTTTGAAGGGATGGAGGCTGGTTTGCAGCACTATTTAAAGTGAAGATGCCAAATGAAAAGTTCCTCGTTTTAAGTTGGTGCTTATACAAAGCTGCTTTGTGGTTTTTTTCGGCCTGTCAGACTTGTCAGGCCTAGTAAGAAAAAGTATATTGTTTCCAGCACTTGGATTCCTTTCTCCCTGACATCTGCCACTCTGTAAAGATGATAAATTCCTGCCTCATTAGCCAAGGGTGTGGGATTACAGGCTGACAACACATTAATCACCAGCCTCTGTGGCAGGCTGACTAGCAATAGGCATTGTTAACAAAACTTTTCTAATATGTCACTCTTCTCTATGACAGCCTGTAATCAATCATTGTGATTGACGGCGCTGATAGATTACACTATTTATACTTTGTGTAATGAAAGATAGTGTTTCCACCTACTGTCATTTCTAGGCTAGTGGTGGAGGATCAGTGAATAGAAACAAACATAACAACAGGGCAAGTCCTCATCCCCCCAAAATATCCACAGAAGTCCCCCACCTGCCTGAGTCCTAGGCCCGGCCTCCACATTTGGATGTGAGAAAGACAGCATGGTGGCACGTTGGCCATCACTCTGGGGTGAGGGGTATTGGCAGGAGAACCCGGAAAGATGGAAGTGTTTGAGATTGTCACGGAGAGATCTCTTTGCAACGGATACGATGCTCAGTATTGAAAGGTCAAGTTTGCACAGGTAGATGATTCCCCCAGAAGCCCCTCTCTTGCCCTCATCAGCTTACGTGTGTGCAGCTGAGCATTCTGCGCCTCCTCCCCTGCCAGATGAGAGATGATTTAGATGTTGATAAAATATTTGTTCTTTCCTGGCGCTGAGGGCAAATATTATCCTTGTTTCCCATAATCATACAGCGCTGCAAAAGTCAACAGCACCCCGAGCACGTACAAAACCAATACTCAGAGAGAACCCTTTACTGGGACTTGATTTTCCCCCTTTGAAGCTCAGAAAATTGCAAGCAGGCTAAGAATGAATTCGCTGAGCTAAAATATATTCTGACTCTCACGTATGGGGTATTTTTGGAGGGTCCTTTTGGTAACTTTTATTTCAGTTTGGAAAGAATTCATAAAGGATACAGGCTATTTTTGACTTGAGTGAAGCTGTAGTTTCAGTAGCGTGGCAAGGGACAAGGATCCTCGGGCTGGCATCCCCCGAGGGGAGTGCCGTCCTTGGGGGTGGAGCCACTCTTCAGCCACTTGAGTATACATGCCTATTTTAATGAGTCATTTTTTAATGATTTTTAAAAATTTCCTTGCTATTTATTAAGCACAAGAAAATTCTCCTTTATTAGTTCTTTAAGGTTCATAGATATAAGTGGCAGCTGCCTCTGTAGTCCAGGCATAGGTCTGTGATTCCCAGCCTTCTCATTACGTGAATTTTTCGTCTCCATGTCGCTGAATGTCTTGAGGATTGTGAGGTGGGGAGGGGAGGAAAGAAAGGAAGCCAGGAATTGTCCTCCTTGTCCTGAATGTTGTGGTGTTGGTAGGCATTCGACACTCCATGTCGCCCTGCCAGTTGGCAAAGCAAAAGGAACCTGAGACCTACCCCCAGTGAAACTGCTTTAGACGAGGGTGAGGTGGGAGGAGGTGCAGGGAGCCAGCGGAGCTAAACTTTAATCTCTCTGTGAAGTTTGAGTGAGCCCAGGATGATTAATGAGAGAGCAGACCATCTGATTAAGCCCCTCCGTGTCATAGGACATGATTAGTAGGTGACAGAGACGGTAACAGTATCCAGCCAAACCCTTGTTTCTTTCACAGCTCCGGCTGTTATATGATTAATGTCCCCAAGGGCTATCTTGGGGTCAGGCAGGGGAACCTGTCAGAACAGGTGGAAGTGACAAAATGGGCAGAAACTCCTTAGGGGGGACCGGAGTGGTGAGGGAGAGAATGGAGGGGGGCAGGGCAGCCAGATGGAGCCTGCGACCTTTCTCTGATCCGAGCAGGCTCAGAGAGCATCACGGGAATGGAAACGAGGAAGAATCACAAAACTGCAGATGTTTCCCAGGTCCTGGATGTAGCAAGTACTGCCAGCTTGGACGTGCAGAAAGCACCGTGTGACATGGCGAGTTATCACTCATAGTTTATGTGCTGGGATGAGATGGGCTGGGGCCCCTGTGGGCCCTGAGGGCATTAATGAGGGATGCCCACATGTGTGCCTGTGTGAGCATGTGTGTTCCTTCAGATGCACTAGAACAAGTCCTCACTGTGCTGGGGCGGGGGTGGGGGGGCATTGGTTACGTGCAATTCAAACAGGTAGATCTGTTATATTTCAAGTTATTGCTTTCTGGGGCCAGTACTTATAAAGCATCTTGAATGTTTTACTTAGAAAAGATTACATGGAGGGTTAAAATGGATTCATAGAATTTTAGCTTTTTAGAGCTGGAGTGAACTTTAGAAATCTTTAATTCAGGTCACCTAGATTACAGGTGAGGAAACTGAGGCTCAGAGAAGGTAAATAAGTTGCCCTGTCCTGGTAGAAGTCAGGACTAGGACCCTAGTCTTCCCATTCCCAGTTCATGTAACAAACCCTTAGTGAATCTGTTGATAATTTTATTATTATTATTATTATTAAATGTGAGTTTCCCAGTAAGACTTTGGTTTTTACTTCCCTTATATCCCCACCTTCCTGTCCCAGGAGCATGGTGACCTCAAGGTCAAAGGTTCAAACCCCAGATGAAGTAGAGTCTCACCAAGTCCCCTTGGGTCAGGCAGTCTTCTCAGAGGTCTTCTTTGAGAGAAAGGTGGGGCTCTTAAGGCAGCCATTTTGATTGATGAGATTCATGATCACGGCCATTTAGACTAAAGGAAAAGATGGATTTTGTTGAGGTTCTTGTGGCAAGTCTGGCTTCTGTCCTTTACACGTTTGATCTTCTCTCTATTCATGACCCACCCTGGAGAATCATTCTAGGACTGTAATGGGGTTTGCTAGAATTTTTCTTCAACCATTTTCTAAGGCTCCCAGATTCCCTGTCTGCTATATAAAATTATCTGATAACTCTTGCTCTTGTGTTCACACGAGAATAGCAGCAACTGGGTTAGAACTTGGATTGGGCAGTAACCAACTCCCTGCATCTGCTTGATCTCTAGTGTGTGACTTTACAAATTGGGAATCTTTGCTATGCATTAAATAGATCACCTTTCACTATGGTTTTGTCCATGCAAACTTAACAGTCAGAGATGAGTCTCATGACTTAATAGCAAAACCACGCTCAGTGTAATGATCACAAAGAAGGGAGAAGGAAGGGTGGAGATTGTATTGGTTTTTACTTGATTGTGTCAGCAAGAGAGTGATGGGATAAGAGACTCAACCAAAAGGCATGTTAATTCTTCAGTCTCCCCAAAGTGATTCATTATGTGGCATTTTACTATGGGCTATCCTTAAATAGCAGTTCTATACCTGATGGGGCAGGTATAGGTAAATGCTCTCAGTAGTTTTAGAATTCTGATATTTAATTTATGCCACATATTTCACCCCAGCATCGGAAAGTTTTACCAGGGAAATAAGAGAGTGACCTGGAGGTCCAAGAGCAGTCATTTGAATATTGGCTCTTGTGATCTTTCAGGGAACCATACAAAAGATTGAGTTACTTCCACAAAGGGGATCATCCAAGACCAAACCCTTTTGTGAGCTGATAAAAGGTTTGGGAAAACTGGCAGACATAGCATGAAGTGATGCCCAGACCTTAGTGTAGCATCCAGTATGTTGACAGAAGTTTTATTGTGTTGTAGTGTTGGTGGAGTGGTGATGTCTTTTAGTATAGCATGAGTCACTGTTCTTGGTGAATCATGAAATCCTCATGCCTTTCTCCTGTCGCTATATACATTTAGAAGTCAAAAGTTGAGTCTCTCATCATCTACAAAAAGAACCCATTTTTTTTTTAAAGATATTGACCCATTCCATGTGTGTGCATTGCTTTATGGTAGAAACTGAGGGGACTCATGGTGCTGTGGAGGTGTCTTCAGGCTTTGCTTTTGGTTGACCTCAAATATATTTTGGGGTCTTAATATGACTCAGCAGTAAAGTTTGGTAATCATTTTGTGAGAGAGACCACAAACAAATACCTACTGATGATAAAGTACTGAAGTTTGTTTTGATGTACCTTCGTGTAAATTAGAGCAGATTCATGTTACTTGCCTTGTTCTATAATTTCTTGAGCAGAGAGAAAGAGGTACAGTTAATGACTTCAGAGAGAATGGCATCTCACCTTATGTGACCCCCCTGAGGGTGAGTTGGGCTTGGTAACATCATCTACCATGTGTTTCAGCAGAGAATGTTTGAGGACCACTATACTAGGATATAGTGTGCTCATTTTATTACCCAACCAGAATGTGTGACAAATAATTTAATGAAGAACAGCAACTATTCTAGATGGCAGAAATTTCCTTACTTAAAAGCAAAGCTGAGCTATATTTAAAATTCAAGCAGTGCCAACCTATGTTCATTTGAGGCTAATTCATCCATAAGATTCAACCCATTCAGGAAGGATGAAAATGTATGAGAAATTTAGAATATAGGAGATCTTCACTTACCTTGCAGCGAATGACCATTCTGTGGCCCCATAATCTGGACTTCCAAGCCCAGGATGCCAAACCTTATCCTCTTTTATATATAAAAACATAATGTTTTGGAAGCTTTCTGAAAATGGGCTCTTTCTGTGTGTGATTATTTAAAGAAACCAGACCAGAAAAATAAGCGTATGTAAGTAACACTCCTTCTTCTTCTTCTTCTTCTTTTTTTTTTTTAAGTGATTTTCTTTTTGCAGTTTGGAGCTGGAGGCCAATGAAGGCCTCCCTGGTGCCCTGGTACCTGCAGCCCCTCTTTTAGCATTTTTTCAAAGGGCACAGGCCAATCTGCCCATAATGAGCTTGGAAAGTGAGGATGAAGTTCCTGATAATATGACACAAATTTCTTTACTTTTGCTCCTTATTTCATCTTAATTAGTCCCTGTAGAAAGGATTGATTTTTGAGAGGCTTGTAGTGAACATCTGTTGGTATTCCTGGGGTCATTCTTAGCCTGTCCTGTGTTTGACATTTCTTGTAAAAGAGGAGGCATTTGTTCATATTGACATTAGCTGCCTCTGTATCTCTCGGTGGTACAGATGGTCTGTGAATAAAGACATCAAGCTAATAGGCACGATGACAAGCTTCAGTAGAGCTGGGCTCCTCACACTTAAATGGCAGGGCAGCATAGATTGCTTTTGCTGCTGAGGCTGGGGTCTGCGGGTAGCAAAGCATATGGAATAAGTTAAAAATGAAGAGGGATCCTGGAAAATGACTAGAAATCTCTCCCGGAGACTATAAGGGCTTGTATTATTATTATTATTATTATTATTATTATTATTATTATTATCATCATCATTATTTTTGGTCCATACAGTATGTCAAGCTTCCAAGGCAAGCAGAGTCAGGGGGAAAAGGTGGAAACAGATTTTCTGCCCATTCTGCTACCATACATTTCTCCCCTCTGAATAGGCCCTGCAGATACTCACAGAGCCTTGCAAAGCTCAGAAGGGAGCTGTTGTTTTCACTTTCTAGGGGAGGTATGTTCCTGCTCCTCCTTCCATCATTGCCATTCTCAAGTCCAGAGGCTGGACATCCACCCCCTTCCCCACCCATGAATCTGTATTTTCCCGAAGGACCTCCAGGAAAGCAGCATTCTGGAACCTTGTAATTCTGTTCATTCCAGAGGTTCTGGGCTTTCTCCCAAATGCACATCCTTGTTTATTATAATAATACATCTTGCCTTTGGCAATTTATTTAAGTCAATTTATATTTTAATCATGAACTCTTAGGTCAGAGAGGTTTTTTAGTTGACTCTTTTGAGTGTGAAATGCTGCAAGTCTGAAGGGCAGCTTCCAGGTTCTGGTGTTGGGTGAATAAGACCGTCATTTGTGCACATTTCTATTATCACTGTCAGTTGTATCCTTGCTGCTTCTATCTTCCTAGATGCTTGGATCCCAATCTTTTCTATCCATCCTTGTTATACCAGCCCCCATGGACTCAATTACATTAGTTGCTTTTCTTGCTTTCCCCTGGACTGTCTTTCCTTCTAAACCTCATTTCCCCCCTCCATTTGTAGGTGGGTGACATGTCTGCATGTGTATGTTGATTTTTAATTTTTCTACCATACCTTTGTTTCATAAATCATTTGAGATGGCTAGTAAGAATAAAAACTATTAAAAAAAAAACACAACAAGACCTTGCCAGTACAATGGAAAATACTTAAAAGGGGATGATAACAGAGGAAATGCTTATCTACAGTACAAAGAACAAACAGTGCATGCTGTTCCCAGTAGGTCAGTGTAGATCAGGATTATTTGGAACTCGGACATACCAAGGACCTGAATCAAGACCAATACCTTTAAGTGAAGAGGGAAAATTTAATACCTGATTAGATAAATAAAAATATAATTCATTGCTTGTGTGATTGTTCTTACTTTATCTTTGCTATTAGTTGGTGTTGAGATTCTAGTATATGATCTTCACCCTGCCCAAACATAGGATCTCAATTTGCCAGCTCAAGTAAATGAATCATGGTCTTGGGAGAGTCTTATTTGCAGGGCGGTGGGGGAAATATGAAGAAGAGACCAAGGAGAGAACAGAGATGAGTGGAAAGAAAGAGGACTGAGAGAAGGAGATCATCCTCTAATTAGTCTGGATAATGGTAAGATTAATGAGGTGCTCTAATTAATGAGGCAATAATCTGGCAGAGGTAGTTGTTCAGTCCTCCCAGAACACCTAAGTGGGCTTGAGGTGCCATTATGAGAAGCTGAATCAGATATTTAAGGAGGAGGGAGAATTGGGCTTCCAAAAGTCTGAGGCCAGAAACCAGTCAGAACATACTTGCCTGGAATCTGTTTGATGCCTGTCAGATGGGGATGTGGCCCTGCTGTGTTTCTCTGTGGGTACTGTGTCCTGGCCCATATTTCAACTCTTCCAACTACTGACTGGGTTGTCATGAAATGAACAGAATCTTCTTCCCTTACTTCATCCTCTCTTGCCCTCCCTCCCTCCCTCCCTTCCTTCTGCCTCTTAGTCACTGTGAGGAATCATTGTTGCTGCCTCTCCATTGTGATAAATTCCTCTAAGATGGGGAACATGTCTTTACCATTAGATTCAGCTCTCCTCTGGAAGGAGTCTACATCTTTCTTTCAGAGTGGAATCTTTATGATGATGGCAATCAGTGTCCTTCACATTATTTTAGGCATTTCTGAAAGGGAGTAAATGATTCCTCTCCTTTCTTCTCTGAATCCCACCATGATTCCCATTGAGGATTCTGTAACTCTTTATTCCACAGATATTAATTGAGATATGTTATGTGTCAGGCACTGTTCTAGGCACTATTCACAGAGACTGATTTCTTGCTCAAGAAACTTATCTTCTGAGGTGAGGGTGGCAAGAGATAGAGATAATAAGTAAGTAGATAAATAAATATATTTCAAGCAGAGTAATGTGAATGGAAGATACAGGGAAATGATGTTGTTTCATGTAGGATAATCAAAGGTGGTCTTTCGGAGAAGGCAACATTTGATGGCAGGAACGTATAATTATTTGGGCAGGGGAATGAGAATTCTAAACGGAGGGAATAGCAAATGCATTTTCTATTCTGGTATCCTCAAGAGAGTGTGAGCAGCCAGGAGCAGTGTCTCAGGGGTGGGGTGGGGTGAGACACCTTATCGTCTCACATCTCAGAATCTGATGCTCTAACATCTGCTGTGGCAGATTATCTCCTTCTTGGACTGGATCCAAGCTCAGTTGGCATCAGCAGCCATTGGCACCTCCAGGTATCTTCCTCTTTCTGCCTACCTATGGAGTTTTCTAGGACTCTAGAACCAAATAGTCTGGGTAAAAATTGTGTCCCTGCCACTTAATATTTTGTGATGTTAGGCAAATTATTTAACTTTTTGGGGGTCTCCTCATCTGTAAAATAATTGTCCCTAGCTCAGAGATTAAGTGAGTTAATACATGGAAATGCTTGGAATATAGCCTGCCCAGAGTGAGTTATATACAAACACTAGCTGCCATTGTTATTGTTGTTCTTGACTTATTTTATCAAATAAAAAAATATGTTCCCTATATTGTAAAGACAGCCTCCTCTTCCCAAGGCCACTCATCCTCTTGCTCACCTATAAAATGAAGGATGGAGGTGAAAATAAACTAGAACTCTAAGGGTTTTTTTTTGCCAGGCCTGCCTTTCTGGGTTCTACTCAGAGCCACATTGAGCACATCCTTACCCCGAGGCTACAGAGCTGACTATGTGCTTACAGACCTTTGTTCTCCTCATGGGTCATGGAGGCTAGTCTTTTCTCCTCAACTGGAACTTCTTCTGGGTCATAGATGAAAGCTCTACCAGTTTTATGTCTCCTGAATCACCTAGGACAAATGTGAAGAATGGCTAGATCTGGGCGCTTTACTCTGCATCTATTGAGGGTTCCAGAAACATGCTTTCTCCTCATGTCATTTGGCATGCAGTCCTTCATGCAATCTAGTTCTCTTCATTGCAGCTCGCCATGCTTCATGCTGTCTCCTGGTGGAGGCACATAGTATGGCAACAGAAAGATCTCAAACCCAGATTCACACTGTGTGGGCTTAAATTCTACTGTGTTTTTTGTTTTGACTTTGGAGAGTATAATGATCCTTACATTAATAAGAGGGTTAATGAGTCAATACATGTAAAGCACTTAGAAAAAAAAATGTCTGATGAGTGGTCTATAGGTGTTAATCATTGATACTGTTGTTTGCTGCTATTATTATTATGTTCTTTCAGTGTGTTTTATATATATGAGTTTTATTTTATTTTATTTTATTTATTTTACACATGAGAGTTTTAGAATCAGGAAGGTTCGGGTAGTCCTGGCTTCTCTGAAGATCTAACCCAGAAGACATTTTTCCCTAAACGATGGGTATGAGGCAGCTTTTTGTTGCTTCTAAGAAGCTGGTATGAGGTACAGGATTCTGGCTGGTGGGCAGCAGTGCCTCATGGTCTTGACACATGGTCTTAATTAGTTGGGTCAGTTTTCTGTCACCTCCATGGTTGTATGTTTCTTGAGTATGCGTGGCATCTTCCTGTGCACCTCAAACTCTGTGTCATGTAAGGGAGTCCGGCAAATATTTGCAGAATTAATAACTGGTTGAATGGGTAGATCGGTAGATGAGTGGATGAGGTGAATGAAAGATGAGTCTTCTCTATATCATCATCATCATCATCATTATCATCATCATCATTATTGACTACCAAAGAGGTGACAGTCTTTTAGCTTGTTTCTCCTCACCATCACATTTTCTTAACCTTCCTTTAATTCTTGCTTTCCTCTTTTATTTGATCCTTGCTTTCCTCTTCCTATGCTAACCTTCACATTGTCACCGGACACACTCCTTGTGTACTATTTTCTCTTTTTATCCTCACTACCAAGTACCAAGTATTCTGAAAATCCCTTAAAGGCCCAAATCTAGAGCATTCACAGTGTGGTGGCCCAGGTAAAAGGAGTTGAGATTTTGCTCTCTTCCCCTGATATCTGTTCCCCAGGATGACCCAGAATCATTTGCTGAGGTAGCAGGACTATGAGCCCCACCTCCTACTCTTTGACACCCTCTGCATCAATGTTTTGCTAACAGCCTTTGCCAAGTGTATCATGGCTGAAATTGATGCTGCCAGCACACATGAAACTCACACCTTTTCTCAGGCTGCCTCTCTGCTCTACACTTACTGCCGTTTAAATGTCACCGCTATTGAACAAACAGTGGAGTAATGTGTAGGGAAGACAGCTAATGCTATATTTTGGTAAGTTCTTATCAAAATGCCTCTGGCAAGCTATTTGCCCTTGATAAAAGGAATTCTGGTTTTGGTGGTGAAACTCAATAGTAATTATACCAGGCCAAACCCCCAGGACTTAGACCCCGTGGGAGTCCTGAATCCAGCCCTTTTGGCCACAGAATAAAGGGAGGTTGGGCCAATGTCCTCAACACTAACAACGCTAGGCAGTTTCTTTTCAGAAATTGATGGCTCCCCATAACTCTGAGAAACACTCACTTTGGGGCCTCACTTTCACCATCTGGAAAGTGAACTTCCATGCTCTGTTGGCCCACTCCTTAAATAATCTCCAGATATCAGTGGATAATCACTCTGTGGGTAGGTCATAAATAGCAACTGGGAGCTACCTAACCCCCATCATTTTCATCATAAAAACAGGAATCTGGGGCCATGTTTTCAGTGGAAAAATTGGTGGCATAATCATTATTACTTGTGACATTTCTAGTTAGCTAAGTAGGTATTTTTAGGAAGTATCTTTTAAATCAGGATGTTAAGAGACTGGAACTCAAAGGGATTAGAGTCTAGCTTGTTTTTTTCTGATTCAAATTATCTTTTTTTTTTTCATTAGACCTTTGAAGAAGGCAAGTAAGATAGTATTTATTTCTTTTATTTCCCTCCTCTGTAAAAGCTTAACTAATGTTACTCATTTCAGCTGACTTAAAATGGAAATAGCGAACAGCTTCCACTTAACTTCTTTCTGTTAACACTTTTGCAGAGGGTAGAGGTAGGTAGAGGGAAGCTTAGGTGAATATCTTCCTGCTTTTGGCTGTGGGGTACGTGGAAACAGTTTGGAGAATTTTCATCTGCAGGAATCCCTTTCTTTACAAATCACAACACTTTGTAATGAAGTTATCTCCTCTTCATCTAAATGTTGATTAAATATTGTTTCTGAGGACAGCTTTCTGTGTTTAAAGTGTGCACATTTGGAAGCTATATTTACTAAATAGATTTTGAGTATCTATCTTTACTCATTGGATCACACCTGAAATGATGGAAGATTCTTTAAGAAAAAAACATTAAGCAAACATTGATGACTGGGTACCCAGAGTAAAACCACCTACCATCTGTCAAGGCAGAAAATCAAAGTAAAGTGAAGGTGAGGGGTGGAGTTGGTAAGGTTCCCTATGGGTACAGGCATCCGCCTAGGGAAGAGGATGTGGTGACTCTGGGTTTCTTCTGATCATGTCCATATCCAGTTGAGGGTCAGAGCTTCAAGCAAGCCGTCCCAAGTTGGAATAGCATTTTTGTAAAGAAGACATCTTTGTCCAATCACAGAATGCCCCTGAGCATGTTTCATGTGTCTTACTTATGTGGATAATTCCTTCCCTGCCCATTGCTGAGTGAACAAACTCAAAGTCTTGTCTATGTGTCCTAAATGCTTCCTTGAGGGCTTAAGGAAAGAGGGGAGAGTAATAAAGGCCCTACATTGAGAAGTCATCTGCCTTTCCCATTTGTCCTCAGACAACCATGGAATGCAATGATGTGCAACAGAGGAAAGTTAAGAAATCCCACTGGGCTTTGACATTCAAACTCTACTAGTGCAAATTGACAGAGAAAAGGGCTATCCTAAGAAATTTACAAATAACCCCCTGGGATGGGCCACCATGAAAGAAGCTGGCTGCATGGCTTATTTGACCTCAGGAACTTTGAAGATGTTCATGATGGAGCTGGCTTTTTCATTAACCATTGATCCAGGAGAGTCTGCCTTCTCCCTTTCTCCCATACTTTAGATTGACTATCATTCTCATGCAGTAATTTTGGCTTTTTTGTTTTTAATCACCATTGCTAATAATCTATAAGCATTCTGCATGCATCAACCTCTTTTTTTATTTTGTGAAAAAATGTCTTTGTTTGATGCTCTGTGGCTGTGAGAATTATGGAACTGCTAGTAGGGCTCTTTTAGATAGCAAGAGAAATACTGCACAGAAATGGAAAAGCAGAGAGTGTGCTCATGTAGCGGGTCCATTCTACCTCCCTCCACTTGCCAGGTGTTTCTCCCCTGTTCATTACCTTGCTCCCTCCTGTCTATACCCTGTCTTCTGTTTCTTGTCTCCTTGGTTTCTCTCCACTTCTGCCCCCACCCTCTTGTCTTTCCATCTTGTGCTGCATTTTATTCTTCCTGGTGTTCTCATGCAAGGGATCTCATATACTACTGACCAGCCTGCTGGAGAGGTTGCCTTTAGTTCAGGCTTTCATCTGAGCCATTTAACTTTGGGCAGAGATAAGTAGTATGTGAAAAACCGTAAGAGAGCTATGGTTATGACAGGTTCTCTGCATGAAATAAGAAAAGAATGATCTTGGGCAAAAGGCTCTCACATTCTTCCCCATTCCACTGCCAGCCTAAAACCACCCTAAGCAGATTGTACAGAAAGTAGGGTACTCCTCAGACCAGATATCTGGCTAAATGTTTCCCTGAAGTTGAGCCTGGAAAGCAGATTCTGACTTTTCAGGCTACTTGCTCATAAAGCCAACCACGTAGATACAAAGTTATTTGCTCACAGAGGAAATGCCAAATGGATGCTCGCTGTGCAGCCATTCTGAGCACTGACATTTGTTGAGGAGAACATCAGGATTCCATGTACCTGCTTAACTATTGCAGTTTGTGCTGGTAGGAATAAGGCCATTTTTTCATATTGGTATTGCTAAGCAGTCTTAATAAGTGTGTGATCTTGTTCTCTAAAACTAAATACCATCTGAAAAAGATGTGTGAATGTGTATACACACATATACATGTACATATACATACATACTTACATGCATGCATACACACACACATGGTAAAAGCACTCTACTTAACTCTTTTGCACTTCACCAACTTGTATACTCACCCACACCTGCTATTCTTCCATGGAACATACTGGGTGATGCACAGTCATCCTACATATGCACAGCTGGCAGGCTCTCTGATTCAACCAGGCACTTCTGGTCTCACCAGGTGAACTGTATATTTACCAAGAGTCAGTTGAATCTGTTCCCAAACCTAGTTATGTTTATATTACAATAATGCAGTTTAATTAAATGTTATAAAACCAATGAAATGTGAGAGTACAGAGGATTTGTTTTTTCGTGAAAACTAAGATGTAAGACTCGATGAGGTTTGATTTTAAAAAAAAAATACAGTCAGTTAAGTATGGACAAGGCAGCTGTAAAACTCAAAAGAAAAAAAAACCATAAAATTGTAGAAGGACTCATATTGCCTTGCAAGAGTTTTAAAGTTAGATTTCTCCTTTAAAGAAAACACAACAGGAAATTTTAGAAGCTCAATAAGGAGATTGGCTTATGTCAAAGAGTCCATGCTAATGTGGGGGAGGAGAAATAATTTTCCCTCTAACCTTCTAGGTTCTTGGCTGAGATAGTTCTGTTATTAAAAAAAAAAGATTAAGATAAAAAACAAAAGGAAGTTTAATAACATTTGTATCTCCTTTTTACATGGAGAAACCTAGGGAAACTGAGTAACACCCTCTTCCTCTGCCCTCTGAGGGCCCAAGCCACTACCTCAAATACCATCTCTAGCTAAAGAGAAGAGATGTTGGAGGTGGGTAGGGGAAGGAGGCCAAGTATGGGGGGTTACCAGGAAAAGCACAGTAAACAATGATAAGGCAATGTTGTTGTGTGGGTTTAAGTCCTTGCCTTCTGTATTAACAAGAGATTCTAGAGATTTAGTCATTGTCTTCTAGTACAGAGAGGGAGACACCCTCACAAATGGAGATTTTCCTTATAAATGTAAATGTTTCTTACAAAAGAGTCACTTCTTAGATTTTAGAGCTTTTCTCTTGTGTGTGTTGTTGTTTTTTTTAAAGAATCAGTGTATTTTGTTTTGTTCATTTGTTTTTTAGATTCCACATATTAGTGAAGTCATACTGTATTTGTCTTTCTCTGACTTATTTACTTGACGTATACCTGAAACTAATATAACATTGTATGTCAACTGTACTTCAGTAATAAATAAAAAATAATAATGATCATTGTAAAATAATCCTTATGCCAAAGAGGCATATTTTAGGATGACAAATTCTGCTCCCCTCCATTAAACTGTGCAAAAGAAAAGTTTCATTCCCATGATTTAAATTAAAATGAAATGTCTAAGTACAGGTATAGCATTTCAATGAATTCTTTTGTTTGATTTTTGTTTGTTTATTTGTTTTTTTACTATTTAACCAACTACAAGCTCAGATCACAGTGTTTGAAGTCCCCCTGCTCTAATACTTGCCTGTGAAATTGAAGTCAGGGAATTGTGTTGGGAGGAGAAAGGAGAAAAGGAGAGAACTGGCAAAGAAAATCAATTATCTAACAACTTGTCAGCTTTTTGTTGTTGTTGTTGTTGTTGGGTTTGTTTGTTTTGTTGGTTTTGGTTTTCTTTGCCATGGACCTCTGGGTCTACATAGTAATGGGAGAAATAGACATTTTCTTGGAGGTTATGTAAAGAGGAGAATGAGAGTTTCCAGAATCCTGGGACAGCTCCAAATTCTGCCACTGGGTTCCTGGTTAAGTGCAAACTGATGGCATCCGGAGTCTCCAGGGTAATACAAATGGAAGACACACACACAGTTGTTGGTGTGGATGGGGACAAGGAAGAGCAAGAAGTTGAAGTTTTGTCAGCACTCCCCAGGTCAAGAGAGTTGGAGATGGCTGTGAGCTGGCTCAGGAATCTGGACCCTTACATCATTCCAGATAGTTCTCTTGTCAACAAAGAGCACTCCCTATTGCAGCAATTTAAGAAAGGCCAAGTGCCAAATGAGCTCAAAGTCAAGCCATTCCTTTGGCTTTCCTCATGGATGCAATTGATGTTCATGTTCCCCAATGTGAAAAAAGTGCTGTGAGACTCATCCATGAAGTCACCCCTCTATGAAGAAGCTCAAAGATTCTAGAGTGGCCATGGAGCAGTCTCTGCCTAATAGTGTACCACTGAGTACAAGGCCACAGACTTTGTGTTGTGGATATGATTTCCCTTGGTACCCCCTGGATCCCATATCAAAGAGGTATCCATTAAAGACCTGTAACTCTTGGGTAGCACATACTGTGTACAATGTGAATTAGCTAGCTAGAAGACTTCCTGTCTGTATTCCAAGAAGCATCTTCTGTATCCTCACATCTGTGAAGGATGCCCAATGGAGTCCAACTGGAGGCTTACGCACCCTAAGTGAAATAAACCTTCTGTTGCAAGTAAGAGAATGATAAATAATTTAAATACAATTTTTAAACTATGGATTGTTTTCTCTGTTATTAACACAATCACATGTCTACTATGGAGGATAAGTCTGTTCTCAGAAATCATTCCAGTCTGCTTCTTTTTTTCTTAATGTTTATTTATTTTTGAGAGAGAGCGTGAGTGGGGGAGGAGCAAAGAGAGAGGGAGACACAGAATCCAAAGCAGGGTCCAGGCTCTGAGCTGTCAGCACAGAGCCCAACGTGGGCTCAAACTCACGAACCGTGAGATCATGACCTGAGCTGAAGTCAGACTCTCAACCAACTGAGCCACCTAGGCGCCCCTCCAGTCTGCTTCTTAACCACCATAAATGGTGCCAGCGGTACCCAGTTCACAAGTGGACCCTCGTCTGCGGCTGGTGTGCTTTTCATTATTGTTACTCATCTCTGAGCTGGCTTCCCTTTATTTTGCTCAAGCTCCCAGCTTGCCCACTGATGGTTCTCCATCATGGAAGACCCACCCCTCAGGACTCTTATCTGTTCAGGCCTACCACCAGACTTGACTCTCCTACTTCCTTGCAAGCTATTGCCATTTCCAGTGGCAGAGTACTATTTGTAGAATACAGAATACTATTTGTAACTCCCACTGCAAAATGGCTTAGGGACTTGACTCTTGTGTTAGAGGGATCTTGCAGCTGGGCTGCTTGGGCATATAGTTTTCAGCATGTCCTTCTCTCCCTAGGGGGTATACACACCAGTATGCTTGGGTGGGTGAGAGTGGGTTCTAAGAATTGTCCAGAACCACTATTCTTTCTTCCCCTCTGGTCCTATTGTTAAAACCATGTTTGTTTATTGATCTTCGGTCTTTGAGTTTGAGCATCCTCCCACTGCAGTGCCCCACAGTCCTGCTCCTCACCATGTGGTGTCTGTTTTTTCTCCTTCCCATCACTCACACCTGCATACACACACACACACACACACACACACACACACACGTGCACACATACAGACGTACATGCACAGACATACACAACCATCCACTGCTGTGCCTGCAAATGATGTGAGAAGTGTTTTAGTGGGAAATAATCTAAAGTAGAAGTTAACAGTACAGACTCTTGACCAGACTACCTGGGTTCAGTTCCTGGCTTTGCCACTCACTAACTTCATTATCCCAGGTGAATTATGTAACCTCTCTGCTCTTAGTTTCACCATGTGTAAATGGGATAATAGTCCCTACCTTATAAGATTATTTTTAGGAATAGGCAAGTTAGTATCTGTACTTTGAACAGTGCTTAGCATATGATGAGAATTTGATAAACATTAAATGCTGTCATCAGTATATTTGAATATCAGCATTGAGGAAGCTGAAATTATTATTTTTTCAGGAAAATTTCAGAACTGTTGTTAATCAGTAGATACAAAAAACCCACAGGGTTCAGGAGGACTAACCAGCTTCACACCCAACACTTAGATTCATCCAGGATACTTTGAAAAAAAAACACTTATTAATCATAAATATTTGTAAATGATGACATATTTCTAGCCCATCAAGCTCTTGTTGATCAAGCCCATTTCAGCAGGCTGTTAGTGCAGGACCTCACCTCTGTTACTGAGTAATTCTGTGTTTTTAAAATGTCTTAGAATCCCTCGTATCTTGAAATTTTAATTGGGGGTTGATAGCAGGTTCTGATAACTTATAAATCGAGACTGATCATTTGTTAGCTTGTGTTTCGATAAGTAGACTTTGTTTAAAGAAAAAAGAAGAAGAAAGAAAGAAAAAGGAAGAAGGAAGGAAGGAAGGAAGAAGAAGAAGAAAGGAAGGAAGGAAGGAAGGAAGGAAGGAAGGAAGGAAGGAAGGAAGGAAGGAAGGAAGGAAGGAAGAAATTAAAATTAAAATCTCTGGTCAGAAGCTGCTGTTCAGTGAAACTAAGCCAGACTAGGTTTTCCATTGTGTGTTACTAGGGTTACTAAAGTAGAAGTTAACTGTTTCTTGGTAGACCGTTTGCATGACTATTGTGATAACCTTGCCTGTCTCCCTGCTTCCTATCTCTACCCAGCCTCGCCTACCTTGTCCAATACAAATGGAGTAAACTTCTCATGGCACTGCTTTGATCATGTCTTTTTTTGGTTTGTTTGCAGAAAGGCAGATAGGGCCACCCCTTTGCCCATTGAAGAACCTGTTCACCAGCCAGCAAAACCTAGTGCAGCTTAATAGGGTGGGGAGCCTCATTTTCCACTTCTACTGGCCCCTCCCAATCTCGTGCTCCCACCAGGTTGGACAACTCCCACTTGCCACAGATGCTCTGCACTCCTTTCTCTCTCTGCCTTTCTCATCCCCACCCACCCACCTTCCTAAAGTGTCCTTCTAATTGGCATGCCACAATCCCATTCATTTGTCAGGACTAAGAATAAAGCCACTTACTCCCATGAATCTTTCCCTAATTCCTCTCATCCAAATGTAACCCCCCTGAAGTGCCCTCTGTCTCCCATCATGTGTATATCATGTATCCTTTGCAGTGTTTGGTGTAAGATCTTTTCAATTGATATTTTTATGATTAAATCTTGTACATATGTCTAATTTTTACTTTAAGAAAAATTCTTTAAAATATTTAAAGTCTTGATGCATATTGCCAAATTGTCTTTTAGGCTATATCAATCCACTAGTTTTCTATTGTCTGTGTATCAGTGCCCATTTCCTCCATACTCTTTATTACCCTGGGTGTTATTTTTTCCCCCCACTTATTGCTATTTTGATGTTAAAAAAAAGAAAAAAACTCTTTCATTTTAATTCATGTTGCATTGATCTAATTTCTAGTGAGGCTGTACATTTCAAAAATGTGTATATTAGCCAAGCACATTCTCTTTGAATTGTCTGCTGACAGGGCACTTGACACTTTATATCATAGTATTTTTGTGAACTTATCAGCTACCAAGGATTCATAGGATAAATAGCTATACTTTCAGCCTCAGCCACTGTGCCTAGCACATGATGGGTACATAGTAAACATTTGTTGAAAGATTAAGTGAATGACTATATGTATACTGCTGATGATTACTAGTGTCCCACATTTTTTAAAAATGTAGAATCTAGTTAAATCTCTAGTCCAATTCAAGACACAAATCTGGAAGACATCATTCAGAGTGATCCCAACAGTTACTCCTGCTCTGTAAGCCTTCCGTGGGGGGGGGGGGGGGGGGGAGGGGGAGGCAAGGTTAGATTTGCAAACATGAAAAAGAGTTGGAGTAGGGAGTAGAGGCCCGTCCATGAATCTGGCTCATAATGTGTTCCATTGTTCACACTTCTGGACCTCACCAAAATAGAGATTGCCATCTCTGAGCCCATGAAACAGGAAAGCAAGGCAGAGCAGACCTCTGCTTTGGGACATGACTGATTTCAGCTGAGAAGGTAGAGTGGCAAATTCAGGGACCCATACTTAGCCATTAGGACTGAGTCTTCTTAGATGTCAACTCATTTCCTTATAGAAAAGGAAATCCAGTAAAAGCTGGTTTATCTAGCATTCTATCAAGCAGAACATTTTTTTTTGTAACATCACATTGGTTCAAATGACCCTAAGGCACTGCAAGATTACGTTCAGGGTGACTTTGGAGTTAAGGTCTTATAGATTATATTATTATTCTTTTGAAAAGTGGTGACTGTGGCACATGTGGTAATTTTCTGTGAGTCCCCAAAAGCAAAGATTTCTGCAGAGTGGAAGAATTTTGTGAGCACGTGTGTGTATGTAGGTGAGCATTGGGGGGTTGGTGGTAGAACAATGAGTTGGAGTCAAGCAGGGGTGTGAAACTTACAGTGTCTTGACCATTCATCAAAAGTCTCAGATTTTTCCAGCTGACCAGTAAGTTCTACAGTTGACTTAACTTTGGAATGGTTTGGTTGAAGCAAGGGAAGTAAGAAAACCAAACCTCTTCAGCTCTATGCTGGAAGTGTTACTCAATTTCATAAAGGAAAGATGGGGTCAGGTTATTTTTATTGTTTTTTTTTTTTTGTTGTTGTTGTTAAGTAAAGAAAGCAGTAAATGGTTCCTTCCTTGTGTGTGGGTAGCATGCCCTGCCAACCTGGATCCTGTTGACAGATAATCGCCTGACAGCCGGCCCTTTGATGTTAAGCTTCACTTAGGCAGGAAGTTTCCCTGTGCCTCCCTAGCAGTCCTGGGTGGTCCCGTCTGTTCTCCTTCCCAGGAGCCTTGCCCAAGACACCAATGCATTCAGGCCTGAAGGGAGATGGGGTTAAGAGACCCCAGGCCACTCTCCTAAGTGTGGAGAGCAAGGAGGAGCCCACAAACTTAGCTTAAAACAAACATGTGCTAAATTAAAAAGAATGTTAAATACAGATCAGCTGCTTGGCTTCTGACAGCAGATTTAATTCTTCCCTCCTCTCACCTGATGGAGCTTCGCCTGCAGGGTTTACATCAATTACCTGTCGACATGTGGAAAATGATTGATGAGCTGCCTGCGGCACTGGAGTACACTTTGTCAACCACTCATCATTTATACATCTTATCTCTGCCAGAACAAAAGATAGGACAGCCCCACACTGCAGAAGGGGGGAGATGAGAATAGGAGGTGAGGGAGGCAAGTCGGACAAAGCTGTTGGGAGCCTATTGGGAAGAGCTGGGATGACAAGGCCCACAGCTCTTGAGTCCCAGCTGTCTGGTCAGCCTGCTCTGCCCTTGCCACAGGGTCTGGTGTTGCCAAAACGCTTTTCCTGCCCCTTCTAGAAGGGCCTGGGGGTCAGGGCACTGTGTACTTTTCTAATTACAGCACCATCTCAGGAGGTTGAGGAGCACTGTCGTCATGGCAGCAGCTGACCCTTTGCTTTAATCAACCACTTGGAAGGCAAGGTTTGTAACCATCCCTGACAGAGATGAGTCATGGCCTGGTGTGTCCAGCCTCTGAGAGAATGTCAGGGGGAGTTGTCTAGGGACCAGGTGGTTTTAGGGAAATTGGCCCATCTGATGATGGCAGGACTGAACAGTAAAGTTCATGGGTTTAAAGAAAAATCTTGTTCCCAAGGCTGAAGTGAGGCCCAAATGTTTTGTACTCATACTGAGACAAAAGTTGGATGATGATGCAGGCTCCTTATCTGTGAGTCACCTACGGCCTTGCTTTTAGGATTCAGACCCATGCTAAGAGTTGGACAGAATATCCGCATACAAAGGTCTCTCACTCTCTGCCCATCCTCTCTCTTTCCTAGTGACACCATTATAGCCACAAACCCAGGTGATGACCTAACAATCATTTCTAGGCAATAACTACTGAAAATAGCAATTCTATTATGGACTGATCTCTATTAATTCACTCTCTATTAAAGGCATCCCATTTATTGATTTTCTTTTCTTTGAAAGAGAGGGTACTGACAAATATAAAGTCAAGTGGCCTGGTTATATAATTTGAGTGAAAGACCCCGCAGATTCATTGGTAGCTGGTTAGGGGTAGAAAGGAATTAAGGTAGAAAACTTCAACTGTATAATATAACATGATTTTCCTCCAATAAAGTTTAATATACTACTTACAAGTCATTAAATGATACAGAAGCATGAAAAATGAACATACCTATTGTATGGATTCTAAAAGCAAGAAATAGCACTATGAGGCAAAATCATGTCAGAAAGGAGGTGACTAAACATAATGATGAAATGGAAAAAAAAAAAAGAAGACCAAAGGTACCATTCCTGGGAGAATAATTCAATGACCTTTAAAAATTATAAAGCATTATTTTGAACCCTTGCATAGATTTTTGTTGACACCATTGGGTAAATTGTTGTCTCTGGCTGTACCTCAAGAGTTGGAGGTTAAGATGCCAATGACAGGTAGAAAATCATCATGACATCAGGCATTTACATGGAAACTTGGTGAGTATGAATTACCTATACACAGTGACCTTCTTGTACCAGTAGACAGAGGTGACTCCTGAAGAGCCCATGTTGCCCACAGATGTCCCAGTTAATGGTACGCCATCCATGCTGAGGGCTTTAGGATGATGGGGCCTTTGCTTTAGGGCCTCACAGCCTTCCTCTAACCCTGAAATTATAAACTAAAGAGCAATTGTTATAAAATCCTAGAATCAAGGACAGGCACACTGTATTTGATATTTGATACAGATACATAAAAGGTAGAGTGACAAAACCAGGTGGGTGCATGTCTATGATCCCTTTGAGGTGGATTAAATTTTAGATTTAAATGGTAGCCTCATATATCACAATGATTGAGGTTTTACATGTTTTGTGTGTTTTTGATAACCTTCAAGGCTTCTACCTTGGTAGATGGTCACCTACTTGGTATTAATCTTAAAAGTTTTGGAAGTTATTTGTATGAGTTTCCTGAAGCTGCTGTTACAAAGTGCCACCAACTTAGTGACTTAAACAGCAGGCATTCATTGACTTACCATTTTGGAAGCTAAAAGTCCAACATCAGGGTGTCAGCAAGGTCAGTTTCTTCTGAGGGCTTTGGAGAGAAACCTGTTCCTAGCTTCTTGTAGCCTCTGGTGTTTCTTGACTTGAAGATGGCAGGCTCCCTGTGTCTTCACATTGTCTTCCTTCAATGGGTATCTTGTCTGTATCCAAATTTCCCCCTTTTTATTTATGGAATTAATACTCACCTTAATGACTTCATCTTGATTATCTGCAAAGACCCTCTTTGTGAATAAGGCCATATTCACAGGTACTGGGGATTAGGACTTCTGCATCTTGTGGGGGGGTGGGGGGATGCAATTCACCCCATGACAGTATTATCCAGGAACTTTAATGTGAAAAATCTCACCCTCCTTGCTTCACCTTTTCAGTTTAAGGCTTAGATTTTTATTTTTTATGATTTATTATTATTTATTTATTTATTTTTATCTTTATTTTTTAATTTTATTTTTTATTTTTTTTAATTTACATCCAAATTAGTTAGCATATAGTGCAATACTGATTTCAGGAGTAGATTCCTTAGTGCCCCTTACCCATTTAGCCCATCCCCCCTCCCACAACCCCTCCAGTAACCCTCAGTTTGTTCTCCATATTTATGAGTCTCTTCTGCTTTTTCCCCCTCCCTGTATTTATATTATTTTTGTTTCCTTTCCCTTATGTTCATCTGTTTTGTCTCTTAAAGTCCTCATATGAGTGAAGTCATATGATTTTTGTCTTTCTCTGACTAATTTCACTTAGCATAATACCCTCCAGTTCCATCCACATAGTTGCAAATGGCAAGATTTCATTCTTTTTGATTGCTGAATAATACTCCATTGTATATATATACCACATCTTTATTTTTTATTTTATTTTATTTTAATATGAAATTTATTGTCAAATTGGTTTCCATACAATACCCAGTGCTCATCCCAACAGGTGTCCTCCTCCACCTGTATATAATACTCCATTGTATTATATAATACTCCATTGTATATATATACCACATCTTTATTTTTTATTTTATTTTAATATGAAATTTATTGTCAAATTGGTTTCCATACAATACCCAGTGCTCATCCCAACAGGTGTCCTCCTCAATACCCTCACCCACCCTCCCCTCCCTCCCACCCACATCAGCCCTCAGTTTGTTCTCAGTTTTTAAGAGTCTCTTATGTTCTGGCTCCCTTCCTCTCTAACCCTTTTTTTTTTCCTTCCCCTCCCCCATGGTCTTCTGTTAAGTTTCTCAGGATCCACATAAGAGTGAAAACATATGGTATCTGTCTTTCTCTGTATGACTTATTTCACTTAACATAACGCTCTCCAGTTCCACCCACGTTGCTACAAAAGGCCATATTTCATTCTTTCTCATTGCCACCTAGTATTCTATTGTGTATATAAACCACAATTTCTTTATCCATTCATCAGTTGATGGACATTTAGGCTCTTTCCATAATTTGGCTATTGTTGAGAGTGCTGCTATAAACATTGGGGTACAAGTGCCCCTATGCATCAGTACTCCTGTATCCCTTGGGTAAATTCCTAGAAGTGCTATTGCTGGGTCATAGGGTAGGTCTATTTTTAATTTTTTGAGGAACCTCCACACTGTTTTCCAGAGCGGCTGCACCAGTTTGCATTCCCACCAATAGTGCAAGAGGGTTCCCGTTTCTCCACATCCTCTCCAGCATCTACAGTTTCCTGATTTGTTCATTTTAGCCACTCTGACTGGCATGAGGTGGTATCTGAGTGTGGTTTTGATTTGTATTTCCCTGATGAGGAGCACCGTTGAGCATCTTTTCATGTGCCTGTTGGCCATCTGGATGCCTTCTTTAGAGAAGTGTCTATTCATGTTTTCTGCCCATTTCTTCACTGGATTATTTGTTTTTTGGATTATACCACATCTTCTTTATCCATTCATCCATCAATGGAGACAATTGGGTTCTTTCCATACTTTGGCTGTTGTTGATAGTGCTGCTATAAATATGGGGGTGCATGGGTCCGTTTGAAACAGCACAGCTGTATCCTGTGGATAAACGTCTAGTAGTGCAATTGCTGGGTCGTAGGGTAGTTCTATTTTTAGTTTTTTGAGAAACCTCCATACTGTTTTCCCGAGTGGCTGCACCAGCTTGCATTCCCAAAGGCTTAGATTTTTACCTTGAAGGGGGAACCATGTCATGTCTCATCTGAGAGTGAGCACACATTAGCTACTTGATAAATATTTCTCACATTAATGAACAAATAAGACATTTCATTCTGAACTGTGAAAAAAGGAGGCATTTTTAAATATGAAATTTACATTTTTACCAGGAAAAGACTAATTTCTAGTTCATGAAGTGAATGAATTAATTCCAGAGGCATCAGGAATTTAGAAAGATGGTTTCTTTAAAAAAAAATGTCATGTAAGCTCTGAGTTTAGCCATTTATAAGGAATCTTCTGTTTATGAATGACACCTTGGGGAGAAGAATTCTTGTGCTAATTCTGTTTTTGAGGAAATCCGGCCTCGTGCTGGATATTTATTTCCTTGTGTCACGTTGCCACTCGGGGGGAAAAAAATCTCTCATGGAAACCTTATTTTGGAAAACTTAAAAGTTGGCTCAATGTTGTTTGAATTTCTAGTTCAAATAGTGGTATGGAAGGGGTATTCAGTACTGTCTAGTACACATAAATGATTGAGTGTTGAGTTATTAAGAAGGGAGTTTTGTGTTTTCCTTTCCAAAAATTTCTTTTATTTACAAACAGCTGATGTTTTACATATTTTTAAAATAACTAAAGCAGCAAAAAATGGTTACATTTCATAAAAAAAAATTGTCCAATAAATATACAGGTATAGAAAGTTTAAGGGTAAAAATATGTATTTATGTAAAATGGAAGATGTAATGAATGTTTTTATCCTTGAACTTTCTGTATCTGTACATATTTTGGAATGTTTTAATCAAATATAGTCAGTTTTTATTTTATGAAGCCATATGGCATATTATATGGCAGATTATAACAGACCAGGCTGAGGTAAGCCAGGCATATCAAAAGCTCAGGGCAGTGGTCCCATGAGGTTAATGCCAAGGACCCCTGCATATCAGGGCCCCACCCAGAGGCAGTGTTTGTGATCTGTCACTCAAGGGAAGGTTGTGAAATTTGAAAAAGATCCAAGAAGCAAAACCAAAGAGCTGCACTCAGCAATGCCTGGCTTGTGTCCTACACAGTCAAATCCCTTTTCACTTTGTTCTCTGAGGCGGCTTACACCAAACTACTCCTATCTCATGCTTGTGTTTATGCTGTTGCCTCCCTTTGGAAGGTCCATTCTCTGCTTCTCTGAGTTAATTACTACTGATCCCTTGAGTTCCTGTTGAGATCCTAAGCCTGTGGAAAGCCTTCTTGGACATTTCCATCCTACACCCACCATTTCTTAAGCTAAAACCCTTAGAGTTGCTATAATACACTTGAATGTTTGTTTCATATCAGGCATTCCTATCTCAGCTCAGCAATGGAAGATATCTTTATGTTGGGTGTCTAATTTGCAGTTCCTTGGCTGTAAATAATGTTGAATAATCTCACTTGATGTAGAGTTACTTGAAGATAGTCCCCATTCATTCACCAAGATGAGGGAAAACCATGCTTTCCTGTTGTTCATGCAGGTTAGAATAGAAGGAAAGCGCCTAGGGGAAGAACTTAAGGCAGATGGAATTTGCAGATGGAATGCTATTTACTTGGTCAGATTTTCCAGCAGTGTTGGTATTACTTCCCTGAAGAGGATTAAAAACAAGAAAGGTCCTCTTGGGAGTTGGCTGAAGTGATGAGATGTGCTCAAGCTGGGCCCTTGTTCTATGAAATAGAGTTTATGCCATGGGCAAGTAACACAATAATATGCTCAACAACAACAGAAGCCCATAATAACAACAACAAAACAACAAAATGCATTTATTTTAAAATTACTCTTTTGAAAAACAGATTCAGCCCCTGTATCAATAAGAGTTAAACTCTGACTTAGGGAGGAGGAGAGGGATATACTCAGCTCCTGATGAGGCTGTATGTCCCTTTAAGAGATTTGATCAGAGAAATCGGCGAGCATCCCTGGGGATGGTGATTCTAAAGTTAGGAGAAGGAGGAAGAACTGGGGAGTTGAGAGAGCTAAATTAGGAGGATGTTTTGGGAAGATTGTAATTTCAAGAAGAATAGCCCACGGGACTTGTGTAGTATTGCCCTCCTGCAACTGAAGACATTTTTCACTTTATAATTCCCTCTTTAAACCTGGACAACTTTAATTTGGGATTAAAAAAATGATGGCTGAAATGCAGAACAGTGTTCTAATGATGAAGGGCTGCAATTTACAGACCAATTAGAATGGCATTTGTTTTCATTCTGCAGCAACTTTTCTCCCCCTAGTGCACCCTTCAATAACAGGAAAATAGATTTCTGGGTCCATGGGTGGTTTTCTGGAGCTGACAGCTGCCATATGCCCTGGGTTGGGAGGTTGGGGCAGGTTCCAGGCAGCTTCCACAAGCCACCTCTTGCCCATTCTGTAGAGCCACTCTCCCTGGGAAACAATGCCATTTAACTTCAAGCTCTGACACCTTGCCTATTTCTCTTTCATTATAAATAAACCTACCCTCCAGCCCCCCTTCCCTTGCCTCCCCCAGGTCAGGCATTCCTCAATTACAGTCTTAAACCTGACCAAGCAAGAACAGATTGTGACCTTAAGTTATATCTTAAAGTCCTGCCTCATATTGGGACGCAGAAAGAGTTTTTTTGGCATTCTCTTTGACAGGCTGCTTGTAGATAGAACAGTTTTCCATAAGGAATTGAAATCATACATCAAATGTATTGTTTTATATGTAAGCCACTGGAGACCAATGAAAGCAGTTGGTAGAGCCCAAATACCATTACAAATAGATTTATTGTAGTGTGTTTTCTCCCACCTTTTTCTAGAAGTTATTGCTTTAATCTTAAGAATTTATGTATGTATGCTTGTGGCTTTTATATGGTTTATGCATTCACTTTGGAGACTTTTAGCTATTTAGTGGCGAGGTGTTTAAAACAAGTGTTATCAAGGAAATAATTTTGGCTTTACATCATTTTTTTTATATTTGCCTCTGAATGCTACATATAGAATAGCCAGTCGGCAATATAAAAGAGTTATTGTGGATGTCATGGAAACTTATCTTTTCAGTGCCCTTTAGTTTGCTATGTTCATCTGCACCTCCAAAAAAAACGAGCAGATATAAACATGCAGTATCCTTTTGCTGCCAAATTAGAAAAAAAGCTCTGGTGCCTTCCTTCTTGAACCATTTCAATGAAACGACTTCAGAGCAATTAAACTCATTCTAGTGTACATGTGCTAAAAGGACTGGAAAATTTTTTTCTTGTTCTATTTTTTTTTTTTTTTTTTGGCCAGTCACACAGTTACGGACCTTTTGGAAAATTTAAGAAGAAAAATCCGGGAAGATGTTCTTAGACGATGACTCAAATGGTCTTGCAGGGCCCATCTCATTTATCATATTAATATTTCAACTATAGTAAAAAAATTGTTTTAGCATATTGTTCTACTAGTAGTTGATTTATTTTTTCATAAACCCCTATTTAATTTACCGCCTTCTCCTTTACACACACATTCACGCATGCAGATTCAAATATTCTGTGTAAACTGATGTCTTGATTTGGTAGCCGTATTTTTTTACGTCTGTTGATAGAAACTTGTTGATCGTTTGCAGTGTAATATGTCCCTACCTAATTGTGTCTGTATGTGTAAAGCTGTAGTTCATCTAGTTCTTATAAAAATGTTTATCCCCTCTGATCCTCCCTCTCCTACTTTAAATTTTTTTTTACCTCTTACCTGGTTCAATGTCTGCATCTTCACTTCTAAAACTTGATACTTACAGGGAACTTGACTCTTTTGTTTCTTCTGAACTTGTTTTAGAGTTGTAACAGTTTTTCCTAGTACAGGAGTAGACACACCTAAGAAACCCAGTGAGACCTGACTGCTATGTCAGACTAAGAGTGCAGATAATCATCCTGATCATAGTCACTGAGATGAAAAAGAAGATTGGCAATTTTCTTAGACCATGTCTGGTCCTGGAAACCAGAGGTTATGTGTGTTGAGAAAAGGCAATACCTCTTTGGAGAGAGAGGTCCTCTCTAGTTCAAATATTGTTTAGAAAGTGGGATGACTCAGATCAATTCTCTGATTCTGTTCAGATCATCTTCCAGGAAACAGAGGACTTTTTTCATAGATTGTGGGTTTAGGTATAAGATCTGTTTTGATCTAAGCAAGCCAATCCATCCATTTGGCAGCAAAGAATTATTAAAAAGATTATTTTCAAAGCACAGTTTTACTACTTAAAATATACCTGGTAATGCCAACTAGTGGCTAATGTTGTGCCCCTCAGTGGAGGACCTCTTTTAATGACTAAAGATCATCTGTAATTAACATACTAATTGTTATAGAACAAATAAATGTACATATGTATGTCAAGTTTGTACTTGTAAATAGGTTAAGTATTCCCCACCTGATGTGTCTCATGCTATTAATTTGCTAAGTAAACACTATTTTCATAGTTGAAAGATCAGTTTCATTCCAGCCTGATTATTTCAGCTATTCCAAATTAGTTTTGTTCCAATTAATGAGACCTTATTAAATTAGAAAGGTGACCTGGATTGGAGATTATATCCTTGTCACAAATTTCTTTGTGGTTGGACCTGTATCTGGCTTGTGAGCTCCTTTGTCCATCAGGCCCAGTGTATGATTTCTTGGAAAGCTTGCAAATCAGAGTTATACCTGTCTTTTTGGATTTTACTTTTGGCCACCTACTTGACCATACTGTATCTTTGCCCTGTCTCCCTGGTTTGTTTCAGTCTTATTTTAACCTATTGCTTTGCCCAAAACTTTAGTGCCTTTGTCCTAACTTCCACTGGGTCTCCTGTTTGAATCAGTAATGCATTTGTATGTTGTGTTCTTACCTAGATTCTACTCTTTAGCCACAGCACTTATCCCATTGGGCAAGTTTTGGGAGAAACTGTTACCTCAGCTTTTCACCTTTCTCTCTATCCATGCCTTCTCCATCATCTTAGGCTTGTAGAAATTTTCAACTTAAAGGTCAATACTGATAGACATCTTTTTCTGTTTTAGGAGTTGGCTTTCTCCCAATGTAGATTTTAAAAAATGAATCTCAGGTGCAGGGAATTGAGTCAATCATAATTCTTGGTTTATGATACACTATCATCAATTGGTCTGTGGATGCATTTTTATTACATTTGTGCATTTATATATTTTTAATAATGCAGTGAATGAACCAAGCCAAGAGCTAACATACAGATAATAACCTCTGTTTTTATATGTGGTCCTCTTCAAGGTAATCACTATCTTGAATTTGGTGTTTAATATGCTCTTACATTTTTAAAAGATTTTAGTGTACGTACATTTATGTACCTAAATAATATGTTGATTTGTTTTGGCAACTTTAAATTTTTAATTGAAAAGATGTCATGCTGGATGTTTTTGCCTGGGATTTTTTAACTCAACATTTTTGTTACAAAGTTTCACTTATACTGATGCTTACAGTTACCGTTTATTTTCAATACTATATAATATTCCATCATAATATTCCATCTATAAGTTATCCTCCAGAAGAAGGGCATTGTGTTATTTCCAGAATTAGTGCATTATTTGAATAGTGCTACATGATTCTTCTCGTGCCCATGAACTAGAGTTTCTCTTGGGTTAGCATTGCTGGGTCTTTGGATATGCATACCCTCAACGTTGCTAGAAAATTCCAATCTGTTTTCTGGACATTTGTTCCAGTTTTATACTCTTATCAGCAAAGATGGGAGAGGTTCTGTGGATTCTCATCTTCTGTAATACTTTGTATGGTCAGACTTCTTATCTTCTAACAATCAAGTGGATGTACAGTAGTACCCCCTAGACTCTTGATTTGAATTTCCCTAAATCCTTAGATATCTTTTCCAGAATTGGTATTCCACAGTTCCTTTGTATAGTAACTCACATTAAAGCTGTATGTGTAAGAGTGTGTGTGTGTGTGTGTGTGTGTGTGTGTGTGTGTGTGTGTGTGTGTAAAGGGGCCACTATTTGTGATTTAGCAATCAGGGTATGATTGGATGTGATTTGAGGACAGAAGAAAAGTCATTCCTGTAATGGAATAGAAAAACCTTGAACTGAGTGACTCACCTGGTTCTGACTTTGTCAGTGATTCATTGAATGCCTCAGATGAAGACATTTTCTAGTGTTTCCACTTTTCTCATCTGTTAATTGAGGGTGTTGATCACTAAGGGTGTGTTCTGGTCTGAGTTTTCATCATTCAGTAAATTATAGCTATCACATTGATACAGATGTTTATCTTTGAAGCATCTGATATCCATTTTCTCATGTGGTCTTTCCAACATCCAAGTGACATAGGCAGAGAAAAAGTGAAATAAAAGCCGGCATATTTTGACAGAGGTCATGTCAGAATGTATGGTGTGTAGATATGGTGTGATGAGGGGGAGACCAGGAAGTTCATCAAGCCCATAAATATCTCCCTTTCTGGCCTGCCCCAGAGCCTAAAACTCCACAATTACTGTTTCATTGCTATGGTTCTTTGAGGACTTTAGGTCTGTCAGAATCCACCATTAAAAGGCAGATGTGCCTAGAAGGGGTGGGGAGACCCTTTAAGCTCGTTATCACCTAAATCATTCACAGGGATTAATTTATCAGATCCTTGCCCATCAGACACCTGGTTGGAAACAGAGCCTCTGAGAAGGAGCACCTGGGTGATGTGGGGGAGCCCTAGGAGGGAGAAGAATGCTTGAGGAGAGAGGTGGGGATGTGCCCGGAAAGCACCCAGGGCTCCCTAGGGTTTGGCCAGTTGTTACTGCCCCCAGCTCATCTCTACCCAGGCCCTCAAAATCATACTGGCCAAACACATGAGACTACTGCTGCATCCTTGGAGGACAGTGTCCTCTTAGAACTAACTGGAAGAGAGTTTATAAAGGCTGCCAACAAGCAGCAATCCTTCCTGAGCCTGCAAATCACCACTGAAAGCCTCTCGGCTCTCTGTAACAGACGCCTTTGAGCAGAGTTCTTTCTCATCCAGTCCTGAGTCTCAGCCCAGTCTATAATGTGGCCGTTTCGAGGCGTGGACAGGCCTTGTCAAAAGATTTCAGCTGGGGCATTTGTGTTGGTGCCTCATCTGCTTTGTTTGACATCTAAACAACTCTTTAAAGATGTCGGCTCTGGCTCGCCTCACAAAGGGGGGCCTGAAGGGTGATGTTTAACGTGTTTGGGCCTTCTCTGTCTTCCCTCTGTCACCCACACAAAAATCTGTCCCACCCTCCCCTCTCTGGCGACTCCCCCCACAACATGTTTCAGCCCCAGCTGACCCCGGCCCCTTAACATGTCAGAATGTTAATAAAACACTATGGCTGTCATAACGCAAGGTTAAATGAAGTCTTCAAAACCTGTCCATTAAGTGGATTTTTGTGTGTGTCGTCTTCTGCAGCCACTCTCTGGATACGGCTTGTCTTGGTTCATGGACAGCCGAGCCGTGGGCCTTTGTCTTTGTTCACTGTTGTGTTTAATTCCCCCCCTCATTCATTAATCATCCCTTTGCCTATTTATACCAGTGGCAAGTATAGCGAACACACTTCACGCCTGCTTTTGTTTTGGTGGCACCCTTTGTGAGGGCCAAGGCAGAGCTAATTATTAACTGCAAAATGACGTTAAAACTCTTAGATAAGCGCCAAATGCTGCATCCACTGAGACACAGTTTTGTTTTAACCTTTAAGAGCTTGTGGCCAAGCAACTGGGGTGGCTTTATTTAGCCAAGAGCGGAGGAGCGGTGCCGGCACTCAGATAATTAATAGAGGCACTCAATTAAAAACAGCTGGGCAGCTGGATTCAGGTGCTCCCTGTGCACCTCTGGACAGTCCAGATGGGGCCTCCAGACCTTAGCAGGTGCAAGCAGGGAGGGCAGCTTAAGATGGGGGTCCACAAGCGCAACACCAGCCTTTAAGTTTACACTTGCCATGGTCAGAAGATTTTTGTTGTTAGCTCAGGATGCCTGCCACACGGTCTGATTCTTATTTTCCTTTGCTGTTGGATGTTTTGTGGGGCCAACTTTTTAGCTATAGTTATTTCAGCTTGTTAGAATGCCATAAGGATGATTATTCTCACCTTCTCAGAGAGACTTTTCCTGACCACCTCTTTTATAATAATTCTTCTATAGTACTCCCTGGGGCCACAAACATCCTCAGTCACCCCCTATCCCAGTACCCCATTTTATTTTCTCTGTGGCGTTTGTTAATATGCGAAATAATTTTGTTAGGTGTTTCTTGTCTGTTTGACTACTAGAAGAATGTAAGCCCTTGTACCCTTAGCTCTTAGCACTTAGAATTGTGCTTGGCGCATGTCAGGTTACTATGTGACTCATTGAATGAAAAATTAGTAGATGAGTGAAGGGAGTTTTTTCAGGAAGGTAATCAGCCAGCCTCTCTTTAGTCACAGGCACCTCCAACATTCAACTTCTGTCTAATCAGCCATGCCTTCCTTACGTTGGCCTCTCCCACCACCCTGGGATAGTGCTGTCACCGGTTCACAGGATCCACGAGTCCTTATTTGACTTTTGGATAAAATAACTCAAATTCTGTGGCTTTGTTTCTGGAATGCCCACTTCCATAACCTGCCCCTTACCTATACATTGTTTCCATGTGCACAATTACTTGTCCCTAAAACAAATATTACATGGTTCTTTTCACCATCACTGAGCTGTGCTGCCTTCTTTGTGGTATCTGTGGTTTCCATCCATAAGTGGGTCTGTTTCTGACTTCTTTATTGGTTTCATTGGTCTGTTTTCTATTGCTGAACCAAAGCCAGATACTGTTAATTACAATAGCTTCATATATCTTTGTATGGATTTAGGGCTTATTCTTTCTATTTTTTTTTTTTCTTCTTTAGTAGTAAGTTGGCTTTTCCTGGCCCTTTGATCTTTCATGTAAAATTCAGAATCAACTGTATTTCACCAACAAACCTATTGGGATGTTCTTTGGAACTACACTTAATGTATGGATGAAACTGGGAAGAATTGAATCTTCTTATTTATAAATATAGTAAATACCTCTAATTAGGTTCTTTAGTGTAAAATTTGATGATTTTTAGTATATTCACAGACTTGTCCAGTCATTATCACTATCTAATTTTAGGACATTTTCATCACTCCAGTAAGAAACTTTGTACCATTAGCAGTCACTCCCCATTTCTCCTCCCTGCCAGCACCTAATCTATGTTCTATCTTGACAGATTTCTGGACATTCATTACAAAACATATGGTCTTTGGGGACTAGCCTTTTCCACTTAGCATGATGTTTTCAAAGTTCATCTTTGTTGTATCAGGTATCAGGACTTTGTCCCTTTTTATAGCTAAATAATATTCCATTGTATGGGTGTGCCATATTTTACTTATTCACCAGTTGATAGACATTTGGGCTGTTTCTTTCTGGGGGTTATTATGAATAATGCTACTCTAAACATTATTGTATTTAGTTTTTCTTTAATGTCTTATTATTACCTACACAAGAATCTTTCATTTTCTCACCAACTATTTTTGTTGTTGATGTTGTAAATTGTGTATTTTTTTTTTTTATTTTTGAGAGACAGAGAGACAGAGCATGTCCTGTGGAGGGGCAGAGAGAGAGAGGGAGACACAGAATCTGAAGCAGACTCCAGGCTCTGAGCTGTCAGCACAGAGACTGACATGGGGCTCGAACCCATGAGCCATGAGATCATGACCTGAGTTGAAGTCAGACATTTAACTGACTGAACAACCCAGGTGCCCCAATTGTGTATTTTTAATGGCATTTTTTGTTTCTTACTGATGTATAAAGAAATGGACATTATATTTTAATCCTTTATACAAGGTTCTAACTGAAATTTTATTTATTGAGTGGTATGGGTTTCCTCAGTAGGTAGTCATATTATTGAAAAATTGAGGTTTCTTTCTGTCAGTGTCATAGTTTTCGTGTGTTTGTGTGTGTGTGTGTGTGTGTGTGTGTGCGCATGTGCGTGTATCATACAATAATGTATAAGGCCTCTAGGACAAGGTAGAAACAGTGAGAATCCTTTAATTTTTATATATTTATTTATTTTGAGATATAATTCACACAAAATCTCACAAAATTCACTATTTTAAAGTATCTAATTCACTGGATTTTAGTATATTCACAAGATTATGCAACCATCACCATTATCCAATTTCAGAATATTTCCATCATCCCAGAAGGCAATCCCATAACCCAATTTTCTCCTTCCTTCAGACCTCTAACCTACTTTATATCTGTATGGATTTTCCTTTTCTAGAAATTTTATAAAAGTGGAAGCATACAGTATGTAACCATTTGTGTCTGTCTTCTTTCACTTAACATAATGATTTTAGGGCTCATCCATGTTGTACAGGTATCAGAACTTTATTCCTTTTTATGGCTAAATAATATTCTATTGTATAGATTTACCATATTTATCCATTCATCAATTATGGGCATTTTGGTTGTTTTAATTTTTTTGCCTATTATAAATAATGTTGTTATGAATATTTTTGTATAAGTTTTTGTGTGAATATGTTTTCAGTTATCTTGAGTATGAACTTAAGAGGAGGATCTGTGGCATATGTTAACTGTATGTTTAACTTTTTGAGGAACCACCAAACTATTTTCCACAGATGTGGCACCATTTTATATTCCCACTAGCAATTTCTCCATATCCTTGCCAATACTTGTTATTTTTCCTATTTTTTAATAGATATCCTATGGGTGTGAAAGTTTAGATTTTCATTTCTCTAATTACTAATGATATTGAATATCTTTTCATATGCTAATTGGCTCTTTGTATATATTCTTTAGAGAATTGCGTATTCAAACACTTAGACCATTTTTTAATTGAGTTGTCTTTTTATTGTTGAGTTATAAAGGTTCTTTATATAATCTGGATATTAAACCCTTATGATATGCAAATATTATCTCCCGTTCTATAGATTATATTTTCACTTTCCGGATAGTATCCTGTGCACAAAAGTTTTTAATTTTGATGAAGTCCAATTTGTCAGTTTTTCCCTTGATTGTTTTCACTCTTAGTGTCATGTCTAAGAAAACAGTGCCTAATTCAAGGTCATAAAGACATAAAACTATATGTCCTTCTAAAAGTTTCAGTGTTTTAGCTTTTACATTTAGGTCTTTGATCCATTTTGAATTAATTTTTGTATCTGGTATGAGGTGGGGTAACAAATTCGTTCTTTTGCCTGTAGATATCCAGTTGTTTCAGTACATTATACTGAGAAGACTAGAGAGCAGGCATTCCTGTCTGGTTCCTGATTTTAAAAAGATTATATACTATTAGTGTTTTTTTTTAACCTAATATTTATCAGGTTAAGTTAGTTTCTATCTAATTCTGATAATCTAAGAGTTTAAATCATATAGTAAGCTCTTCATTGGAATGTGAGGTTATTTTAGGACCAGTGCAATTTTTTTTTTGTTTTTTCTTTTTTGTTTTTTCTTTCTTTCTTTATTTTATTTTTTTAAATTTTTTTTTCAACGTTTTTATTTATTTTTGGGACAGAGAGAGACAGAGCATGAACGGGGGAGGGGCAGAGAAAGAGGGAGACACAGAATTGGAAACAGGCTCCAGGCTCCGAGCCATCAGCCCAGAGCCCGACGCGGGGCTCGAATTCACGGACCGCGAGATCGTGACCTGGCTGAAGTCGGACGCTTAACCGACTGCGCCACCCAGGCGCCCCGGACCAGGTGCAATTTTTTACATCAGGAGTATAGTCCAGGGACTTAATGTTGGCGATCGGGATGCAGTGTTACCTATACCTACAAGAGTCACCAAATGGGACAAAGAGTACAAGCCTGTCATCACTCTTGTTCACTAAAGTCACTATTCCTGAGACTTGGCTGGCTGGATCATAGGTCTTAACTTGTGTGCCAACCTCAAATGTTTAGAAGTGGATACATGGACTGTTGTGTTAAAAGTCTGAGGTTTATCTTATGCCACTCTGATTGATTAATGACATTTGACACCTGCATGTAAAGCGTCTTAGGCAGCACAAATATGACATTATTTGCCATTCTTAACCTAGACCCTCTCTTTGACAGATTTGTCATACCTCCTTTTTCTTTTCTTTTTTTTTTTTTTTGCCTTAAATTGTCCCAGATATAACCTCTTGCTTTCTTTTTTTTCTCTAATTTTTTCAGATTTATTTTTAGACAGAAAGAGCAGGAGAGAGCGATAGAGGGAAGGAGGGAGGGAGGGAGGGAGGGAGGGAGGGAGAGAGAGAGAGAGAGAGAGAGAGAGAGAGAGAGAGAGAGAGAGAGAGAGAGAATCTTAAGCAGATTCCATGCTCAGCTCAGTGCAGAGCCCAATGTGGGACTTGATCTCACAACCTCAAGATCATGACCTGAGCTGAAATCAAGACTCAGATGCTTAACTGACTGAGCCATCCAGACACCCCCTTTTGCTTTTCTTAATCATTGGATTTGGCCATGTTTCTCTTTGCTTGATGCTTGATCCTGACTTGTGCTGGATACATCCTCTTTAATACATACAGAGCAGAGGACAAACTGACATGCTTTGCTAAGGTATATGTTCTGTCTGATTCCAGGTATTCTGTTTGGTTGTCAGACTACATGTCAGACCATGTGTCAGAGGAGCATGTCCCCATTTAGAATTGGAAAATAAGACATATATATATAACACTCAGAATGACACTTAGAGCCTCTGAACCAAACAAACACCATAGTCAATTTCTGTGTCTTCCAAAATAAGCATATAAGAAATGGCTTGCAGTGAGGGAGACAGTCCTTTTTAATGATTCATGTAGGGGATAGAGTTCAAGGGTCAAATGAGGCTTTCCCATGTCCCATGGTCTCACATGCTATATGGAGTAGATATCATTTTAAGTTGTTTGGAGAAATGCCTGGGAATAGTCTGGGATACCAGTATTGCCCTTTCAGAAGCCTTAAGGATCTGCCTTTATGATCAAGGCCTTTTCTGTCTTATAGTTCCTGATACCTGAAAACTTCTGATACATTGGCTTAATTAGGATGGAGATATATATATTCAGCATCAGTAATATAGAACTTTATTTATCCCCCATGTCATGGTTCAGACATAAGCAAGGCAGGACTGATGCAGTGGCTCCACCAGGTCAGGGACCCATTTCCTTGTAGCTCATTCATGTGCTATACTTACAGTCCTGTGGTAAAGACGACTCACCTCCCAATAAAGACAGAGCATGCTCATTCCCTTTAAGGGTACTAACTAGGTGTTGTATAAAAGTCTTCTGTTCTACATCCATTTGCCAAAACTTACTCATCTGACTACACCTAGTTGCATGTTCTCATCTATGACCTGGCAGTTCTGTTTCTAGAGAAGAATAGGAAAATAAACAATGAGAAACAACCAGCAGTCTCTAGTAAATAACATTTATTAAATAAATGAGAAAAAATTAGGTCAAAAGAAAATCATAAGGGAATAAGTTACCCTTCATAAAGATCACCAGGTCTAACTAAAGGAAAAGAAGACAGACTTGGTTTTCCAGAGACTCATGAATTAATGATTAAGGAACATATTGCTCTTGGCCACTCTTAGTTTGCCAGCAGTAACCTGAAGCCTAGGATTGAATGGATATGTCCGAAATCTCTGACTTCTTGTCCTAAAGACTATCAGAAGAAGTGCTTTTATTACCAGAGAAAAAGAGATCATCACTTGCTTATTCTGCCTTAGGGCAAAGTTTCACTTACCTGGAAGCTGTATTTTCTTTTTCTTTTTTTTTTATTATTTTTTTAAATATGAAATTTATTGTCAAATTGGTTTCCATACAACACCCAATGCTCATCTCAACAGGTGCTCTCCACAATGCCCATCACCCACCCTCCCCTCCTTCCCACCTCCCATCAACCCTCAGTTTATTCTCAGTTTTTAAGAGTCTCTTATGGTTTGGCTCTCTCCCTCTCTCTTTTTTTTTTTTTTTTTTTTCCTTCTTCTCCCCCATGGTCTTCTGTTAAGTTTCACTGGAAGCTGTATTAAAGAGGAAATATATTAGTATAGGTGACACTACTTGCGTTCACTGGTATCTGGTTTTCCCTTCTTTTCTGGGCTGAGGTGTAAAAAGCCCCTTTGCAACTTTTCAGCCGTTCTTCCCAACTGAGGTCATCTTAGAGGTCACTTTGTGTTTTGCAGTGCTGTAGTCACAACACCAAAGTAACTGGATTACTAGACATCTGGAGAGTCACTCATACCCACAACTGATATTGTTGTTATGTTGGGGTGCTCAGATTTTGGGATTTCTTTTCACTGTTAGTATAATCTATTATGAATATTACTTTTAGCAATAATTTATCAGCCTCTAGGTATAAAAAGAGACATCAATTATGGAGTCCTGGAATGAGCTAGAAATAGGAAATGTCTCTGCTCTCAAATACCTTATAATGTAACTAAATTGTCCAATTATAGTAACTCAAGGACAATCGTAAGCCAAGTCTAATATAGAATTGTGTTCTTGAAACAAAAGAGTGATTAGTGTTGGATGTGGTTCATCTGGGAAGACTTCCTCTAAGGAAAAAAAAAATCACTTTCTCCATCTGTGCTGGAAGAAAGTAACTCAAACACAGTCAGGAAAAGAGGATTTATGCAATGTAAATGGCTAAACCTAACAGCTTCTGGCTAATTGGAAGTGTCATTGTTATTGTGCTTAGGTTAATGGGGCCCTTTAGCTTCTTCTGTGAGCTGTTCCTCCCAGAAAACACAACACCAGCCCTCTCCAAGGGCTCAGAAACCCTGGAGGACACCTCTTTGGGCCCTGATAGCTAGCAGCAAGCTCATGATGGGAACTCATAATTATGCATTTCATTCCTCTTACATGGACAAGGCAGACTCTTTCTTCATGAACCAGAGTGAGCTGAAGATATTGAGGGATGTATCATTGCCTGCTTCATTGTTTTTTCCAAACAGTGTCAGAAAACATAAGCAGGAACAAGACGGTAGGTGGTGGGAAGGGGGTCATGTATGGGAATGATGGGACATGTATAGAAGAACAGGTAAGATCAGGTTCCTTCCAGTGTGCACTTTCTGTTCCCTGTAGAGACTTTTGTCATTTCACATATCCTACTATATTACTTTTCTTGCTGGACTACACATTTCCATCTGGGCTCTTCTTGCATAGAGGAGAGCTTGGCTCATAGTTAGTGTTCAATTAATAATGGATGTATTAAACTGAAATAATTGGAAGTCTTTGGCATGGAAAGGAGAAGACTGAGGTGTTATGACCAAGATCTTCTAAATCCTTTGTAGTGATGACTGTACTGAAGGGAACTTAATCACTAAACCCTTAATATTGAGTTGGGAGACTGTTCTTTGAAAGCGGATCAAGATAAATTTGGGACTAATGAAATGATTGTCCATTTTCTACATTAGCAAATAAGTTCCTGGATCTCATTTTACAACAGGTGATAGTGGAAAGAAATACGGTGCACCTTTAATAGACCCTAAATGCAGCTTTGGTGTGGATCTCCAAGATTAGTCTGAGACTCCAATGGCACCTTGATAACAAAAAGTGATTGGATTGGCCAAGATTGTCACCTTCATGAGACATGCAGACCCTCCATAAATTGCCTATTGCCTCATCTCTTCTATTTCCTAGAGACTTGAATCCATACCTTGTACTCTGGACAAACCACTTAATGTTTCTTTTGTTTTTTCTGTCTTCCCCATCTCCTTTGCCTCTTCTTCCTGCTAACCTTCATTCTTGATTTCCTGTATAAAGCCATCTAAACCAGGCCCCAGTGACCTTTCCCTTGTTACAGACTGATGGCAGGTCTAGACTCTACTGATGGTTTGCTGTCAACCACCTTAAATTATTACTTGTATTTTAGGCACCTATTCTGTTTCTCCAAGTTTAAGACCAGGAAGTACATGATCCCTTGTGATTTAGCTTGAGTCTTCAGCTCAGGGTCTTGCAATGAAAACTGACATATATTTTTTTAAGAAGACAGTGCTACTAAGGAATAATAGAAGACACTATTAGAAATGTCAGAATCACTAACATTTGTCTCCACCATTAATATTACTAAAGATGCAGCCATTAAAAAATAAGTTCCATGGATGTATTCATTGAATATCAAAGTTTCAAGAAATGTTGAAAATCATTGTGTTGAATTCTCATCTACTCTTGGTGGATGTACAATCAATTAGGAATCAGTCAATTTAGCAATAGCTAAAAATGTTATTTCTCCCAGTAATCCAGCAATTCTTATACATAGGCATATGTCCTGAAGAATTTTGCATCTTTGCATAAGGCAACATTTATAAAGATGCCCATTATGACACAGTTTTGTGAGAAATTGGAAACAAAATAAATATCCATTAATAGGGGATTAGATAAAATGCAGCCTTTTCATGAGATGAAATTCTAGACAGAAGTTAAAATGATCAATGGGAATAGATCACAAAGAAAGTCCCATGGTAAATAGAAAAATATATATAGTATCATACATTTGTTAACAAAACAATAATCTTATTTCTGGATAAACATGTGGTGAAAACTTTAAAAGTTAATTCATGTCCTTTGTTTTTTAATTTGGAAAAATATGTTTTAAAGTGATTATGCTAAGATAAAAGCAGCCATTAATGTTCTTACATTCAAATGATTAACTCGCATCAGGAGTTGTGCTGGCTATGTGGACAGTGTTACCTCTTTTTGAACAAAATGAATATTAAAAATTTTGTGAGATGACCCAGGAAATTTGGACATGAACTGAATATTTGATATCAGGAGTTATAAGTATTATAGATATTGTGATTATGTTTCTAAAATTTGCAAGCCTTATCTCTTAGAAATACCTAGGCATATATATGCAAGATATTATATGATGTCTGGGATTAATTTTTAAAAAGTCTGCTTGGTAGAAAAGGAAATGGATGAAAATAGGTATGGTAGAAGTAAGATCAACTGTTTGTTGACTTAAATTTTCATGGACGTTGATTATACCATTGTCTCTATACTTATGAATACAAATATATTTTTGAAATGCTCCAAATAAGAGTTTTTAAAAATTGGCTTTAAAAGAAAAATTAGGTTCTAAGACCAGTATTTGTTGTCCAGCGCTCTTCACAATACATCCCACTGAGAGTATAATCAGTTGGACTCCCTCAGCTGTTCAGAGTAAGCAAGGGTACATAAGCAGGTTTTCCTTAAAATTATTTTCCTACCAGAGCAAGTTTCATGCAATGAGTAATTTTTATTTATCAAAAGTAGCCTACTACAGTTGAGCTGTCAGTTCTGGTTGAGGCAAAATCTCAGATTTCTTTCTTTTTCCAAACATGCCAAAGTAACAAAGTCATGTGATCAAGAGAGTGGAGCTTGAAATATCTGTAGGCAACCACAGAAGGGTGGGAGGTTATTCATTCCAACTTTATGATGTCCCGAGAAACTGTTGCGATAAGAGAAAAAACTAAAAAATAAATGAGAGATAAACGAGATAATGGGAAAAACAGAGGGAAACAAAAGACAACTCTCAACTCTGGCTTGAGAAATTTATTATGCCAAAGAAGATAAATTGGAGAAACATGAAAAAGGAAAGAGATCTTGTCTCTGCCTCATGTATTTCTCTTTAAGTGAATGAACAATAATACAGAAATAAAAGTTCAAAACAGAGCTCTGTGCTCAGCCAAAATCATGGTTTCTAATGATTTTCAACTTTGGCAGAAGCCTCACACGTTGTACTTGAGCAGTTTTCTTGATTTTGAATTATATGTGTAATTCATTCTGATTAGAATGTAGCCAGGGAGCCAAGATGCGTTTGCCAGTCGGAAATGAGAATGCTGGACATGTGCTAAAGGCAGTCTTCCTTTTTCATATCAGAAAAATGTCTACACTGTCATCAGTTCTGGGAAACAAACAAACAAATAAAACTTGCAAAATCAGTTGGTTGGAGTCATGTTGGCAAATAAAGTGTCATATTACATATTTTCTTCTCTTACCAGGCTGTTCTCACATTAGAAAGACACAGTCTAAGATAGGCAAACTAAACTGCATGAAACAAATGATGAACAGAGGGGCACTTATTAGTTCAGGGCGTCTGTAAGTGTCCAGTTGGACTTCCTGCTTTGTCTTTTAACAGGACAGAGGAAGATGAAGGGGGATAAGATGTGATAAGAGTTGGCATCTTAGAAAATTTAACCATATGAGGAACCATTGTTGTTGCTGATTCCACTCTGTGAGTGCAACTAGAAGAAAACCGGATTCCAGCACACTTTGTTTTTAAATAGTGGTGGAGCTGTAGTTCAAATTTCATAGACCAAATTTTTTAGAGTATAAAAAAATATCTTCAATAACTAAATTTACAGTCTTTGTTTACCATTCATTTGGCTTTTTTTATTCTCTGAATAACCCAAGCCCATGGGTCATTCCTGCCAATCCATCGCATACAGTTTTTCTTGAGTTCAAGTTCAGAACCCAAAATATTACTCAACCCTGCAAGTATTGTTTGCACATTCTTAAGTTTTGTTAAGGCACTTAGCATTGTGGTGTTTACTTTGGGATGGAATGAAATCATCGTAGGAAGATTCTTTTAGGAAAACCAGAGTTTTTGTTTAGGAAGGTAGAGATGTAGGTATGTAGTTAGGTAAGTGGGTGGATGGATGGCTGGAACAATGGATGGACAGATGGATAGGCGAGTGTATAAGGGCAGGGAGTAAAGAAGGATGAGATAGAAAAAAGGGAATGAGAGGGAAAGGGAGGGTGAAAGAAATTGGGCGAGATCACTGGCTGAGTAAGACCAACCAATGGGTTCCAATTCTGAATCTACCATTTACTAGCTTTAGCAATTTGGGTAATGTATTTAGCAAACCTCTTTGACGTTAAGGTTACTTACTTATGTAGAAAATGTAGATAATAATATCTGCCTTACTGTGTCATTATAATGATTATAGGTAATGGTAAGTTTTTTAAAACAATGAGAAAATAAAATATAAGATCTATATTTTTAAGATAAAAAACCTCTCCCCACCAAAGCAAATATGCCCATGGTCCTGTCATTAAAATTCCAGGTTGTTGTTTTATAAAAAGTTCAGAAAAGACCAAAAGAGAGTTCCCTGGTCCCAAATAAATATGTGGTAAATTATGTTAATAACATTAAAACGTGAGCTTCTTGTGACAATAGTGACATTATTGGAACATAAACGGCAGCTCAGTCAGCATCTCCTTGTAAATATATCAAAGACAGTCGTAGCTTTGTTCTCAGTGTGACCTACTTGAGGTTTGGCTGCTTGTTGATGGATATTATCATTTTTAATGTCACTAAATAATGTGATGTCAGATAAATGACCTGTTTCCCTTCTGTGGTATAAAGCTCATTTATCTTTAGGGAGCTTGAGTGAGAGGAGAAATCTGAGCAGGACCAACTGTTTCTGAATGTGCAGGATGGGAAATATCTTATTAATCCTACTTAACATGAGTACCAGCAGCTGAGTTCAATTCTAAATGTACGTCTGGTAAATCAATGAAAGAATATACTTTTACCATTGACTGCGTTTTACTTACTGGAGAGCCACAGAAAGTAAACATTTTTTCAACTTGAAGAAAATGATGCTACTCACAAACATTACTGTGCAGCTAGTATCTAGAAGATGTCTCTTTGCATAACTCACATTTGCCTTAGTCCAATGTATTGCTGCTTTAGGAAATCATAATGTATAAAATTAAGTATCAGAAAGCTGTCTTTTATTTGAATTTACTGTTAATAGCTTTGAAGATCACAAAATAAGAAATATGGTAGGGTTAAAAGCTTCCAGAATTATAAAAAAATCACATGATTTTGATTCCTGGGCTATATTGTGTCTGATTCCTTCCTAAGATGACCACTAAAAAGCCCCCAGCTTTTGTTTATGAGGATGAGTTCATCTCATGAATCCATTGTCTATTTTTTCATGACAATACATTTAGCTAAAAACCATTGGAATGCTATCTCTCTCTTGGGAGGTTTAGAGCAAAATGAAGACAGTTTGCTTTTCTGGAGACCATCAAGTAGGGTGACAATCATCTCACTGAGTTTTTCTAAATACAGTGAAGATCACTTGGGACATTTTCTCAACAGCCCTCTGGAGCTTTGGAGGGCCATTAATGGAATATAAGAGAACCAAGGCTGGAAGCTTCTTTAGAGATCATTTAATAAAAATGCCAATTTTTTTTCTAATTAGGAATCAGAGGTAATAATATACAGGGTGAGTTTGCAATGTAAGAGACTGAGTACAAAGATTTTTTTGTCTTTGTTAAGACAAAGTTGTTTTGTCACATAATTAAATGTCCAGTAATGATTTGATGATTTAAAATCTTTTTGAAAAATGTGTGGATTTATCGTTGTCAATTCCATTAAATTATAGAGGTAGCAGGGAATGTAGGGTGGGTATTTATTTCACTCTTCAATGAGTAGTTCTCAAAGACAGTCTTTCCACCTGTTTATCTAGGATAGGGGTTGGCAAACTAAAGCTCATGGGCCAGATATGACTAGTGGTCTGTTTTTGTACATCTGAGTTAAGAATGGTTTTTACAATTTTAAAAGGTTGTTAAAACAACAAGAATATGTGAAATATGTAAAGAAGACTATATGTGGCCCACAAACCCTAAAGTGTTCTCTATCTGTCCTTTTACAGAAAAAGTTTGCTGACCCCTGGCTAGAATATTCAGAGAAGGAGGCTCTGTGACCTTCCTTGTGGATCATGAAATATTTGTTTTGTTATTTTGTATTTTTAAGATAAGTGTTATAGACTGCAGGAAAATAAACACTCAATTTTAAAGAATAATGTCTATTTGGGGCCAACTTTAGGAATAATTGTTTTGTTCACAGGAATATCTGCCTGCTTTATGAATTATAAATTAAATAATGAGCTGAAACATGGGCAAATCTGTTTTTTCTCCCACAGAACTTTTGCTGACTTTTTAGCCACAAGATTTTGAATTATACAATTTCTCATCAAAACCACATCCATTTCCTGAGCCACCTCAAAATAGCTATGAGCTCCAGGAAAATCTGGTTAAGTTGTTCTTGTGCCACATTACTGGGAACCCATCTGGGTCATGCTGGTTTCTCATGTTGATTGGGAAGCCTCATTTTAGGGTTCCTACAGAGAATGTGCCTGTGGGTAGAATTATACGCTAGAGTCCTCATGACTTCAGTTTCCAGAGCTGTGCAATGACAAATTTCAGTTTCTTTGCCACTACTGTTTGAACACTCTGTTCAAATATAAGCATTATTCTTGAATTTGGTGAACTTGGTGATGGTATTTGGCAGTTTGTTTGAAACTGGTATGGAGTTTAAGGTTGAGGAAGTTTGAGTGCAAAGATAAATAAAAGGAAAGGAAAGAAGACCAATGGTGAATGAAACCATGTTCTAATAGTGTTTCCCAGCAGGAACTGTGTTTAAAAAAAAAAAAAAAGATTTTTTTTTTATTTAAATTTTGGTTAAAATACAGTGCAATATTGGTTTCAGAAGTAGAATTCAGTGATTTATCACTTACATACAACACCCAGTGCTCAACAAAACAAGTGCCATCCTTAATACCCATCACCCATCTAGCCTGTTTCCCACCCACCTCCCTCCATCAACCCTCTTTTTGTTCTCTATTGTTATGAGTCTCTTGTGGTTTGTTTCCTTTTCTTCTCTCCCCTCCTTCCCATATGTTCATCTATTTTGTTTCTTAAATTCCACATATGAGTGAAATCATATATTTGTCTTTTTCCGATTGACTTATTTTGCTTAGCATAATACATTCTAGCTCCGTCCATGTCATTGAAAATGGCAAGATTTCATTCTTTTGATGGCTGAATAATATTCCATTGTGTATATATATACCAAATCTTCTTTATCTGTCCATCAGTCGATGGACATTTGGGCTGTCTCCTTAGTTTGACTATTGTTGATGATGCTGCTATAAACATTGGGCTGCATGTACTTCTTCAAATCTATATGTTTGTATCCTTTGGTAAATACCTAATAGTGCAATTGCTGGATCATAAGGTAGTTCTATTTTAATTTTTTTAAGCAACCTCCATACGGTTCTCCAGAGTGGCTACACAAGTTTGCATTCCCATTGGTGGTACAAGAGGGTTCCCTTTTCTCTGCATCCTCACCAACACCTATTGTTTCTTGTATTGTTAATTTTAACCACTGTGACAGATGTGAGGTGGTATCTCATCATGGTTTTGATTTGTATTTCCCTAATAATGAGTGATGTTGAGCATCTTTTCATGTGTCAGTTAGCCATCTGAATGTCTTCTTTGAAAAATTTCTACCCATGTCTTCTGCCCATTTCTTAACTGGGTTTTTTGTTTTGTTGGTGTTGAGTTTGATAAATTCTTTATAGATTTTGGATACTAACCCTTTATGAGATATGTCATTTGCAAATATCTTCTCTGATTCTGTAGGCTGCCTTTTGGCTTTATTGATTGTTTCCTTTGCTGTGCAGAAGCTAAAAAGGTTTTTTTTTAACACATTTATTTGTACTGAAAATGAAAGTACGGCATCAGAAATTCCTTTAACAAAGCATAATAGACAACTGTTAAGGAACAGAAAAAAATCATCTATGTATAACTTACTATAATCATGTTTTACTAAAAAATTCAATGTAAAGTTATCAGATCTATTCCCATATCTCTCTTCCCCACATTCTTCTGCTTCACATTCTTAAAATTTGATCTTATTTTAAACATTGGTTTTGGAATTGTAAAACATATGCTTTCCATGAGATTTACTATATCTTCTTTGAGCCAATACATAATATAGGACAAAAATGATTTGAAATTAGAATGACATTCTCTTTATAGATACTTTATGAATTGTGGGGGAAAGAAAGAAATACAAGGAGGGAAAAAGACAACATGCATCTCAGAAACCATATTATGGGGAATTAAGAACTATTGATAATCAGTCTCCCTTCCCATAGAGTAGCTCCTTCCAACCTGCCCCCTAGTAAACCTAAAATTATTGGCAGGAGAATTTGGTACAGATACCACTATTGGATCAAATCTGTTGCTGATAGGATTCTTTGACCTAAAACAGGATCTTATTGCTACAACTAACCATTCTTCACTGTTTCCAGTTCTCGGAATAATTCAGCTCAAGGAAGTATTGACATTTATGTCTGAATCCATTCTGATCTCTATTCTGTGAAGAAAATTTCTCTAATACTTTTCAGCCACAATCTTGGAGCCTCTGAAATATCCTTTCTTTCACAAATAGCAGTGATTTTTCCTACTGCCTATCCTGTTAGAGCTTCTCTTTTCTATTCCACTGTTGGAACAACCCTTCTATTAAAACAGATCAGAAGCTGGTTGTAGGGCCAATGGTTAAATAACTGAGGCTCTATGTTAGAATTTCTGAGGAAGAAGGATGTGAGTCTATGTCTTCTTGGGAATTTTTGTCAGCCATCATCTGAGAAGGCTCAGAAGCAAGGTCGGTTTAATCTCTGTGGTAGGTCTGTGGAGATCTAGCTACAGCCAGAAAGTCCTCTTGGATCATGGGTCTTAGAGGAAAGCAAGCTCAAGGTTCTTAAGGTTTTAAAAGTTAATGAAAAAAAAAAGATATTATAGCCCTGTTTGGCTAGTAGAACTGGTAGACTCCAACACATAGTACTTGATAAAAGATCTCTTGTCATTTCTGATAGGACAATTTATCATTGTGTAATGTTACCCCATACATTCTAAGAGGTCTTACCTCCTATTCCTGTCCACTAATTGTAGGTAGTACTCCACAGTCATTGGAACTACTGAAAGAATCCCCACAATGTTTTAGTCATCTCCTAGTGGAAAAAATAATGTGTCTGGTTGAAAACCACTGTTACGGTTTTCAAAACCTCGCCTCTGGATGATGGCCCTTTTTCTAATGAAGTTTTCAGTAGCCTTTGCCTAAATAACCAAGGAGTTGGGCTACAGACTTTCAACCATTTGTTTGACTAATTCTGACCCTCATAGAAATTGCAAGTTATTTTATTCTATGCAGAGCTCAGCAAGGGATTGGGGCTACAAGATTAAGGCCATTCCCCCACCAAAGAGTCCAGTAACTTATGGACTAGACTAGACTAGACAATATGTTTCTCCTGAGTTTGAAGAAAACTAAAACTGATTTATTCAATCTACCACACAGTGGAGAGATATCTTGACAAACAGGCACATCCTCAAGATGTGCCCATGTATCTATCTTCAAGTTTATGCCAGGGGTTTATGTTAAGTTCCTAAAGATTCTTGTGTTGGGTCTCTGGGCCTAGTCTCCAAGAGATATAGTGAATTTGTTTATAGTAGGCATTGGTCTATTGATTAAGAGTGACTGCTAGAGTTTAGGCCCTGCTTCTACTACTAACCAGCTCTGAGACCTGGAGTAAGTTCTTTTACTTCTTTGAGCTTATCTCAATTTCCTACCTGTAAAGTTCCCACCTGTAAAGTAGCCGTAATATGACTACCAGTCTCACAAGGTGGTTCTGGAATTAAGTGGGTTAAAATGTATGCAATGCTTAAAAGGGTACCTGGCACTAAACACATAATAAATATTGGCCATTATTACTGTATGTACTAAATTCAGGACAATATTAATACTGAGTTTGTCTCATGGATGGAGGTGCATTTGCTTCATAATAGGAGACAAAGAGTTGGTGCTGCTTTGTACAGCTACATCTGTGCCTAAAGAGAAAAGCTGATTTTAAGACCTTTTGTCCCTAAGTTTGTAGTTAAATGGGAGCAGTAGCCTGATTTTTTTTTTTCCTCTTCCTTTTAAAATGGGGTATTTTTGTTCAGCTTGAGCTATAGTTGACATATGACATTGTGTAAGTTTAAGGTATATAAGTTGTTGATTAGATACACTTATATTTTGCAAAACATTTACCACCATAGCGTTAGCTAATACCCCCATCGCATCACATAATTGTGTGTGTGTGTGTGTGTGTGTGTGTGTGTGTGTGCATGTGTGTGTTTGTGTGTGAGACGAGAGCACCTAAGGTCTACTCTCTTAATAACTTTCAAGCTTATACAATAGTCCCTCCCACCACTTATCCATGGGGATACATTCCAAGACCACCAGTGAAAATGCCTGAAACTACAGATAGTACTGAACCCTATATATACACCATGTTTTTCCTATAAATACATACTTATTATAAAGTATACCTTATAAATTAGGCACAGTAAGAAATTAACAATAAAATAGAACGATTATAACAATAGACTTGTGATAGAAGTCATGTGGATGTGGTCTCTCTTTCTCTCTCAGAATATCTTATTGTATTGTGTTCACCCTTTGTCTTGGGATGGTGTGAGATGATAAAATGCCTACGTGATGAGGTGCAGTAAGGTGAATGATATAGGCACTGTGACATAGTGTGAGACTACTGTTGACCTTTTGGTGATATGTCAGAAGGAGGATCATCTGCTTTCAGACTATGGTTGACTATGGGTAACTGAAACAGCAGAAAGTGAAACTGCAAATAAGGGGGTTCTAGTGTAGTACATTGTTGTTAACTTCAGTCACGGCACTGTGCATTAGATTCCCATAACTTATTCATATTCTAACTGGAAGTTTGTTCTCTTTGACAAGTATCTCTCCATTTCTACCCCCACCCCCTGCCTCCACTCAATCCATGGTAACCATCATTCTACCATTTGTTTGAGCTTGGCTTATTTTAGTTCCATATGTAAGTGATACATAATATTTTTCTTTTTCTGTCTTATTTCACAGAAAAAGCGTAATGCCTCCAAGTTCCATCCGTGTTGTCACAAATGACAGGATTTCCTTCTGTCTCATGGCTGAATAATATTCCATTGTGTGTGTGTGTGTGTGTGTGTGTGTGTGTGTGTGTGTGTCTATGTTTAAAGTATCTTCTTTATCCATTCATCCACTGGTAGACATTTAGGTTTTTTCCACATCTTGGCTATTGTGCATAATGCTGCAGTATATCCTTTGGATATATTCCCAGAAGTGGTATTGCTGGATGTTATGGTAGTTCTATTTATTATTATTATTTATTATTATTATTTTTAATTTTTTTAATGTTTTATTTATTTTTGAGAGAGAGAGAGTGCGAGCGGGGGAGGAGCAGAGAGAGAGGGAGACACAGAATCCGAAGCAGGCTTCAGGCTCTAAGCTGTCAGCACAGAGCCTGACACAGGGTTTGAACCCACAAACTGTGAGATCATGGCCTGAGCCAAAGTTAGATGCTTAGCCGACTGAGCCACCCAAGTGCCCCTCTACTTTTTACATTTTGAGGAACCCTTATACTATTTTCCACAGTGGCTGAACCAATTTACTTTCCCACCAACAGTGGAAAAGAGTTCCCTTTTCTTTGCATCCTCCCCAACACTTGTTATCTCTTGTCTTGATAATAGTCATTCTAACAGGTGTGAGGTGATATTTCATTGTGCTTTTGATTTGCATTTCACTCGTTATTAATTATATCAAGCATCTTTTTGTATATCCATTGGCCATTTGAATATCTTATTTGGAAAAATGTCTATTCAGTTCCTCCATTGTTTTAATCAGACATTTTTTATAATACATCACGTCAATAGAATATAAGAAAAATCATGCAATCTTCTCATTTGATGCAGAAAAAATATGGCAAAATACAACATCCTTTCATGATAAAAACACTTAACAAATTGGGTATAGAAAGGGTACACCTCAACATAATAAAGGCCACGTAAGAAAAACCATGTTTAATATCATACTCAGTGGTAAAGACTGCAAGCTTTTCATTCAAGATCAGGAATAAAACAAGGGTGCCCACTCCCACAACTCCTATTCAAGATAGTACTGAAAGTCCTAGCTAGAATAATCATGAAAGACAAAGAAATAAAAGGTATCTGAATCAGAAAGGAAGAGGCAAAATTGTTTTTATTTATAGGTGATGTAGTTCTATGTAGAAAATTTTAATGGTTTCACAAAAAAAAAAAGAAAAAAAACAACAAAAAACCTGTTAATGAATGAGTTTCAGGATACAAAATCAACATACAGAAATCAGTTGCATTTGTCTATACTAACAGTGAAATGTTTGAAAAAGAAATTTTTAAAAATCCTATTCAAATAGCATTAAAAACAATAAAATACTTAAGATAAACTTAGCCAAGGAGGTAAAAAAAAAAATGTATACACTGCAAGCTATAAGGCTTTGATGAAAGAAATTAAAGACACAAAAAAATGAAAAGATATCCCATGCTCATGGATCAGAAGAATTAATACTGTTAGAATGTCCATACTGCCTAAAGCCTTCTATAGATACAATGCATTGTCTATCAAAGTTCCAATGGCATTTTCCACAGAAATAGAAAAGAAAAATTCTGACATCTGTATGGAAACTACAAATGACCCCAAATAGCCAAAGTAATCTTGAGAAAGAAAAACAAAGCTGGAAGCATCATACTTCTTCATTTCAAACTATATCACAAAGCTATAGTAATAAAAAAAAAAGTGCAGTACTGGCCTAAAAATAGATGCATAGACCAATAAAGCAAAATTAAGATACTAGAAATAAAACCTCCACATACATAGTCAACTAATATTTGATAAGGGAGGCAAAGAATACCCAATGGGGAAAGGAAAGTCTCTTTAACAAATGGTGCTGGGAGGGCCACCTGGGTGGCTCAGTCGGTTAAACATGTTACACCACTATGTTACACCACTCACAAAAATTAACTCAAAGTGGATTAAAGACTTAAGTGTGTGACCTGAAACTGCAACACTTCGAGAAGAAAACATAGGAATAAGCTCTGTGACATTGGTTTTGGCAATGAATTTTCAGATATGATACCAAAAGCACAAGCAACTAAAGCAAACATTGAACTACAAAAAGCTTCTACATGGCAAAAGAAACAATCAACAACATGAAAAGAGTCTATGGAATGGAAGAAAATATTTGGAAACCTATATTGATAAGGGATTAATATCCACAGAAGCATGGCTTTCATGTTGTACTTGCCTTTAGATGACATTGTCTTTGGGCCTTTCAAGAAGGAAAAGAATTATAGGGTAAACTCTATAACTGCCCCACCTGCTCTCTGGAGAGTGGATAAAGGCAGGAGCACAGTGAGTGCCAACTGTGACAGAGTCTGCTGGTTCCCTTCAGTTGAGAGAACTGAATTAGGGAAGCCCAAATTCCTGGACTAGAATCTTCCGAGAATACCAGAAGGGGAGAGTTGATGGAGAGAGAGAACTACACAGAGAGAAAGCTCCAGAGATCTTTATAAAGGATTCCTCACCTGTCGTCAGAGCAAAGTATGAGGACACTACTAAAAGCTGAGCTAAGAACTCCTGGAAAAGAGCAGGCAGAGCAGCTCTTGGGAGCTCACTCACACAGTACCCAAAATAGTGCTTTTCCCATTAACTAGAGTATAAAACTCATAGCATATAAAGTATCCAGTAGGGTGCTCAAGAGAGTATTGTCTCAGCAATAGGGAAAAATTAAAGGCTGCCCTGGTCCTGCCTACCAAAACTAAAAAGCAGTCTTCAAAATAACCAGACTATTTATAAGTAACTTTGTCCTGGGTGGGAGTGGAAATGGGGGAAGCAAAACTCAGAAATATTTAAATAAATACAAAAATTTCCATCTCTCAGCAAGATCAATTTTGTAATGTCTGACCCCAATGAAATATGGGAAATATGACCCGTAATGAAGAGAAAAATCTACCAATAGGAACAAACACATCTGATAGAATTAGCAAACAAAGGTATTAAAACATATAACTATATTCTTTATGATTAAGACAGTAAAGGAAATCATGAGAATGTTAGGGAGAGATATATAAGGTAGGGAATCAGACCTAAAGTAAACTTCCAGAGATGTCTAGGTGAAAAATACATTGGGTGGGATTAGCAGCAGTTTAGACAATAACAGAAGATTAGTGAACTTGATGATATGACAATAGAAACTCTTCAAACTGAAACACAGAAAGAAACATCACTGAAGAAAATGACCAGAGAAACCTTGAGCTACGGGATCACTTCCAGCAGACTAATATGGCTGTAATTAGAGTTCCAAAGTTAGCAGAAGAAAGAATATAATAAGGGTACAAGCAGAAATCAATGAAATAGGAAAGAGGAAAACCAAAGGGAAAAATCAATGAAAACAAAAGCTTGTTTTCATAGAAGATTAATAAAATCAATAAACATCTAGCCATACTAACCAGGAAAACAAAAAATAAGGCACAAATTAGCAGTATCAGAAATGAACAAGGAAATATCACTGATGTTAAAAATGTAATAAAGAAATATTATGAACGACTTTATGCCAGCAAATTTGACAACTTGGATTAAATGGGTAAGTTCCTTTAAAGACACAAACTACCAAAGCACTCTCAAGAAGAAATAGGTAAATTCAATAGCCATATGTTTATTTTTTAAAATAGATTTTATAGTTAAACTTGCCACAAAGAAAACTCCAGATTTAAATATGGCTTTACTGGTAAATTCTACAAAACAGTTAATAAAGGTAATGTCAATTCCTCACAATTTTTTCCAGCAAAATTGAAGAGGAGCAAATTATTTTCTATTTATGCATTAATTAATAGTCAGCATTATTCTGGGGGTCACCTGAGTGGCTCACTTCAGTAATCATCTGACTCTTGATTTCAGCTCAGGTCATGATCTCACAGTTCATGAGTTCAAGCTCCAGATAAGGCTCTGTGCTGTCCATGCAGAGCCTGCTTGGGATTCTGTCTCTCCCTGTATTCTGCCACTCTCCCCAGCTCACTCTCTCTCTGTCTCTCTCAAAATAAATAAATAAATACAAATTAGCATTATTCTGATACCAAAATCAGAACAAAATAGTTATGAGAAAACTCTGAATCCTCATGAACAAAGATACAAAAACTTTTTAAAGATCTTTACACATCACATCCAGTAATCTATAGAAAGAATGACAAAATGGAGTTAATTCTCAGAATGCAAAGTTTTTTGAACATTCTAAAAGTGGTCAGGGAGTTTTGAGTAAAAAGAGGACATTATTCTTCTACATCTTCTCCTCATGCTTGCAGTGCATTGAGCTTTTAATTGTGACAAAGAAAGTCCTTGAGTTCTCGAGGACCTGCTAATGGTCTAAGCAGAATGTATCTGTTCTCATGGCCTTAAGTTTGTAAGCTAGAGAGTAGTATGATAACAATAATCTAGGACCCACCCTCCCTCAGCGAATATGGGAGAGATGGTACTAGTGGAAAGAGAATGGGTTCTAGAGTTACAGAGGCCTTGGTTTAACTCCAGGATTCACAATTTTTTGAAAAAATTGCTTAATATTTCTTAGTCTTAGAGATATTACAAGGGTGAAGATTGTGCCGAGGCTTAGAAGTGAAATATGGAAACAACTTGGCATGGAGCAAGCATACAATACATATGCTTATGCTGCTGGTTTATCATAATGGTTGTGAGTTATGGCTTTGGGAAAAGACAGCTTGGATTCTAACCTCAGCCCTGTTATATATCTTTTTGTGAGCCCTTACCTAGTTTCCTAGCCTGTGAAATAGACTAACAGTGTTACCTACCTCCAAGAGGTATTGCAGCAGGGGGTTCCTTTGATTTAATACATGTATCACTCTTGAAACAGTGCCCAGCACACACTAAGTGTTCAATAAGCAGTAGCTATTATTATTATTAAGGCTAGTATTGTTTCTTCTGCCACTGATGTGGTCACTATTGTTGTTGACAAGCCGTCTGAAGCCTTGAGATCCTAGCAAAAAAGACTTACAAACAAGGTAAGGACAACAGGTAACAGAGAGTCCTGGAGCCCTCAGGCATTCTCAGCCTCCAGCTGAAAACAGACCTGCCTGGCCCTGACTGAACAGGGAGAGGTGAATAGCTGCACCTAGGGGAATCAAGCCTTGGAGGGCCAGAGCAGGGCAGGCCCTGACAATAATCTATCTTAGAGATGGGGATATTTTGTTAGAGTCATGTCTGGCTGGTGTCGGACCTTTCTGAACAGTAATAAGATGCAGTGTGAATAGAGACTGGACTATCATTGAGAACCGTGTGGCCCTGTCAGCAGGTGATGGTACCTGAGTGACAGTGTGACAGGGAACAGAAACAGGGTTACAACTAGCCACTCTGCCCGCCACGGTGACAAGCACTGTGCAGATTTCCACCCAGCCGGGCCTGGGGAGGCCTGCCAGACGGTATGCCGTGTGCTACCGATTTCTTTCAGCACTTCCTATTTTGCCATTCATAGCCTCTTGCTATTAAGTAGACAGAACAGCTCATATCCTGTGGACAGATGATAGATATGTCACATCTCTGAAAAATTGTTTGTCTCCCACAGGTGTATGGGCTTCCTTCTAAAGCCGGCAGGTCACATGACACTTTTCAACACTCTTCTGTACCAGCTTGGCATCCAGAATGTATCAAAAGGGAAATCTTTCACATGCAATTACAACAGAAAATAAAGGTGATGAAGTGCTGTGTACCAAGAAAGGATGAGATCAAAGGGTGGTAATGAAAACTGATTACAATAGAAGGGCAACTCCAACTCCAGAAGTTGTGAGGGACTGCTTAGAACTTGGTGCTGCTTGAGGGCACACACACTGGCACACCCCAGTGTACACAAGAAGCAACAGCTACAAAGAAAATCTCAGACACAGCTTCTCTTAATAACTTACTGGGGTTGACTGTAACCCAAGAGGAGTTATGGATGGTGTGTAATTGCATCAAAGCACTGCTAAGGCATCTTTTTCTCAGTAATACACACAACACGTGTTCCTTCTAGCACCACCCAATTAGTGGCACCACCTCAGGCCTCCAAATGTCTAGTTTACACACATGCAGGCTGGTTTTCCAATAGGATCTTCCAGACAGGACCCAAACACCCAAAGGCATATTGTTTTCGTCTTGAACTCTAGGAGGTCAAGGGAGAAAGCACAGCTTGTTGAAGTTTATGAGTAAGGTTGTTTACCATTAGAGCCTTCACACTCCTCCAGTGTGCCCATCTTGGTGGCACCCTTTTTAATTGGAGAAGACTTTCTCTACCTACCAACCTCATTTCCTAGCAGCAGCCATCAACTTGAAAGTATACACCACATACACCACAGCATTTCAAATCCTAGAAAAGCGTTTGGCCAGGCCAATCTAGTGAAGGTTGTGGGTTTTATATTCAATCTCTTGCTTTGGAATATTACAGGAAAAGCCAACTATTTTCAATTAATTGTGGGTAAACCAGTCTGGTTAAAAAAAAAAACACCCTCTTAATTATAGATTACTTGAAAAGAAATACAATTACATTGATTTCTGTAATGGTAAATATAGTAATTCAAAGAGAGTTAACAAGGTTTTGTCAAATATCTTTCCAAGTTCTAGATTTAATGAAAAAATTAAGTACAGTTTACCAATTGTAGTAAATAGATGCTCAACTATTTGAAAATTGCTTGTTTTTCTACATAGGTTTAAAATTCTTCCTCTTATTTCATACATTGTGTAGATTAGTAACCCTTTTCCCTCTTCTACAAATATGAAATAATTGAGTGCTCAATTTCACAAGTAATAAGGCCTACATCAATGAGGATGGGAAGGTAAGGAAAGGAAATCAAGATTTGGTGAACGTATGCTGTGTAATTTAACTTGGTCTTCACATAAACCATTTGATGTAGGTGATGTGACCATTTTTCAGATGAGGAAACCGCAATGCAGTAAGCCGGTCAGATGGTGATAGACCTGGAGTTGGGTGGATTCCTGTTTTATCTAGCCCGCAAATTGGCATTCTGCGACCTTCACTTTTGCACACTCCTTAACCCACTCTGGCTGTTTGTCACACTCTGTCCATCTCTAACCAAAGGATGCTGGTCTAGTAGCAGCACCTAGATGCTTTTGAAAATGTTTTTTGTTACCATCTGTAATCGAGATTTCTGAATGAGAAAGGTCAGTTCACTCCCCAGAGAAATAGTATTGCAAAGCGAGTGGCCCTTGCAGCCGTTTTCATAGCCCTCAAGGGTTCTATATTGGAAATATAAGCAGACGTTCACTTGAATTTTCCATGGGTCCGAGTGAGCAATGTGCCTTGTAGACAACTTTGTGGTACCCCAAACTGACCATGGTGAAGACTACTTGATTACCTTTGAGTGGGTTGAGATATGTGGGGGTCAGAAAGGCTTCCTGGTATAGATTCTCACTCACATTGGTTGGGGTGGCCCTTAATTTTACAACAGTGTCCCCATTGTGTCCACAAACACAGTTTGCACATACATGTCCACAAACTATGTTCCACAACTATGTCCACAAACATAGTTTCCAGCTATAATTGGATAAACGAATCCTAGGGAATTTTCACCCATTAGCACTGAAGTGTGAGATAAGTCATTAGAATAGAGCCATGTTTTGGAGGTGGGTGGGAGTGGGCTCAGGAAAGATGAATTTCAAGAGGACCTGTTAGCTGACAAGGGAGATTCCAGAGGATGCTAGAGAGTAGTGGGAAAAAATGGGTCCTATGAACTCAGGGCAAGAGTAGGGATAGGAGTGTAGTAAAGAAATGTTCCTTACTTGACAATTTTGCCTCAGGCCAGCTTTGCTTAGTAAACCTCATGGGATCATCTTGCTCACTTCAAAGGATATGGCCCACCAGAAGAACAAAACAATATTTCCCTCTGCGGCAACTTGGCATTGCAGCTGTCATCACAACTGTATCCAGAAAAAGCAGCTTATTCAAGTGGCAGCTTGTTCCTTGAGGCTTGTCTCATCTTTGAGAAATGCCCAGTGACACCTCTCAGAGGAAATCCCTCATTCCAGGACTCTGTGATATTTTCTGCAGGCAGCAAGCACTTTAGGAATATGTTCCTAGGCATAATGAGCCCTCAGATGGTGTTTGCTGGTGTCTGTTCACAAGAGAACCCAGACAGGGTTTTGTTGGAGACCAGACCAAGCTTCCCACATACAGCTCCAGGAGGCACTGAAGAATTTCTGGTTGTTTCATTAGACTTTTAAGAGCTGTTGATTGAGGACTTCATTGAAACCAGCTTTTATGTCTCCAAACTCTCCATTTCCTTTTCTGTTTAACTGAAAGACTGCTGTTTACTGTTGTAGAGCAGAGTGGGTGACTGATTAAAAAAAATCTTTCTGTAACCTTGAAGATAATAGGGTGCCATCAAAGAGAAATGGATGGGGAAGCAGAGAGGACATTTCCCTGTTCTCTGTGTTCTCTAGAGCCTTAGACCCTGAAAGGGCCTTAGACCCTGAAGTAACTGGCCTAATTCTCAGAATGGAATTCTTCCTCAGAGAGGAAGCTAAAGACTATAGAAGTCCAATAGCTGCTCACTGAGTAATTCTATAACTGGAATACCTTGTTCACATCTGCAGAAGCTGGTTTACAAGGCAGGGACTCACTAGAGCAGGATGACTTCTTGATCAAGGATTATATGTGGTCTTTCTGAGGAACCTGAGGTGTTTGGGCACCAAGAAGAAAATGCATCAAGAAGTCATAGAAACCATTTTCAAATATCTGAAGGACTGCCCCACTGAAATGTGAGATTTATTCTTTGTAATGGCTGATGGTCTGGCTAAGATTCATGAAGTATTCGGAGAACAAGTTTGACTCAATAGAAGGATATTGATCTGCCTTCAATAAGGGCCTGCAATACTTAGAGTAGTCTCCTGCCTTGGAGGATGGGACTGTCCAATCCAAAAATATGTTCAAAGGGGTTTCCATGCTGGGAATATTTTTTTTCAAAGCTAAGTTTAATCAACAAGATTTCCATCAAATCCCAAGAGTCCCCATCAAATATAGAAGTGAATGGAATTAAAGCAGACCTTTCATGTGTCTGTTTTTTGTAATGGCATATCATCTGCTGAACAGTTCATTATTCCAGGTCTACCATGGCCCTTGGGATCATTAGTCTTAGCTGTGGTAGGGCCCGGGGGTGGGGGTGGGGGGGTTGCTCTGAAAGGAGAGTCTACTTTGTGGATATTTTTAAGGCTAAAACTAGAGATGTGTTGATTTGTTCTCAGGTAAACCTGGTGATAGAAAACAAAAAGTGGGGGATAGTAGCAAGCATGGCTGGCGTATCTACTGTTAGTCTAAAGGTGGCAAATCATTCCCAGGTTTGAAAGACTCTTATGAGACCAGCAGAGACCAGGCCTCAGAGGGGGCCAAGGCCATGGGAAGGAATCTTTCAAAGAGACTGTTATAGTTAGCTTTGAGACTTAGGGCCATTAAGAAGTGTCCAAGGCACTGGAAGCCCTGAGCTGCAGAGTGGCCTGGCATGCCTTTTGTCTCTCTTCCTTACGTACTTGGATATCCTCTAAGGCCCAAATTCTGAGCTCTAACTTGTCAGGTCAACCATATGTTAAGTGAAATCTCTGGTGCTTGAATCTTTTTCTTCCAGAAATCTTTCTCTGGCCCCATCAACCTATACTGGAGTCTCTTGCCTCTGAATTCACTGGTGGAGGGTGTGTGAAAGGCTATGTGTCAGGACACTGTGAGGTCTCCAGGATAACCCTAACAAATTGGGTGTGTACATGGGCTGGGTCCTGTCTGACATTCTCTCTAGTTTCCATAAGAATGTCATTGTTAGCCCCTTTGAAGTATCTTACCCTTTGATTCTTCACTTTTCCCAGTCATGCTTCCTTCTAGGATGGAATCTGATCCCTGGCCCAGTGGAGGAAGTTGTTCCCAAGTTTAGGAGAACACTGTCTCTTCTCCCTTTTTTGTATACATTTCTTAAGGACTCACTAACATCTTCCAGGTTAGTGATGTACAAGCAAAAGCCATGGGCTCATCCTCACTCAATCATTCAGTACATGCTCTAAGGGGACTGACTTTGTCATTTGCTCTGTTTGTGCTTTGTCCTAATATCTCCATTGGCTTTCAGGTGTTTCACTCATCTTCAGTGTTTCCTAATTTCCTCCTGAAGGTATCAGCAGTGTTTACTTATTTGACCATCACGCACCCCAACTGAGTTGCTCACAAGAATGGGAAAACACTGATCTATCTCTGCACCACCCGGTAACTTGGGTGTGACTTGTCTTGTAAATCTGAACTGGAAGAGTGATCTTATTTGGAGAAGCTATGAAATGCTTATCCTCAAAGAGTGTTTATGTTGAGGATAGGAGGAGAGTCTGTGTGCCCACAAGTACCAGGATCCAGGACCTGGGATCAGGCTAGAGGCCAGAGATAAGAACTCCTTCTAATCTTAAATGCAAATCAAAATAGTCAATAAATCAGGACAATTTATTGAGTGCCTACCATGTTTGAACAACAGGGGAGTGGGAATTTGTAGAAACAGATGAAGCCATCTTAACTGAAAACCTACCAGGTGCTTCTCATTTGTTGGAGACCTTTGGGACTAAGTTACGGTAGTGGTACCAGTTGTTGAGAAATTAAGAATCACAAAATCAGCTTCTTGTTTGGGACTGGGAAGCCTTTGTCATTTTTATTAGATTGCACTGCATCTTAGGATGGCAGAGATGAAACCTTAGCTTTCTGCACAGCATTTTTTATGCCCCTTGATGAAATGTGGAAGACACTTAACTTCTTGAAGCCCATTTTCTCATCTACAAAATGAGTCTATCAATACCTATCTCAGATTTACTCTGAAAAGTAAATAAAACACTGTATGTTAAGTGCTTAGCACCCCATACACATCTGGTAGGCACCAATGAATTAACTGTGGCTAGACCATCATTGCTGGTAACCAGTGTGAAGAAGCTGAGAAACATATTGTTTGTGTTATAGCCTATCTTCTCTCATGGGAAGTCCTGATTTCAGGTTCTTTTATCTCTACCAAATTTTATAGTATTGAGCTAGCGCACTGTAAATAGGGTATTTGGAAAATGTCTGATGTGCCAGGAAAGAAAAGGACAAATCTCTCTAAGAGAGCTATGGGAACTTTTGTGTTAATTAAAGCAGCAAGGAACTGTGGGAGGAAGACAAAGTTAAGAGTGTGCTTCATACAATCTCAAGGGTAAAGACTGGGTACAAGAAACTGGAAGAGAAGGTGGTCCCAGAAGAGAATGCTGATCAGCATCAAGCTTAGCCAAAGTTGAACTTGAGAGAAGGACAAGCCAATTATAAAATAGATCAACTGGGGCATTGAGGTACCATTTTCCTTCTAGTCAGACACAGGAACCCATGGCCTAGATTCTGGGTGGATTTAAAGGGAGCAGAGTATAGCGTGGATCCAAAATAGGACAGTCTGTCCATCTCTGAGCAGAAATCCTCTCATTTTTCTTGTGGATGCTTTCAATTTAGGTAGATAGTCCCTCAACTTTCTTCACAAAGCAAACTTGTCATCACTCCAGCCATGTGCTTTGCATATACATTAGTGCTCAAATAGCACTAATTCTTTGAAAATATAGAAACTGTTATTGTGATAGCAATTTGCTCCTAAGGAGCAAAGGCCATGGCAGGCTGTCATTATCTAGATTTTTTTCTATGATCCGCTCATCAAAAATAATAATAATATTTCGAATGGATTGCAATGGGGTTAATGAGATATTTACAGTGAAGATTATCAGAAGTGGAGAGGCCTAGACATTTATACTAGTTGACTGGAAAGATTAACCCAAGGCACTTTGACCCACCTTTTGAGAGAAAAAGACCTCCCTAAATTTCAAAGAAAAGAAAAAGCTTGCATTAGCTTGCATTCAGATTGCATTTTTAAAGTCAGAAAACTGAAATTAGCCTTATACACAGGACCCAGGTCACTGCTGGGAAGAGTGAGGTAGCACATATATTTATAAATGCCCATGATGGCTCTAAATGGACAAAGATTTATATGAGTGCAGAAGTAGATCTAAATATGCTACATTTATGGATTTTTTATTTGAATAAAGAATCAAATTACATTTTTAAATATTGAGTCAACTGTCCTTAGAACTGAAGCACTAGGTTTGCTTCTTTGGTCCCATGAACAGAAGTTGAAGCAATAAATGACCAATCCTACTCAACAAGAGAGGAGAGAATGATTAGACACAGCAGCTCTTTTGTTAGAACAAAATGACATCTCCTTCCTGTCTTGTAGTTTTCACAGAAGTATTTAGAAAGTGTGGGAAAATGGGGCAGAAAAGTAAGGTTCTGTGAGGAGTTGTGGAAGAAGAGTATATAAGTGCTGGAGAGTGGGTCTGGGTATGGAGCTCACACTGTTCAACTCCTAAATATGCTCCAATGGCCAGTTCTCAAGTAAATGCATTGCAGTTTTCAAGATATCAACCTGTTTCTTCCCTTAATGTTCCCACTAGGTACTTCCTTTTTAGCTCCCAGTTATGTGTACTAGTGACCCAAACAATAAAGAGTTAATGATGGATGGTGCTCATTTAATTGGCTGAAATTGAATGATGTGCACTTTCTGAATCCCGTTAATTATTGGATCTAATCTACATATTGGCAACTTGTCATAAGAGTCGGGTTGTGAATGCTGAATCAAAACTTTCGAGGGCTTGGCAGTAGTAAAATGGCAATGTGTTAAATGCTCTCTTAGGAGATTAGAAAGGAACTTTTGTGTAAGTGTAATACAGCCATGGTAAGATAATGGATTAAATAGCTTTCTTTAAGATATTGGCTTTGTATATCTTGTATATTCAAAAAATAGCCTTTGTGATACTAATGTGACTCTTTAGGCACACACAAAATAGACAATGGTCAATGATGAGTTACTGTGTTAGTATGTGGGAAAGTTTGCAACCTATTCTGTGCAACCAAAAAACAGCCTGCTCTTGGGTTTCCTACTGAAATTCACAAGGCTTCATGGCTAAACTTCCACTAGGGTTAGGACTCCTAAAATTTAGGCAAAATTGAGGAAGCTACTAAAATTTGTCTCGTAAAATGTGGCTCATGGTACTTTGTGTTTTACTCAAAGGGATTCTAAGGACCAGACAAAATGGTGGTTTGAAAATATTTCATATACTACAAAACCATGCACAGTTATTGTTGTTTTGACTATAAAGAGCTCTCCTGGTTTGTAAGAAAATGTTTTCTCTCATCTTCCCCTGCCTTCTCTGAGTCATAGTGTATACCTATCAATTCTTAGCATATTTATCCCAGGGATATGTGAAAATCTAATTGTCCTTTTGTCCTTCTGTTGGGGACCCAGGCTGGATGACAGGCACATTGTTATCCAGGCATCCTTTAGATGTTTCGAAGTGGGTCTGGTAAGAACCAAAGCTATGTTTCCAATTAATTTTTTAAGTATACAATTTTCTCAGAGTACATTAAAAGAGTTCAACAATAAAGTATGGCTTGCTGCTGTTCAACTGCCAGAAAATTTGGATCTCTTTGGGTTTCACTAATATCAAAAGCTTCTGTTTAATATGACTTTGTATTAAAGTGGGCCTTACTGTCAACTTAGAAAAACCTCTTGTTTAATCTCAAGTTTTGTGTAGATTTTATTAATCCAATGTGCATCTGTTAAAAATAACTCCAGATAATGTAACCTGTGATTAAATGGAACTTCTTAATACAGCCATTAGCTGGTGGGATTTTTTTTTTCCATTTACGCATTCCAAACAGAGCCTGATAAGATGGCACTACCATTTAGCCTGAGGTGTGGAATGTTAATCGTGGGATCTCAGACAGTGTGTTTATTTTTTATTTATTTCCTGAATGTGCCACTCAGAGCAGTGTGCCAGATAGGGGTCCTGGAAGGCAAAGGTTCTCTGTTTAGCCTTGGAGCCTCAAGAAGCTGGCAGATTAGCCCCTGCCCCAAGGGCAACACCAGTGTGGTGGAAAAAGGCAGAGGAGTAACATTAAGCCGGAGCTGATGTACATTTTTGTTCTGTCAAGAGTTGCCTTTCCCTTCAGGGCTGTGTAAGGAACATGTCGAATGAGGACAGAGCAGTGAACAAGACAGGCATGGTCCCTGCTATCATAGCCCTTGCTTTCTCGCTTCTATGTGGCCACTAGTTAAGGATGCTGTCTGTCGTGGTTTTATGGTTTGATCTCCACTCTATTGAGTTTCAGCTCACTGAATGGTGTTTATGCCCTGTTGACCACCATTTGGCTTTTAAAATCATTCTTTAATGGCATTTCTGCTGTTTATATATTAGTTTTAATTCCTTGAAGTAAGGGATTTTGATTCCATTTGATTCAATGCTTATTTACTAGTTACCGATCATGTTTAAGACTCTGCATTTTCACTGTTCTTCCATTAGGCATAAAGTAGCCCTTCTTTTAAGCCTGGCCCATCCAGAGTCATGAAGGAAGGTGGGGCAGGAAAGTGCTCTACATGATGGTGCCACATCTGAAAGGTCACTGTCTATGTCATAGAGATACATGGTATACATTCTAATGTACAAATGTACATTTAAAATGATCCCCACGGGGCTCCTGGGTGGCGCAGTTGGTTAAGCATCCGACTTCAGCCAGGTCACGATCTCGCGGTCCGGGAGTTCGAGCCCCGCGTCGGGCTCTGGGCTGATGGCTCAGAGCCTGGAGCCTGTTTCCGATTCTGTGTCTCCCTCTCTCTCTGCCCCTCCCCCATTCATGCTCTGTCTCTCTCTGTCCCAAAAATAAATAAAAACGTTGAGAAAAAAAAATAAATGATCCCCAGGCACATGTCTGGTGTTCTAATAAAAGCATTGTATATTAAATATAGTAAGAAAATTTCCTCACATATCAAATGAGTCCTGTCAGAGATACCTTTTTTGGGAATAAAAAAAATTTTTTTAATGTTTATTTATTTTTTAGAGAGTTTGAGACAGACCATGATGTAAGAAGTGGCAGAGAGAGACAGAGGCAGAATCTGAAACAGGCTCCAGGCTCAGAGGTGTCAGCACAGAGCCTGACATGGGGCTCAGACCCATGAACCATGAGATTATGACCTGAGCCAAAGTCAGACACTCAACCAACTGAGCCACCAAGGTCCCAGAGATACCTTTTTTAAATTCACCTAAAAACACTTTATAATCCAGTGTGCCTAGTGCTTACTCCTTTCCTCATCATGTAAGGGACCAGAACAATTCCTCTGATTAATTAGGGCAGTGGAAGAAACGGGACTAGACTCAGAGTGGATTTAATTTCTAACTATGCAAGTCAACCAGCTGTGGAGCATCAAGCACATCCCATAACCATTTTGAGCTTCAATTTCCTCATCAGTAAAATGGGGATTATCCCCATACCTTATGGAGTTATTAAGACCAAATAAAGTAATTCTGGGAATATGCCTTGTTCCCTGTGCTTGGGTTCAGTTAATGTTATTTCAGTCTGGTGGCTGGGATGGGGACATGCGTAAAGAAGGAAAGTGGGGTGTGAACCTGCCAGACTTAGGGGAGGCAGATTTTAATTCTGTGTCCTCTGGGTGACTGTGAGGTGAGGTCAGGAGACCATTTTGTCCTGGGAAGGATAATCACTGAAGTCTTGAAACTCCCTTCATTTTTAGCAGCCCAGAGAAGGGCATTCAATTTTCCTTGTTTCTGTCTTGGGGATTACAATCTACATTTGCAAGAAAATGAGGGTGTCATTTTCCTAGTTTCCAGGCACCTAGGGTGATTCATTGTAGCATTGGAAGTAGTTAATGGCAATTGAGGTAGCAGCAGTTTGGGGCAGCAAGCAGGACCCTGCCAGAGATCCTGGGTAACTCTCAGGTGTTATTACAACCTGTCTGGCTTTCTGTTGTGCTCCCTGGTTTTTCCATCAAGTTATCTGCCAGTCTCCTGCTCTCATTTCCTGGGCAGAGATTCAGAGGTCAGCCGGAAACCCCTTTGCATTGCTACAGAGGGGCTGCTGCATTGATTCTTGTATTTGGTTTTGATCACAGATTGAAATTAGATTGCTTCCTCTCCTGGCTTGGCTTATGATAGCACTGTGTAGTTTAAGAAAATTTATTTACTGTGCGTTTTGTTTCATGAAAAGCCTGGTAATTTGTTTCTGTCCTCTACTCAAAGAAAATAGGTCAAGGACTGGCCAGCATCCAGGGGTAATGAGGTGTTGGTGAGAAAAACACCACCAGAGAAATGGATCTTTATTAAACCCTTCCTGTGGTGATGGTGGCAATATTGCAGCACTCTAGGTGATGGGTCTCTATTTCCTTATGGCTTGACTGGAATTGGCTGATTCCCTCTCGAGGGGCCCCTGCATCCCAGATGATGGACTATGTCTAAGTTTGGCAACCCACATTCACCTGATGGAATAACACTTTCAAAGTGTGCGTGCAACTGAGAAGATGGAGGGGACTTAGCACTCAGTTGTGAGCCATGTGTAGATGTGTGTATTCATTTTCAAGTTGTCTTCAAGCTCCTCTGGGGAGGATGAGTGGATGGGGGAGTATGCTTTATCTGTATTTATAGGGAGCTTCCTGAGGCTCCAAGGCCAGAATCCTGTGACTGAAGCTTGTTACAAAGAATAAAGAAAGAAAAGGTGTTCGAGCCCAAGAGGGCAAGGATGGTTACCAAACTTTCTCAGTTCATGGTGTCCTTTGTGTCTCAATTATCTTCCCTGATATTTCTAAGCATGCGTACACACACAGAGTTCCGTTTATTAACTGGTTAGGTACATTCAAATTAGTATTTATGTCCTAACACTTAGTGGTCATTTAGAAAAAAATACACATACTTTGGAAGAAAATATATTTATTCTTAATAAATTGGCACAATTACTGCCAACGCAATATGTGCACCTGTTGGGTAGTGCACAACTTCTCATACCTTGGAATCAGATTGGACACCACTACCCTCATCTGCCATTTCACACTGATTTTGTATAGTCCTTGCCTTTTATCACAGCGACCACTGAAAGTTTCACAAAGACATGAGATAATCAAAAGCAAGGCATCATGACTGAACAGTGAGACTGAGAGCTACCTCAAGCTAGTAGTTTGTGGGGTGTTTGACAGCTGTTGAATATTGCTTTGCTTTCCTCCAAACTTCAAACTATTAAAAGATTCATTTTAAATGGAAATTAATTTAAATTCATTTTAATTTAAGTATCCCACAGTGCTTCTCTGAGTATACTGCAGTGATGTGAGGGGCCTCAGCACATAGTTTGGGAGCCAGGGCCTTAGGCACAAGATGCTCTCAGCTAACTCGTAACTGGGAGTGAGCCAGAATTAGGGCTTGTTTCGTCGGCTGTCATTATGAGCACCTCAAATCTCACCTTGGACCCACTGCTAAAGGAAGGTGTCTGAACTTCACTTTGCAGACACTGCATTGGGTTTGATGATTCCAGAGGTGATGTGAACCCCGGCTATTCATCACAACTAATAACACTGTATGGAGCTCCTTCTCAGCAGCCAGTTCCAATAGGCTCCGTGGGGCTTTCCTCTTTTAACGGCATAACTTCACACTCAAGGAGAATGCAATCTTGTCAAGACTCTCATGAGCTCAAGGTGGATATAGATTCTAGATTCAAAAGCTTGCAATTCGTATTTGACATTTTGCAGGATAATGTTTTTCTTTCCTTGACACAAATTGGGGGAATCAAAATGATTTAAATATTTATTGAATTTAATTAAGGAATGAAATTAAAAAAATTTTTTTTCCAATCTCCACTTAAGAGTGTCATGCTCTACTGACTGAGCTAGCTGGTTCAATTCCACTTAGATCTTACTGAAACAGCACCATTTTCAAACCCAGCAAGAACATGCTACAAGTACAGACAAGGATTTCTATGCAAATTGGCAGCAGAATCCCTAAATGCAGATTCTCTGTTCTGAACTGTTAGGGACCAAATGAGGGTCGTTTAAATGGAAAAAGTCCACTTTGCATCCAGTGGAATGAAATTCGCTTTCCATATTTACATTTGTGATGATGTCAGTAAATCTTCATGTTAAAATTTGGTTGCCAGTGACTAGACGTCTTCCTGTGGAGGCCTAGGGCCTGCACATATTCTGTCAAGTTTATTATCCAAGGAAGAGGCTCCTTTCAGCCCCAAATGGGTGTGTGGTAGCAGGTGGGAACTGCCATTGAAGAGTTGAGAGACCCTAAATCTCTTTTCATCAGATCTGAATGTTGGTGGCAATATAGAAACGCATTGAAGTGTTTCTAACAAAGCTGCCCTCCCTGCCTGGCATTCATAGAGGGAAAGAGGGTATTTTGCACCATGACAACAGGTGACCTCTATTTGGAATTGTCAACAAACATTAATAGGCCTTCTAAAACACATATGCTGTAATGTAAGAGACTCGCTGCCTGAAGGGAAGGCCGGGTATTCAGCAGCACTAAGGCAGCTCTTACAGGATGTCAGCAGACGTGGTTAATTGGTAATGATTAGGGCTGTCTGAAAGCCGATTCCCTGAGTTTGGTGAACACATAATTGTTGTATGTAACCCAGAGCGGCTCTGCTCTTTCATCTATATGAAGAGATCAGAAAAGAGAGATTTACGGCTTAGGTTGCCCCAAGCACACATAGCAGGCTTAATTTTCCTTTCCAAGGGAATTTGAAGACTGCTGTTGTGACTAGTTCTCTGTGGCTTATATGGCATGTTGAGGTCACCTGCAAGTTTTTGTTAAATGATTGATTGACTGAAATTAATGATTCTGTCAGAGCTGTAATGGAGGTAAGATGGAGGAGACTGATAAATACAAAAGCTAAAGCAATTCTTATAAATGCACTTATGTCTCTTTCTATTTAAATAAATCAGACAGAGTACATATATCCTGGATGGTGTTGGGTGTCCCCTCCCCATTTTCCTCTCTAGCCCTAAGCTGTTTTCTTTTGAAATTTGAAGCTTTGAAATGAGTGGCCATTTATTCAACTCCAACTGTAGGATATTTGAACCCTTTGTCACTTCATTCCTTCTAACCTTTCCCCAAACACCTCAGCCCCTGATAAGGGGCTGATTCCAGTGACTGCCTTAGATTAAATCAACTGAACTCAGCAAGTTGTATTTGAGCTAATGGCTAAGCAACTTGGGGAATGTGGCTGGTGAGTTGGGGAGTGGGTGGAGGGCAGGTGTTTGCTTCTAAATGTCAGATTTCGGAGGCGTGGAAACCACCCTGTAAGGTCCTTTTAGGAAGGCAGTGAAAGCAGCTGTTTAGTGACAGAGTGATTTAGGGTTGGGTTCTTAAATCCCATGAAGGGAATCCAGGGGCCAGTTAAGAAAATACCAAAATGACTCTTTTGATTACCTTTCAAAGGGCAAGAGATTTTTTTTTTTTTATAGGCGATTTATCCAACTTACTTCTAAGTCACAAAAGCTAACAAGAGCCATCTCCCACATGGGTCCAGAGCAGCACATGGGTTATAGGACCTCTTCCTGAAGTGGCACGAGGTTCAAAACTAGGAAGAAGATATTGGAAGCAAATTGGCCAAGGTAAAGGAGGTACTGTGCACTCCAAGTATTTATCTCATATTTTGTGCCCTTTGGCGAAAATAGGTACCGATTGGGACTGTCTAGTCCTATACATAAGAAAGGCCCACAGGAATTATGTTGATGTCCTTGCCAGAGCCATAACCAAGACCCACAATATTAGAACTGGGAGCTACCCAACAGTTACTTGTTTCATTGATTTGTGGATTCTAGTGTGTCCTTTTAGAATCATCTGGGATACTTGTTAAATATTCACATTTCTAGGAACTGCTTCCAACTGTTTTATCTAGATATGCCACAGAACTTAAGGAATCTTCACTTTTATTTAAACAAATTCCAGGGTGACCTTGCAGTTTGTCCCCAGCTTCCAATTCCCTTGTTTAACAAGTGATAAGACCAAAGGCCAAAAGGAGAAACTAAAACTATTCCATTTGATAGGAATAGCTCTCTGAATGGCCTATGACTAGTCTACAGGCAAATTGTATATGGAAATCCTTGGGTTTGAGTAATTTTGGTCATCTTAATCCATGGCTATTTCAGTACCAATCATCTTAAGGTGTGGTAGCTATCGAATGCGTGGCCTCCCAAGTATCTTAGAAATGATTCAAATAAGTGAGGTCTGGAAAACTGCTATTTCTTGATGATAGTTAAAACTCCATTGTCTGCATATAATTGAAGCAACAAAGCAATATTTATATAAACTGTCATAAATTAAGGCATTCTGTTGTGGATAGAAATTTTAAATATTTTCCCCAGAAATTTCTAAAAAGGCTAGGACTGACTTGGAATTGTTTATACTCATTCCTGCTGGGAGATAAGAAATGGTGTCCCCTCACTAGTTTATAAACCCATGATTTAATTAAGTGGAGCTCAAACTTGCAGTGCTCCAAACACAATGTTTGTGGGCTTACATTTAAGGCCTGAATGAATATGAATATATGTATATACATATATATGTATATATACATATATATGTAATCATTTTATGAACTTGTGACCCTTGGTGCCTGTAACCTAAGAGCAAATTAAGGAATTTATAAAAAGAAATTTATTAAAGTAGCCTTCTCTTTTTAAATCTGTGTAGCTTCTATAAATGCCCTTTAAAGTGTTTTGGAAAGTGGTCATTGCTGAACTAGGGCTAAGTTGCATAAATATTTAGTAATAGATATGAGCGTGTTTCTTGAAGTTGTACATATGTCAGAGTTTCCATAGCTGCTCCTATAAAGCAAAGCCTATTAGCAGTGTGGTGAAAGACAAAGGGACAGTGAGCCTAGATAGATACACATACTTGCTATTGCCAGGGATAGCAGTGCATTAAATTATCATTGTTCTGGTTCTGTTCTTTAAAAAGCTAAACAAATCTTTGATTGGAGATTGTTTTTGGTTGTCATTTTTAATAATAATTAGTTCCCCTGATCCAATCAGTATCTTTTAAGGTGGTATTAAAACTTCATGACTGGAAAGATACTGTATTTACAGGAGAGGTACTTGCTAGGTCCACAACTGGTTGATTTCACGTGGCCAAGAATTTCCCCAGAACTTCAACTTGGGATTCTTTCACACTTCAGAATACTGTTTTGCTTTATTGTTGTTTTTAACCCCAATTATACTGATTTCATATTTTCTCTGGGAAGAGAGAGAGCTAAGTATATATTTTTTATGTACTTCCAATAGCTGCACAATCTTCAGTGGCATTGAATACAACATATGACCATAAACCTTACACAGAAAAAGAGGGATGTGTAATCTTTGAGTAAAAATTGTTAGGATTTACAGTTTTCTGGGCACTGTCATAAGCACGAGGCTTCAAAAGTAAATAAAATGTTGCCGTAAGTAATCAGAGGTCTAAATAGACAATCACCGTGAAACGTGATACAATGCATGTATAAGAGGAGGCCTAAAGAAGGGGGAGCTAAATTCTAACTGGGGCTTTCAGAAGAAGCAGTGACTCATGAACAAAGAGGAAGAACCTATGAATTCATTGTTTAGCTTGAGAGCTGTAACTTGCATCAACCATTATTGCTATTTTGGTGGTAGAGAAATTAATATGGCCTTCAGACAGAGGGTAGAATCTGTTCAAAGGTACAGAGACTTGAGAGGATGTGGTGTGTCGGAAAATTACAGGTATACAGTATTGCTGGAGTATCATTTACAAGGAGGGTGTTACTATTGCTTAATAGGATCATGAGCTTGACTTTCAAATAGGCTCATACATCCATGTATTGACATGCTGCTTCAAGAGTTCAACAGTACTAAAAGGATATAGAGATTCTGAAATGCTCAAGGTCTCATGATGAGTCTATGAGGCTTAGTTCCTTAGCTTATGAGGCTGTTGGAAAACAGTAGGCCTTACTGTCTCAAAAGCTTAAGTTACTCTCAGAAGATGATCTAGCTACCAAGTCATCTGTTCCTGCAGATCAACAATGGGTCAGACACCTGGATAAAAAGTCTAAAAAGTGCTTTGTCATTCAAATAATTTAAATCTCTGATGGGTGTCATATGGAAGAGGAGCTCCTTAGAAAAAGGTTTTAGGAAAATTAAGCAGGCTTTCCTTCTCTTGCTTCCTAAGTCTTTAATGTGCCAAAGTGCAATATTGAGTCTCCAGGAGGACGGTGGAATATGTCCTCATTTCCTAAAATTATTTGTTGGTGAAAACTTTTTTCACAAGTACTTATGTGAACTAGTGTTGCCTAGAATGCTCTTCAAGTAAACATCCTTTTAAACAGGCTTCCTAATTGTACATCGAGGGGAATTTGCTTTCTCAAAAGTTCTACCCACTCAGTCCCTTAGCTGACAGTGAAGAAGGGGTGAGGACCACTTCATTCAGCAAATGCTAAATGTGCCTCCTACTAATTATTTGGCATCGTGTTGGTGAAATATAAAGGGTTGCATTCCTCCCATCCTAACTGGTCACTTTTGCAAAGACACAGCACCAGACCCTGGTGAGCAGTGTGGGGTCTGCTGGGAAGTTTCCAGCAAAATGCAACTCTTCTTGACCTTGTACCATTTAAAGTCACAGAGCTATTTAAGCAGCAACCAGGGCATTCAGAAGAGTTGTGACTAGGCATAATGTGCCCTTTGAGGGTGACCATTCATTTGTTCATCTAATTAGCACTCAGCACCTTTGGCTGCCCCACACGTCTTAAAAAAAAAAAAATCTCAAGCATGTGGGGCTTTGGTGCTTGGATTGCAGGCCTTGCATGAAAATCAAGGCCTGGACTTGTATTTATGGAGGTTTCTTCTTTCCACTACGTCTTACCTATTTCCTCAGCCCTGTTCTCAGTAATGCCTGCCACAAAGAACCTCATAAATTTAGCATTTGCAGCTATAAGTTTGTCATTCTTTTCTTGAAATAAGATCGGGGCACTATTATAAAACAGCAGAAGGCTGAATGTGAAAGCAGCCAACATATTGTTGACTGATTCATCTGGGGCATTTAGTTCTTCAAAATGGAAAAACAAAATAGGGTCTAAAAAGCAAACACAGTAAATTAAAAGAATGTTATTCTATGCATAGAACAGCTGTTTTAATACTTGCTCGGTAGGGTCATATGACTGACCCACTTCTTTTAGGATAAAATATGTCTTCCTTTAAGGTTATTATTAAAGACACATGGAGACATTTACTTTGGTCTCCTTGTCAGCATTGTGCCATGTTTTTTTTTTTTCTTTCAAAGAAAACCTCACCATTTGAATTTGGTTTGGATCCATTATTTGCATGAAAATGATAGTTAATTGTGTCCATGTGATGATAATTAGTGTTTAGCTAAGAGGACCTTGGCATTGTTAGCCCGAGGCGAGGTGTGAGTTACAAAAAAGTGTACTGGTGGTAGCTGTTTTTCTTTTCAGTAACTGCACAGCTCTGTCTGTTTTACCAACTAGGAAAATAAATTAACAGGAAGTGAAAGATTATAGTGTGCACATGAAGTAGGATATAGTTATCCACTGTAGGGGAAAAGCTTCACATTGAGCCCTCTTTGCATGATGGATACTCATTATCTCATTTCTTTAGCTAATACTGAATGCCTATTCTCTTAGGGTCTGCACTGTTCATTACATAATTTAGAAGCTCTAGGAGGACAGGGACACCACAGTAGTGTAACTGAAATCTCTTCTAGTTTTAAATCGGAACCAGAGTCTTCTTGCTCACCTGAGACTTGTCAATGGTCCCAAAGCTGCTAAGTGGCAGGATAAGAGTCCAAATCTTCCTTAATTTGCTTTGCTTGGCACCGTTCATTTGGCAAATTTTATCAAGTGCCTAGAACAGAGTAGAATGCTGGGTCAGGGGTCCCTCCTGCCTCACTTACTGGGTCCTGGTCATTGTGGATTATCCAGGCAGTTTCTCTCTCTCTCTGAATACCTTAAAGGCCAAGACTAATTCTATTTCATCTTAGAACATGCAGTTCTCTGTTATATTACATGCATGTAGTTGTATTGTATCAGACATGTAATAAATATCGAATGCATAAATGATAGAATGAATGAGTGATCTCGTCATATTCTAACTTAGGCCAGGGTCCATTCTACCTCCTCTGTGACGGGATTATCCAACTTGGTCTTATATTGTCTCCTGGTGATGGGGCCCTGTCTACCTTATAGTGCAACCCATTTCTCTCAGCATCTCTGACTACAGAATTGTACTCACTCTTAATCCCCCATACATTATAATGTCCCTGGCTCTATCTTAATACAGAATAGGTCAGCTTCCTCTTTCACATAATCCTTCATATACAGCAAGGTATCTGGCATATGTTTCTTATCTCCAAATTTAACACAACACTTCCATCAGTTATTCCTCATATAACATAATTCCCCAATGTGTCACCATATTGGATGCTTTCATATCAACATAGCTAATTTAGCCAGGTTTCTTGTTGTTGTTGTTGTTGTTGTTGTTGTTGTTAAGTATGGGGGCAAAGCCCAATGTAGGATTTAATACAAGAAGGAATGATCAGAGTGGAATAGGTCCAGAACATTGCCTTTGTTCATCTGAATTTCTACTTATTCTTATAAAGATTGTGCTATTTGATATTTTATTGTATCTTGTTTCTAGCCATCATGTCACTGGGTTGATTCCTATGAGCTACTGGTCATCTAAGCCAGAGGTTTTCAACTGGGCATGATTTTGTCTCCCTGGAGATAGTTGGTACTGATTGGAGACCTAATTGATTTTTACTATTCGCAGTGGGTGCTGATACTGACAGCCCTGGTAGAAGCCAGGGATACTGTTAAAACCCTACAATGTGTAAGACAGCCTCACACAATAAAGAATTGTTGGGCTCAATTGTCAGTAGTTCTGTTATTGAGAAACTCTGATCTAAACTACGTAGTCCTTCTCCTTGGCACCTCATGGAACAGACCTTGATCTTCTGTTATGGGAAGGCTTTTAAATCTTTGAAAGTGACTCAGTAAGATCGCCTCTTCCCAAGCCTGCTGCCAACCATTTCTAAGACTTCCAGTATCTTAACCTGCTAATCACCTACCACTTTGCGGTTAGAGTATTGTTCCCAGCACAGAACGACGCTTTGGTTGACATCTGAAACCTAGGAAAAGACTTCTCAAACTTTACTATGTGTAGAAATCATCTGGGGATTTTGGTAAAGTCAGGCTCTGATTCAGGAGGGCTGAAGCTCTGCTGTTCTAACAAGCCCCCAGGTAGTGATGATGCAGAAGGCCAGTGACCATACTTTGAGAAATAGCAAGTATCCTATTAGAATTATTTGGTCAAGAGCTTCTTCTGGTCCCTTGAGGCAGATTACAAGTGTTTGAGGCTGGGAACCTTTGGCTACCACCCTTGGCTCTGGCCATGTGGCAGGATAGAGCCAACCAAACACCGTGATGCTACAGTGCAAAGGCCAGTGGTCTCCTAATTGCCAGGAAGTGTTTGTAACTTACAGATCCTTGCTGAGGAGAAACAACAGCAAAGCAATATTCCTCTTCTAAATTGAGAACTGCAGGTAGGAGTGAGGGGGGAGCTGCCCCCAATCACAAACTTGGAAGAATGTAATATTCAGTTGTGAGTTGGTTTCTCCAGATATGCATATGTTTATAAATTATCCTAGGAGTTCCTTTTCCTCATTCGCTTTATTGTAGAGTGTATTTCTTTAAAGTGACAGGTTTAATTTTTTTCTCCACTCTGTGTAGATTTCATGGATGATGTAGCTTAATAAATCAAACCGATTTCCACCATTGTATCAAGACTCTTTAATCAGTTCTTTGAATTAATGCAATCAAACGGTTGAATTCTTACATTCATCTCTATATTTATGGCTCTGTTGTGCTTTTTTATTGAATTGGAAGAGGAATATCTTCATTCACAGATGAAATAAAATAAATCTAAGCAGGTTATCCAGTAAACGGACTGGGGTGTAGAGTATGGTGTGTGTGTGTGTGTGTGTGTGTGTGTGTGTGTGTGTGTGTATGCGTGCGTGTGCACGCTTATGCATAAAATACACAAAGAGTCAGCACAGTTCTAATATTAAGTTTTCTGTTGGGACTTCAGATTCAGGAAACTAGCATTGTATCAAGTTCTATCATAATGGTTCTATTTTACCACGTTGTTAACCCAGGGCTTCTCAAACATGTTCGGGGAGCAGAGTATTTGGAAATCATGGTGCTTCTTGAGGAATGCCCTGGATTTTTTATGTGTTCTAGTTAAGAGCACATAATCTGGAGTCAGACTGCCCAGAGAAAATGTCAGTTCCTCCACGGACTGGCTGTGTGACTTTGTGCATGTTACTTCACCACTCTGTACCTCCTTTCCTAAAGGAAATAGGGATAATGGTGTCTATCTCATGGAATAGCTGTGAGGATTATAACCATAGGTATTTGGACCCATGACAGGCACATGGCAAGAATTCTCTATATGGAGACTATTATTAATATCACTCCAAACTTAAAACAGCTAAACATGTCACTTTCTGCCAAATCAGAAATGCTGTCTTATGATACGTTGTCTCAGAGACAACAGTAAAAGGCAGTGAGGATCTAAGAAAAATTACTAGAGGACAGTCATAAATGGCTCTTTTTCTCCCACAAACTGGGGAAGTGACTCCATTATTGAGTTAGAGTCCAGGAGCCCAGGAAGCACAGAACCCAGGTTTCTGCTGAGACAGAGTTTGTATATCAATCCTACCCTACATACTTTTTCACATGTTTTGCAATAGTTTGAGTCCACAGGGCAAGACACACACTTAAACCTCTTTCTTTCTGATTTTACAAGAGTGCTGTGGCACACTAGTCAGTTAAAAATACTCTCTGAAGATATGTGGAGTAAGATCCTACTTTTTAAAATGTGGGGTGCATGCATGTAAATGTGTGTGTATTTAATGGAACTAATGATAGATACATTAGGAAGTGATTATTCTAATTACTAAATAATTCACAGTAGGGTTTCTTACAATAGCAAATGCTTTCCATTTCTATGGGGTTTTTTTTTGCTAGTTTTTAATGTGGTTCTTAGACATAAAAGCTCTGTATCTTAAAATTCTGATGGCATTCATTGATCAAGATGTATGAGTTTTTGTTCCTTGCACAAGACAAGACTAGGTTAGGATGATCACTTGGGTATACAAGCATAGGCAAACACCATGGTGTTTTAAAACCTTTTTTTTTTTTTTGAGTTTAGGCCAGTAGCAACAGCCCTATTGCTAATCAATTTCATCGTAAAAATTACACCTGATATTATATAGCACTCTACGTATAAATCACTTTCACGTGTATGTTTTTCATTTCTCACAAGACTTCTGTATGTTAACTTTCAGTGGCCCAAGTTTAGTATTGACAAAACAGAGACAGAGAGGTAAAATGAATTGTCAAAAGTCACAGGACTAGTAAATGCCAGAGTTAGACCTCAAACCAAGTGGCTCTCCCTCCAAATCCATTGGCCAACTTGGGTACATCTGAATCCATGGTAGCCACATGCCATAACTATCTTAAGTGTTCTCTGAGTGGGATTCAGCATGTGCTACATTGTTTCCCTATAGAATCCCCATCTTTTATTTGTTACATGCATTTTTCATGATTGGCAAGGATGCTAGTGGACCTTACATCAGATATCTTTTCAAGGAAGAAGCTTCTCAAATCTTGGAAATGATATGGTAATCCACCTAAAACTGACGGATTTGTTCTCAGTGAGAGTTCCAGAACTGCTGTGTCTGTCAGCTTTTTCTGGGTAACAAACCATCCCCCAAAAGTAGTGGCTTCAAAAACAAGTATGTATTTCCCAGTTGTGCAGATGGGCAACTTGGGCTGAACTCACTTGGATAGTTCTCTGGATCCAGAGTGGTCTCAGCTGTCTGTGTCTGGTCTCCCTCACTACTCTCTCAACTGGGCACTGGGATGGGTGACATGACTGGGATCTCTTTTCATGTAGCCTTTCATTTTTCAGCAGGCTAGTCCCTGTCTGGTTCACATGGCAGTTACAGAGTGCCAAGAACAGCAAAAGGGCAAGCCCTAATGCTTGAGAACTTTTCAAATCACTGCTTGCATCTTCTTTGCTGTCATCAAAGCAAATGCCATGGCTAAGCCCAGAGTTAGTGTGAAAAAGACATGGATATAGGGGGCCATTACTGCAACAGTCTACACGCTGCCATATCAAGTTTTCCTTTCCGTCCAAACTTTTGAGTGAAATGTTAATGCCCTGAAAACTCAGGAGGTTCTTTCTCTTCAATGAGGTGTTTCCTTACTATTACTCCCTCAAAACTCTATCAACTCAGTAAACTTGGCCCTTTACAAAGCTGTGGCTTCTTTCAGTGGTGCTGTCCTGCTTCCCTCCCGTGGAACGGCTTGGCATTAATGAATTGAAGGATTGTTCTTAGTCAGGGCTTTTCTGACTTTTTAATGGTGTGCATGTAACTTCTCCTTGTCAGCTTTCCTTTTAGAAATGCATACGTTTATTTTGAATCCAGAAGCTGGAGTTTTCTGTTTTGGGAAAGAATTTTAATGAAGCTTTATCAGGTGTGTTAACCAAAATGAAGAGGAGTCTTTTGTGCCCAGAGAAAGCTATCAGGCAGTCAGGAGCTCCTTTAGAAAAAGGACTACAGAATGAAGGAAAGCTAAACCCTTCTTTAATGATTTTTCTCTTTTTAAAACATAATACTTTGCATGAAAGTTTGTGTCAAGGAGTTTACCTCATGGAAGGGGAACTTAATGATGTGCAATCTGGGGGAAGGAGCGGACACTAGATGATAATTCCCAAGCAGATGAAAGAGAATATTTCACATTGCTGAGACACATGTGACTTCTTTGGATGCAAATAACAGAAAGGATGATGACAGTTATACCAGTTCCCTGCTTTGGGGAGAAATCACCAGCTTAGCAGCACTAAATGGCAAGGCATTTGTGGCTGAGTTCTTTCCCTGACTAATTGGAAACACATCTCTCTATTTTCCTGTCATTGAGAAAGAACTACTCTTTGGTAAATGGTATTCAGTGGTGTACTTTTTAAAAAACTCAGCCCCGTGCTGGGCTCTTGGTCAGAAGGGAATGAAAATCCTTTCTGATGTCAGAGAGCATGGAGATATATATATTTCCTTATTTATTTATTTATTCATTCATTCATGTGGAGACAATAAGACATTGGAAGTGACTGGGAGGTTTTCCCATCTTGGTAGAATCTCACCAGCTCTGACATTATGAACTTATCAACTTGAACAAATACCTTCCCCTCTGGCCTCAGTTCCTTCACTTGTAAAATGAGGAGAAGGGAGCAAATGACCCCAAAGTTTTCATTCCTGTAAGAAAGGACTTTAATTTGGAAAGATAGACAATTACTGTTTGGTTATAAATTTGGGATAAGTGATTCAGAAAAGGCATTGTGAAATACTGGATTTATGTCAGGACAGTGTAAGAACAAAAACAAAAACCAAGAAAACAAATTTTGGTTCTGGTGAAGATTGTGCCACCCATCTGTTTATGTACTCATCCTTTCATCTATCTATGTATCCGTCCACCCATCTATCCATATAGCCGTCCACCCATCTGTCTAGGTACCCATCCACCCATCTATTCAGGTACCTGTCCACCTATCTATCCAGGTACCCATCCACCTATCTATCTATGTACCTGGCCACCCATCTATCCAGGTACCCATCCTTCCATCTATCCATGTACCCATCTACCCGTCTATCCAGGTACTCATCCACCTATCTACCCAGGTACCCATCCACCCATCTATCCATGTAGCCATCCACCCATCTGTCTGTGTACCTGTCCACCCATCTATCCAGGTGCCCATCCATCCATCTATCCAGGTACCCATCCACCTATCTATGTACCTGTCCACCCATCTATCCAGGTACCCATCCACCCATCTATCCATGTACCTATCCACCTATCTATCCAGGTACCTGTCTTCCCATCTATCTACCACTTTCTTGTTTTGGAGCAAAACTCAGACTAATCCCCAACTCTAGGCCAAGGGCTCTTTCCCTTGTATGTACCACTTCTTTTGTGCCTCTCTTCTAAATGTCCTAGAAAACCTAGAGCCTGGAATCTGTTTCCTAAGATTGGGATAGTGTATGGCCATTTCTAGGGCTTAATAGTTCATGAAAAAAAAAAGATTAAAAAGCCTCTTCCTTCCAGAAAAAAAATGTTATTTGAACTACCATCCTCCAAGGCCAATCAATATGGTGGATATTTTTGAGCACTCTGTGCTGAAAGAGTGATGACCTTATGGGAAATTTTTTCCAGAAAGATTGGGAAAGCCCTTATCTTCTACAGTTTACTGGCAGAGTCTAATGTGTTGTAGAAGCCCATGAAAGTGACGTTTTGATGAATGAGGGTCCCACATAGTAAGTAGTAGTTCCCCTAGGACTTAAGAAAACACAGAAGGGCCCATAGCACCTCAGCATCCTCTAAATGCCGATTGACCTTAGCACCCAAGAGAACATTTACAAAAGAGAAGAAAAAACACCTGCTCCTGGGGAACTTTCTCTGGAGAGCTGTGATGTCCTTCCATTGAGGTTTAGAAAAGAAGTTGTTTAACAGTGAAAAGCATATTTAATATAGAGCTTGGGGTAAGAAGGCAGACCAGAGGGGCTGCTTCTCATGTCTTTCTTTAGATAAAGATACATCTGGGGTTTTGAGGTAGATTCAGTTCTTTAAACAAACACCATCATCTACCCCAGGCAGTTTTGTTTGATCCCAAGTTCAGTAATGTGAAGGAAAGTTTCCCAGACTTAATGGCTTAAAATGAAAGAGAATCATGTTTTTCTGTCTGAAACTGGAAATCCAAAGAGTTGCTCAGTCACAATGTTCAGGCTTTTACCTTGTGGCTCAGCTACAGGAAATTGGGAAATTTGGGTTAGATGCTTCATTCACATTCCTAGTTGATAAAGAATGGGAAAGGTTCAAGAATTGTCTGAATCACAAGGCTGCTGAGAGGACTAGAAAATACAGGATTATTTTTCTATAAATTACCTTGGAGAAGGGGGTGGCAATGAAGAAACTGCTAATATGGTCTAGAAGGCTTAGTATAAGTTCTTTATTTTAATGCTGCCAGTAGGTAGATTACACACATATAGAGATGCCAGTCCCCACTATCACAAAGTAATTATTGGTAGAAATTTATTGATGGCGGGATATCCAGATATTTGCTACTTAAAATGGGATCCATGGACCAGCAGTATGGGTATCACCTGGGAGTTTGTTAGAAATGTCGAATCCTAGAGACAACCATCCCAGACCTGCTGAATCAGAAATCATACATTCTTAAGACCGCCAGATGTCTCATCTGCCCATTAAAGTTTGAGAAACACTGACCTGGATAATAAATTCATTGGGATGATGCAAAGCATATATCCTTCCCAGATTCCAGTTGATTGAAAGATACATATCTGGATTGGGTTCTTGATTTTGTTAATTTAAGAGAAAGTGATTTTAATCTCCAGAAACTGAACCCAGCAATGGGATACCACAGCCTACCACTTCAGCCTTACCGCCCAGTTACTAACCATTGGAGCCACCCTAACTTTCTTACTGTTGCCTGCCCATATTAGAAACTTTCACAACTCTGTGCATTTCATGTGCTCTATCCACTTCCTGGAATGCTTTTTTCTTCTTCCCTGATCATCAAACTCCTGTCACCTTTCACAAACTTCTTCACATGTCAACTTTTCTGGAAGACATTCTGCATTTTTCCGAAGTAGGATTAACACCCTATTTTTTGTGTAATTATTTCCCTGTTATAAGTATAAATGTCTATTTCCCCTTCTTGACCATGAACTCTGAAGGCTCTTGAACTCCTTATTATCTCCTGTGTGTCCTTGGCACCTGATACAGAACACTATGTAATACATTCTTTTGTTGTACAGCTAACTAAACATATGGATGATCTGACTGGGAATATCCTCTTGTGGCGTTCTAGAAATTTCTTATTCTTCCAGACAGTGACTTGGGTTGTTTGTGTAACAGGTGTCTGGATCCCCAAGGCTCCTGAGTTGTGAACTAGGTCAGCACTGAGCAAAATCATCAAGCGGCCTCAAACCATCCTAGGTTCTCTCAGTACCTGCTTTCTACTCTCAAGCCTGGCACCCTTATGATACTTCCTGATTGACCCAGACTCACATTTAGCCCCTGTATTAAGGCTTATGTTGCCAATTTCCACCCCTCCCAAATCAGAACCTACCTGTTTCCTTAAAGTGTCAGCTACCATTTCTCAAAGACTTAACTTGTGCCAAGTGTTCTTTGTATGTGAGAATATTAGCTCCAACCACAACTCTGTAAACATAGATTTCATCATTTCTGTGTCATATTGAGGAAACTATAGCTCATGGTGGTTAAATAACTTGTTCATAGTAGGATGGTTAGGCAGAGCTGGGACTCAAACTCAAGCCTGTCTGACTTGCTTATTGGTGCTTTGAAATGCTGCTCTGTGCCACAACAGGGGTAATGAATCAGCTGGAGAAACCCACCAAGGTGTTAACCTACCAGTGTGTGTAATTGATCAAAACACTTGCTCTGAATGGCACACTGTTTTAGATACACTTTACCAGAGGAAAGAGAGTAATTACAAGTGACCACAGTAGATTCCTCTATCTGGTCGATTTTAACTTTCTCAAGCTCAGATGAGTCTTTAGGGCACTTTGTTTCTAAGATTAAGGGCTGCTGCCACCAGGCTGTGCTAACACCTCGAAGACCTGTAAAGAAGATCAGGCTGCCATTTTGCCTTTAATTTTGTCCTATTCATTGAGAATTATGCCACATTCATATTGATTTTTGTATTTATTTTTTGGCTGGGCAAATGGGTGATCATTTAAAAAATAATGCCAAGAGTGTGTGTTACTCCCTCACATGGACTTAAAAGTTATTTCATATTTATTTCATATTAGCTCTTTTAACCCACCCCCACCCGAGCAACTTCTTTGATTATTCCACTTCCATCTTCTCCATTAGATATGCTGACTGGTGTCCACACTCCAGTAAGGAGGCCACTTCATTCTTGTATGTCCATACACTTCTGCTCTCACCAAGATGCAGTGGTGTCTATTCCAAAACTTGTTTATATCTGTTTTCCTTATATGGTATTTGTAAATATAATTTTATTAAATATTATTTGAATCAGTGGTTACCACACAAAAGGAGCTGCTGTTTTATGAATACCAACTTAAGTGTTTTGAAAGAGTTCATAAAGAAAATGTTACCTAATGAAAAAAATAAAAAGTTAACAAATTCTGTGAGGATGGGCAAGGGAGCTAAAAGGAGATTATAAAGATGTCTGTGTTCAGTTTGCCTTTCAAGGGTCTTTAAGCTCCAGTCCTTTTTAAAGAAACCCAAACCGGAAATTATGGGTGACATTCTATAACTATTGGGAGTCAAGAAAGATGAGGCAGGACTGTATCAGAAGGCAACTGACAGGGAAACAGGGACTTGGATACTAGGGTCAAATGGGACTTGATTCTGCCGACAACCTGACTGAGCCTGGGAACATATTCTCCACTGGAGCCTCCGGAAGAAAACTCAGCCTAGCCAACACCTTGCTTTTGGCCTTGGGAGACTAGAAGCAGACACATCAGCTGAGCCCCCTGAACTTTTGACCTACAGAACTATGAGATAGTAAGTTTTTGTTGTTTGAAGCCCCCAAGTCCATAGTGAATCACTACAGCAGTGTTAGAGTGCTAAGCTGTATTAGAATGTACAACCACCATCAACTCCCCTGCCATTTGTGTATTATCAGGATCCTGTGCCTGTTTTTTCCAAGAACTTGTTCCTTACACACTCCTGGGCTGGGCATGTTTGGCTGTCTCTGCTGGTGTTGGCTCAGCCTACCTTTCGACACTTACCTCCAGACAAACCTTCTACTCTCATTATGTTCTTGGCCTCTCAACCGCCTGCGTAAATCCGGTCTGTCTTTCGAGGCACATCTTGACAAGGTGCAGGTCATTTAATTTCCTTTGGTCACCAACGCAGCTTTCTGTGTTGTTCAATCAGCCTTTTGTCCTGTCTGGTAGGGCTGGCTCTTACCTCTGTTTTCTTCTTCTCTCTCAAATAGATGGCATGCGTTTTAATAGCAAGGAGCATGTGCATGCACGCTGATGTGTTTTGTTTCCTCTTTATGTCCAGCACAAGAATGAGCACATCCTACATGATTGAGAAATTGAATTGTACCTGACAGAGCCACATGATCTTTATGAATGCCCACAGAGCTCTTTTGTGAATACCAGTTCATTTCTGGGGCCTTTGCCTCTGAGCATTGACTCCTTTGATATCAAGACAATGATGTGATATCTTCTTAAAGTGTCTTTTAAATGACTTGTTTAAATGGTTTTTGTATCCCAGCAGTTTGGGTTCCCAAGGTGAGTCTCTCCCTGGACATGAATCCTGGCCCCTTGGGTACCTTGGCTGCTTCCCGTGCTGACCTGTCATCTTGCAACACTTTATGAGCATCACCTTGGGTCCTCTCTGAGCAAGAGTGCCCCTGCAGCCCTAGCACAAGAGGACACCACCCAGGGAGAATTCGCAGAGTGTTGATGTGAGGAGTGGTAGCCAGAGAATATATTGAAAGCATTTGATTTTTTCTACTGTAGCTATCTGTTCTTCATTCCATGCTAATAGGATAATTTGATCGATGAATGCGCTGGGAAAAAGCTAGAGATGCATAAAAAGTGTGAAAGCACACAGCTACAAATGAGTGGGCAGATTTACCACCTTCTCCCCAGAATCAAATCTGTCTGCCATCCGCACTGGGTACGAGACAGGCAGATCCAAGCTTTGGCTTAATTACACATAATTTGGGTGACAGCTGAAATGCAAACCTAAACATTCAATCAGTTAAAGATACACAAAATTAAGCATTTCACACAGTGTCCAACCCCTTCAATCTTTATTAATACTTTAATTATGTTAATTATACCATGGTTTCAAGCCCTGCTACTACAACAAGCAGGGGGTGGAGGTGGGGGGAAGAGGCAGTCCTCTGAGCACTACAGCTAAGTAATGAGTGCATTCGAATTAAAAGTATGAATGGAATGCAAAATAGCAAAGGATCACAAATACATAATTCAGCAGTTTACCCACCCTGTTCACACTGCTTTCCTTCATAATGACTGGCAATGTTCCTGGAGGGGGAGCCCACTGTCTGACTCATTCTCTGAATACAGTGTACGTAGTAAGTGCTCAGTAAACATCTGTGAATTAATCTGGAACTAAAGATGGTGAGATTGTATCAGTAGAGGTAAAGGGAAGTGAGCAGATATTTGGGATATATTTTAAGGTGTCAGTGACCAAAATTATTGCTGTTAGTTGTTTATGGGATGGGGGCAGTGGTGGAGGGGTGGAGGTGGGAGGAAGAGTGATGGGAACAGAAAATGACCACTTATACAGAGGCTCACCATTGCTTCTTTCAAGTCACTTTGGTTCCCTGGACTTAATTTTTTCCCCCCTCTGCTTCTGACAAATGAAGAGGAGGATATTGGACCTTAAGGGTTGTTTTCCAATTCTGTGCTCTTGGATTCCTCGAAGGAATGTCAGGGACTGCACTGTGTATGTGTGTTGGGGGGTTAGGGGTATATGGAGGAACAACTCTGCTTTTATTTACATATTTTATATATTGGATATCTAAGATTTTCTTTATGAAATTTGCTAAAAAGTAGTTTGAGAGCTTCTAGATTTAATGGCCTTTTCAAGTTCCAGCCCACCCACTCATTGCCTCTTACATCCCACCTGTGTTGGGAGTCTTTCTATGTGCCCTTCATCCTGGGAATGTTGATTCTCATGGTTCACCTGCCTTTTTAGCCCCCATGTAACTTTTACATCTCATCTCCCATGCCTTTGTTCATCTTGTGCAACCTGCCCCAAATGCTCTTCCTCTCTCTTTGAACTTATGAGCATCATAGTTCACTAAGCCTGATCAGAGTTTCCTCCTCTGGGAAGCCTCCCCAGACTGCACTAGTCAGTGGTGCTTTCCCTTCTTTCTGAATTCCTATGGCTCTCAGTGTCTGACCCGCATTTACCACCCCTCCTTTTTTTCCATATGTGTAAGTCTTATCTCCCAGACTAGATTATCTATCTATCTATCTATCTATCTATCTATCTATCTATCTATTTTTAACATTTATTTATTTTTGAGAAAAAGAGAGTGTGAGGGGGAAAGGGACAGAGAGAGAGGGAGATACAGAATCGGAAGCAGGGTCCAGGCTCTGAGCTGTCAGCACAGAGCCCCACGCGGGGCTCAAAGTCATGAACTGTGAGATCATGACCTGAGCTGAACTCAGATGCTCAACCATCTGAGCCACCCAGGCACCCCTAGATTATCAATTTCTTGACTGAGGAAGCATTGAGTCTTTTTTTGTGGTATTCCTTCCACTTTGCCTCAGACTGACATACAGATGACTTTTCAAGAAGTCCTATTTATCTTACACACCTAAAAAGTATTTGAAAGGGGTTAAACACATTAAATCAAGTGCTCCTCTAGCCAGGGAGAATTCACTTGCCCAAACTGTAACAATCAATAACTGTGTTCTAGGATTTTGACTTTATAGTTTGCTGCGCCGAAACAAAAATGTCATTTGAGTGACTTGTACAGGATAGGTTTTTGGACTTTGGGAGGCTGACGTGTACAGAATCGTGTTATTTGGGGTATCCTTCTAATGTCACCAGAGAAACCTTGGAGATTGGTAAATCTGAAATAGAAACACGGTGCTTATTTCAGAGAGTTCTTCAGTTTTGTTCTTGGTGAGAACTGCTCTGTGTCTCGGCTTCTCTCCCAGGTGGCCTAAGGTAAATATCCTCAGAGCCACACCTGTCATTCTCATATTCTCTGACACTTGCCAGTATAATTCTTCCTGGAGCACAGAATTGGCATTGGGCCTCTCCATGGAGGTCTTGGTAGCCAACCCAGGACCCAGGTTACAATCTTATCACTTCTTTTTTTATGTCTATTTATTTTTGAGAGAGGGGGGGGGGAGGGGCAGAGAGAGACACACACATACACAGAATCCAGATTAGGCTCCAGACTCCGATCTGTCATCACAGAGTCCAACACAGGGCTCCAACTCAAGAACTGTGAGCAGAAGTTGAATGCTTAACTGACTGAACCAGCCAGGTGCCCCCTATCTTATCACTTCTTAATTGTGAAGCCCATAGGTCATCAGTGTAGGAGCTATTGTTAAAAAAGCCACCACCTTATGTGGCACCTGGGTGGCTCAGTCGTTAAGCATCTGGCTTCTGCTCAGGTCATGATCTCATGGTTTGTGAGTTCAAGTCCCACGTCGGACTCTGTGCTGATGGCTCAGAGCCTGGAGCCTGCTTTGGATTATATGTCTCCCTCTCTCTCTATTCCTCCCCTGCTCACTCTCTGTCTCTCTCTCTCAGAGATGAATAAACATTAAAAAAAATCCACCACCTTACTCATTTCTTGGTCTAGAAGCAGAAAAAGAAGCCTCTTAATTTCACATGACCTCAAGGGTTATCAAAAAGAAACATGGCCCAAGTCCATTAATCAACAATTAGGGACTCATTATTATTTCAAGTCAACTTTGTGTTTGGAGTGGAGAATATGGAAGTAACATATGGCACAATTTCTGCCCTACAGACTTTTCTTTTTATATGGCACAGAATTATAAACACAAAAAACTGTAGAATAAAATAAAAAATGACTAAGTGCTAATTATGGTTCCCAAATACTGTAAGAATTCAGAAAGGAATAGAAGATGAGAAGGGATTAAGCTGTTGGGTCCAATTTTTTCACATTCAAAGATTCTATTACAGCATATACTCATTGGACCTCCACAACTTTGGGATAAAGTGTCTGCCAAAGTTCACCGACTAATCAATAGTTCATTCACACCCCACTAAAAATATGAATACTGCCACCAGTTAGTCCTTCTGGCAAACAAGAGACAGATAACCCAAAGGTCTCTTTGGGTTTATTAGCTTTGAGAAAATGTGTTTACTAAATTCTGGGGGGATCTGTCATCCACATTGGGGATCCTAAACCAAGAAGTGTGTTCATAACCCTGGTAGAAGTTGATACAGTAGAAGATCAAGATCAAAATAAGTGAAAGTGGCATAGACTTTGCAGTAACTAGGACTTAGTCTAGCTTTGGGTGGGTTGGGGAGTAGCAATGTCCATAAATTCAATCCCTTCATTCCCCATTGCTGAACTATTCTAGGGCCAACCATCTGACTTCCTTTCCTTCTCATGTTGTGAGCTCATTCTTACCTTATGAATGGATCAAGGTGAACCATCATATCCTGAGTTGTACTGTTTTGCATCTCCAAAAATGTACCCTAATCATAGCATATGTGATCTTCAGTAATCTTCGAGAATTTTCCATCCCATTAATGTCTTCAGTTACAGCCATGGTTTTAATTTTAAAAAAGGTAATTTTGAGAATGTTATTGGTAATTTGAAGACCTATTTCGCATTGGCATCTGCACTACCATTCATTACCATAGGTATATCCTTGCATCAGTGGTTATGCAGACTATAATAGGGGCTCTTGGAGTGCACCTTCACCACACTGAGTTGTGAGTGGAAGATCCTACCTTTGTGATTTTTACTCAAAACCTTGGTTGTATCTTCTTAGTAAAATTAGACTATCGTTTGAAAAGTATAAGTAATTATCTCTATTAGTTGTTATCTCCTCAAATTCAAACACACGACATCAGGATTTCTCCTCAATGGCAAAGTTATAGACTTGGTGGTTAATTAAACATCTTTTCTAATCAAATTAACTTTCATTTCCTAAATAGAGGTTTTTAACCTAAAAGTGGCTTTGAAACATTGTTTCTTTCAGCCATCACCTATGAAAGGAAAGATAATGTCCCTTCAAAGGGCTCCTCTAGCAGTGAATAATTATTCTTTGTTTGACTGCAAATGCACATTCCTTAAATAATATATTCGTAAAGTTTCATAAATTATTTCAAGATGTATTAAAGAGCATTGGAAATAGTTCTTCTCCCTACAGGAGGTTGCCAAGAATAAGTTTTGTCCTTTAAAATTTGAAACAAATTATTATTCACTGGGGGAGCATCATGGGAGCCTCCCCCAGCTCCAGCTGACAGGGACAATTTGAAGTAACCTGTTAATGGCAAAGCTTTTAAAATTTAGAGATATTCTAAGCAGAGCAATTTTTAAAAATTAAAACCATAGCTGGGGGATTGCTTTGGAGGTCATGCAAAGTTAGGGGCACTACACATTTACCTGGATCATGGCCTGGATTCCAGCTGCCTGGGTTACGTATTACATCATGGCCCTGTGGAGGTGAGGAGGACTGGTATGTCCCTGGCTGAATTTCACCTAAATGCTTCCAGGCTTAATTCTCCTGAGACTTTCAGCTTGGTCATAAAATACAGCATTACATAGCACAAAGGCTACTGTACTAGAAGTTATGAAAATGGAGTTCCAGTCCCAAAAGTCGCATAACATGAAAGAAAAGAAAAATTTGTTCATTTATATAGTGAAGGGGTTGGTTTAAATAATCTCTCTTATTCCTTCTAACTTTAACATTTTGTGGGGTTTTTTTTTCCTGTAAGATGTCCCCTGTATGAAATACTTATGCAGTGCATGTTTTATGTCAACTATTTACTCCATATGAGCTCTACCAACTAAAGATCATTGCTGTCTCCTTGGAATATCATTTCTTTCAGTTTTTGTTTCAGCTGGTATGTAATACCTAAACTTTCAAAGATTATTGAGTAGGGTGGTTGTGACATCAAGGAAGCCTCATTTGCCCATCTGAACTGAGATCTTTTTGAGTAAAGCAAGAAAACGAGAAGAAAGGAAACTAACACTGGTTTGGGCACTCACTATGTGCCGGGAGCTGTACTTGGTGATTTTGTAGCTTTGATTTTCTGCTATTAGAGTCAAGTGCAGGGCTGAGAACACCAGAACCCTCAGTAAATGCCGCCTGGATTAAACGGAACCACCTGCTGCATAACTAATGGGGCCAGTGCTTAAAAAGAAAATCATTTTCTTTGCAGCTGTTCTTAGAACCTGCCTGTTTCTCTTCTTTGGAAATCTAATTCTAAAATATCATCTCACAGCCAATTAAAATGGTAAATTAGAAGCACTTGGGCGAGAATGGTGTACATAGGGTGATAGTGGGGGACATCAGCCAGGACCCAAAGACATGGGCTTGAGCTGTTTCTCTCATCAGTCTGTTATATTATGCATTTAGCATGGGCGAGAGCATGTAGGAGCACATGACGTTGTTTTAGGAAATAGGCTGAAATTGGAGGTTTTGGCTTTTCCTGTGTACCTGGGAAATAGCAAGGTTACCCTTAAGGGATGAAAGAGGGTGCTCCCTGAGATGACAAATGAAAGGCATGCCTGCTGTCATTCACAGTAGCAGTTGTTAATTGATCATGACTCTCTTTCCAACTGAGCTCCAACAGCTTCCCATCCTTTGGACAGAGCTCTCTAGATGGCCATTATCAAATGATAGGTGTTGGCACAGGAGATGAAATCTGTTTGTCAAGATGTAGGCTAAGTAGTAGATTCTTTTTTTAAAAAAAGGTGCATCTGTCATATTTTGGGTTAATTCAAAATACTTTTAAAGTTCACAAAAGGACTTTATGAAAGTATATAGTAAACATTTTTCTTCTACCTTAGAAGTTAGCCACATCCCAATTTACTTAACTACTGTGTTCTTGAGAAAAGGGAAATTGGAAGGAAAGTTGCAAATTAATCACATTGTAAATTGCCTGACATATAAATGGTCCTATGTGAGAGTTGTTGATAAAATGTGGAGCATGTGTATCCGGGAATATCGATAGAAGCAGTGGCAGGGCAGATATATGTAGCACAACACAGTGAATCTCAGAAACAGAGGACTTGAGTGAAAAAAAGAAAGATGACACATGTAACCATATGACTCACATAAATTAAAAATACTTGAGCACAAAAGTAAGGTTTCTTTAAAAAGACATCAAAAATATTGACCAAAAAAGAAAAGATTGCTAAATTTTGGTCTACTAAAATGAAGAAAGTTGTTAATCACAAACACCTGAAAAAAATGGAAAAGACAAGTTACAAATTAGGAAAAAATATTCTTCATATACACTGTTGATAATGGATCAGTATTAAGAATATATAAAGAACTCCTATAAGCCAAATAAGAAAACTACAAACAATACCTTAGAAAACCTAACAGAAAATAGAGACATTTTGCAGAGGAGGAAATATTCATAGCCAAATAACATAGGAACAAGTATGTTCGACATTATTAATGATTAGGAAATTGCAAAGAAAACACAATAAGATTTTTTCACACACACGACTGGCAAATGTTGTTTTCTGATATACTGCTGACAGGAGGACAAATTAGTGCTATACTTTTAGAAATTATTTATCTAAAGTTGAACATTAATATACCCCCATGACCCAGCAATTCCATCATGACACGTGTATAATAGGAGACATGTAAAGAAAGTCCTTGGGGTTATTATTTTTAATAGCAAAATCTGAAATTTGCATATGTATTTTTAATGGAACATTATACAGCTGCCAAAACAAATGAAGTGACATATAATAACATAGGTATATCTTGCAATATGGTATAAAGTGAAAAAATACATTTTTTAAGAATTCATATGATAAAAAAATCCACATGGATTAAAATAATTGCCTCTGAGGGGGCAAATGAGAATGGGGAATGAGGATAGAAGGAAAAAGTTTAATGTATATTTATTTTTATATGTAAATAGATACAGCATTTTTATATATATGATATGAATTATCTTAATATATATTATAAGACTCTATTTTTTTGTCTTCCTCTTGGCTTAATTGCATGACTTACTTGAGACATAGATGTACTTTGGTAATATGATTAAGAAGATTTCACAGAAAGGCTCCATGGCCCAAAATTGCATCCTATATATATAGAAACTATGCTTTCAAACTCAACATTAACAATTAATTCTTAGAAACCAAAGCATTGTGTCTCTAGGAGCAGCCTCTCAGTTTGTTATCAAACTAGACCTTTATCAGGTGGTCTTTGGCAGCATGGATTATTTGGTGACAGAGTACACCTTGAGGACATGGGGATGAGAGTGATGAGTTCTGGTGTGGGGCAAATCCAGAGATACATGTAGATGGAAGGCATTGGTAGAAGAGAGAACATGGCCTCCTTAGTGAACCTAGAGAACCACTAGGACATTGACACTCTGAAGGGGGTGGCGGAAGAAGAGGATTTCATTTTCTATTACTGTTTGTATTGCTTTCCCATGGATCAAAGGAAAATAGACTGGAAAAGAGATTTGGGTAGACAAGGGATAAGGATAAAAAGATGGGAAAATATGAAGGAGCAATTTTACCTTTTCAACAAGCTTTCAAGAGATTCACACACTCATCAGGGACCTCATCTGTTTTTAATTTTCATTTTAAAATGCAAACTGTGCATTATCCCTCTTCTCTTATGTTTGTTACCTATGTCTGTAGGGTGCGTGATGCCCAGACCTCCTAGGGGGCACGTTGGCTCTCCCAAGATTGCTCTCTCCAAACACAAGAATTTCAGAGCTCCTACCAGAGTCCTTAAGAAATACTATCCAGGCATAATGATTAGAAGGAGGAGCAAAAGCCATGGATGTGCTGCCATCTTTGTTGCCTTCCCTTCCCCCAGAGTCTCTCCCTACTCACCCTGTAGTTTTTCATCCTGACGGGATTCAATCCAGGGACATTCAGTAGCAATCGCTTCTGAAGTGGGGGGCCTGGCAGGCGCTTAGAACGCCTGTATTTGGAGTGGAGTTGGCTATTGTAATACTTAGTGAATGGAATTTCATTAGGTCCTTATCTGTGTGCAGTGAGGAAAAGAGGTCCTTTTACACAGTGCTTGTAATGGAGTGGAAAATTGCATTTCCCCCTCGCTCAAACAGTGCCATTAGTGGGGAGGCAGACTGTCTGCAGAGAGTGGGAAGCCACCTCGGGCGGTGAAGGGCTGACAGCCCAAATGATGGCAGTGCCGAGAGACCCGGAAGATATTAAAATAAAAACAGGTTGTGTTGTTCTTTTTGTCCTGTAGCAGTTCTCCCCTGCAATGCAGGGAGTGATTGGATTTGAAGCACTGAGAAAAACATGTTAAGTAAGAAATTGTTTAAATAAAGTTGTTTGAGGATGAAAGTCTCCCCCAGGCATGGAGGGGAATGTAGTTAGCTGCCTACAACTTATAGATACCAAGAGGCAGTACGTTTTTGAGCCAGGCAAGTATGCCAGAAGCTTGAGAAGTAAAATATACAAATGAGGTCTCCTCTTTGATCATTCGAGGGGGTTCCAGCCCTCCTAAGTAGGTGTGTGCGGGCACTCAGGTGGCCGGTCAGTGGATTTTCTTTTCTCTGCTGTCTGAGAATTGCACATGAGAACTATGGGCATAGTGAAAAAAAAAGCCAGCAGGGAAATCCACTAGCTGTTCAGAGATACTGTTCCTGCACTGGTAGCAAGAGAGTTTCTTTCTTTGAGAATTGGTGTCAGTTGTAGCCCCATGGGAACTGCCAGTGTGATAGTGGAGGCGTGTACAATGTGTCCTAGGGCAGTCCTAGGTCAAAGAGATGACAGAAACTGTGCAGCTCCTGGGCATAGGTGAACAGCAAATGCAAGGTGGTCCATGCCAGGTATGTTGGGAGGAATCAGTGAGAAAGCCCTTTGTCAATGTCAAAGGGCACTGAGAAAGTAGAACTAGAAGTAGAGTCTTCTGAAAATATGGAATCATGGAACCATTAGGATGTTTGGTACTTGAGCTGCACAAGACCTTCAGAATTATCTAATCCAATCATTTCTTATAAGGATGAAGAATTTCTTTCTCGTGAAACAGAAATAATAGGTCAGAGTCCTGTGAGGCCCCTTCTACCACCAGTTACTGTACACATCCCTTCACTCTTTTCTGTATTTACTTGGCTACTCTCTACTCCATTCCCATACTCTTTAAGGGAATTTTCTTTCTTTTTGGTCTGTCCCTTGACCTTATCCTCATGCTTCTGCCTGCCAGACATTGAAGATTTGGAGGGATCAGCTAACTGCCAACCATTCTGTTCTTTTACATGTTTGTCCTCTAATATCCCTTATGTGTACATAGATCAGAGCTTAGAAGATATGACCTGTGCATTAGTAGGGCCCTGCTTGGCATTAACACAGGTTGCTGAGGCCTGACCTAGGATATTGTCAAATATAATTTTCAAAAAGTTAAAAAATCTGACTCACACAAATGCTATATAAACATATATATCATTATTTCAAATTATTCAAATACTTAGGTCAGTAATGAAGGTACTAGTAATACAGTAGAGCTGGTTCCTTTTGAGGAACTGGGTATTTATAGGTGCTTAAAAAAAAAAAAGAAAAAAGGACAGAGTCACCTGGGTGGCTCAGTCAGCTGAGCATCTGACTTCAGCTCAGGTCATGATCTCACAGTTCATTAGTTCAATCCCCACATTGGGCTTACTACTGTCAGCCTGTAAGTGCAGAGCCCATTTTGGTTCCTCTGTCCCCATCTCTTTGCCCCTCCCCTACTTGTGCTTTCCCTAAAATAAATAAATATTAAAAAGGAAAAAAGGATGTTAGATGAAGATTGCTACGTTAGATACAAAACTGACCAATGTCTCTTAGCACAATATAGTCACAACTTCTTAGTATCTTTTCCTTTTCCTTTTCCATTTCTTTTTCCTTTTCCTTTTCCTTTTCCTTTTCCTTTTCCTTTTCCTTTTCCTTTCCTACCAGACAAAACCTACAATTTAACTTGTAACTTCACTATGTCTGGAGTATAATCAAGTAGTGAGCAATGAAGTCAAACATAAGTATAATCTCCTGAAGAATTAAATAGTCCTTGGGAGGACCTATCTTACAATGCCAAAGAATGCCATTGAAAAGATATTCTATTCTGTCCTTTTTAGAACCCCTACTTCCTTATTTCCAAGTTTGGGATACTTTTTCTTAACCTAATCCTGAGATTTAAATCTGTATTTCTTTGAAATGCACCAGCATTTGGTGTACCTGGCTCTAAAGACTCTACTGTGGAGTAAAGCCCCAACTAGTATGTTAGGTTAATTAGATGAATTAAATTATTTTAATTAAATAATTATTATAATTCATTAATTATGTTAGGTTAATTAATTTAACTTTTAACACATTTATTGTATTGTCCCTATGTGCTAGCAACTGTGCTAGACTTTAACGTACACTGGTGAACAAAACAAACAAGGTTGTGAGGTTCAAGATAAGAGAAATGCATATATAGATCGGAAAAAAAAACTATAGAAAGCCTATCACATTGCCTTTCCCTGGTGTCTGAGTCACAGGATGTTGTGGCTTCTCCAGGCCTCTGCCTGGATTCGTTTAGATAAGTAAGAGTTGGTTACATTCCATCAAATTTGGTGAGATGTGAATGGCAAAAAGGAATTTAGGGTAGTTGTTCATGGGTTGTATGACCTTGGTTACTACATGCCCCTTGGGTTCAGTTATCCAATGAGTGCTCAGTACGTGTGTGTGTGTGTGTGTGTGTGTGTGTGTATCAGTGATGTTAAAAAACAAAATTAACAAAATTCAGCAGAATAAATTTTAAAGATCTTATTGGCTTCTTTTAATGATTCATGAATTAGGGAGCATTCAGTCTAGCAGATAGAAGCTCTGAGGATCTGTACAAAATGGAAAACTTTTACAGTCAGAAGGGAGCAGAAACAAGGAAGTAATACTAAGCAAAAAAGTGGATTTATTCTTGTAAGGATACTTTCCTCTAGGGATTGGCAAGGGTCTATCAGGAAGACTGCCTAACTAATATATCAGGTGATTCCTGACTGCTAGTTTAAGAATCCATTTCTGGGACAGCTGAACCTGTAAATTAAGTCTCATTTTGGTGACATGGAGCTTAGCATTTGGGGCTTATTGTCTTGTTTTTAACAGTCAAATATACTGAACCCTGCTAGCCATGGATCTTTTCCATTTATTTGTTTGCTTCTTTATCTCTCTACTTAATGACTTCAATAATTATTCTAAATCTTTTCTTAGGCAAGAGTCTTAGAGTGAAGTACATAATTTCTTGTTCAACGCCCCCCACCCCCCCAGTATTCCTCCAGTGTGATTGACAACTAGCTCCCTACCAGGGGCATACTGTATCAGCGGTTACTTTTCCTTAAGGAGGGGTATTACTTCCATTTCAGATCTTCAGTCTTTGGAAGGCAGTGTGAGCATTAGTGAATTTCTGAAGGCCCAGAAAATTTTGGGATGATTTTTGTTTCTCAAGAAGCTCTTAGCCAAGTTACAAAGCTATCCTTGTAATCATCTGAATTTCTTCTTGGAGATTATCCCTGAGGAGGAGTGGCGAAATAAGGGTGCTGGCCAAGGAATTACTGGGCACTTCTGCCAGTCTTCCACAGTGTGAGCCAATAGTGGCTAATAGAAAAAGTGGATGACTTTAATATCTAATTGGCATACACAGTATTTTGGGTAAATATTGGCCAAATATAAGACACTACTAGACCATAAGAGGATGGTAGAGGCATAAAAGGAGAAACTCTCAATGTGTTCGAGGGGACAGGAGATACCCACAAAGCACATAGCTACCTGTATAAGAATATGCATGCTGAATACCAACGGAGTGGTGCAGGCTACCGGTGCTTCCACGTCAGTCAGTGTGGTCTGTAGAGGGCAGGAAATGTTTCTAATGGAAAATGTTGGTCATAATTTAATCCATGAAGAATAAATACAGTCCAGATTTTATTTGGAGGGATGTGTTGGCTATCCTAAAGAGAATGGAGATGGGACATTGGAAAACAAAAGCTTTGGACAACAACGTACCAAGTGTGTCGTTAGGGTGAGGGTGTGGTGTTCAGGGTAGACAGGATTGTATGGAGCTCCTCTTTGATAGCTGCTCTAGCGGTACCCAAACTGGGATGCCCTGTGTCATTAATATAGACTTAGATGTTCATCAGTAGCCAGTCTTATGACTCCCAGTTTTCGGTTTGTTCTGAGTCTGCACTAACTGTAAGAGTTCGAGTTACTTCCTAAATCAAGCAGCACCAAGTAGAAGCAAGGAACTCGCCCCTTTTAAAAGAGACGAAATGTTTCCCATTAATGCTGTTGCTCCCACACAGATTAAAGCTTGTATCAGAAATTAAGCTGTTCACCAGTTTTTTAATCAAATCCTAAATATGACATTCTTCATATGTGAGGTAATTGTGTGTTTGTATGTAAATTCTGGGAGAATATGTTTATTTGGTTATAAATCCAACTATAGTTTTTGAAAAAAAGTAGATAGAAATCTGGAAAAATGAGTAAACACAATTAATTAGATGAGATATTTATCCTTAGTTTAAATTAGAAAAATTACTAAGAGGAGCTATGAAAATCTCAATTAAAACAACCAGTCCGATTTTATTTTTCACTGTTCTAAGAGCCCAAAAAAATGCATGAGTAAAATAAATATATATTTGGGGATGACACCATCTTGGCATTTCCAGGCATTCTTTTCTAAATATATTCTTTATCTGAGCTGTCTTGCAATACTTTTAATATAATTAAAAGCACATAATGAGTGCCAGACTTGTCAATTTCAACAACAAAGTGCTGAAATTTGCAGTGAAACTGAGAGATCCATCTCCCACACATTGTAATGAATAGGTTCATAAAAGGAAAATAGTTTAATTACATTTTAGTTCATGGATTGTTAATAGGCTGGAGTATCTAAATTGAATAATGTGATTCTGGTAATAATTATGTGTAAATGAACTTGTTTAAATGATATTTTACAGCTTCTTTATAAAATTACAGCTAGAGGCAATCCAGTGATAGACAGACAAAGGCCATGCAAAAATTATCATAAACTATTAGCTTGTTTGCAAAGGGTTTTATGTTAATCTTTTAGTACTTAAAGCAATCTGCAATTAACATATCATGGGGAGCTGCCTCCGAGCAAAGGCATGCAAATTGAAGTGCTTAGATAAAAAGCCATTCACATTGGGGGGAAAAAAAGGAAAGAAAAAAAAAGAAAAAGAAAAAAATCAAAGAAAGGGTGGCAAAGTACTCAGAGGGTGCTGGTTTTATATTTGAGATTAAGGAGGTGTAATGATTGTGTTATCTAACTATGGCTGTAATTAAAGCTTTTCTCCTGCAGACATGACAATAGATACTGCATTGATTTCGGTGTTTTAATTGTGAAAGTCATTTTATTTCAGGGCAGAAGATATGAATAGCCTGAATCAAAGGGCTAGAAGATTGCTTTGTTGATAGTACTTGTTCAACAGCTGCCTAGCTGCTTAATACACAAGTGTGGAGAATACAGAGAGACCCAGGGAGGTGCTGGGTATTGTAATTCTCCTGCTGGTTTCCTTTCCTTTTATGAAAAAGGCGAGGATCTGCGTACTGATTGTAAACAAACAGCCTTTTCATACCTCACTGATGTTTTTCCTCCCCAACTTTGTAGAACAAAAGAAGTCATAAAGGGCCTTGAACTAACTTTACTACTGCTCCTTTTAAGCTACAGAAGTTTATGCAAAGTAATAAAACCATTCTTGCTGGCCAAGATATCACCCCTCTAATGAAGAACAAAAATCTCTGAGTGGCCTCCGTAGTTATCACAAATAGCCTTTATGACAGAAACAGTTTGTTGGGGAAAGATTGGATTATTTACATTCAGGGCATATCCACAAAATCTCACACACAGTTTGAGATTAGGATTTATCAGTTTTTATATACAAACTGCTGGGGGGAAATTAAGTGGGAGAAAACATGTACAATCCTAGAGCAAAGAGGATTCTAAAGGGAATTCTAAAAAACAAAACAAAACAAAAAAAAACCAAAAAAATGAAAAACAAACTCAGTGTGGACTTTTTTACAAGTATCACATTCTTGGCTATTCCTTAACCATTCAGGGTGAAGTAAAACTCAATGATTCCTAATTATTTCCATTATTCGATTGATGTATCTCTTCTTTGTGCATTAAAAATATTGAATGCAGAGTAGACTTGGTCTGAATAATAGTAGATTTGGTTTGAGGGACATTTGCCAGTTTACGTGATAATGGTTTATAATAACTACTCACCAAGATGTTGTAGGAAGAGAAAAATAAGTTTTCCTCTAGGTTACGCCTCTAGGTTTTGGATGAGACACCTCTGTGATAAAACAACAGCAGGAGCAACAACAACAAAACCCACCACCAAAAACGAAAAAAAAAGATTAACAGGAGAAAAACAAAAGTTTAATAGCATGTATACCTCCTGAACACATGGGAGACACCCAGGAAGACTAACTTCACCTTAAATACCATTTTCAGCTAAAGATGAAAAAAAAAAGTTATGCAATGTTAACTAGGAAAAGCACAGTAAAGAATAAGGTTGTTATTGCAGATTGAAGTCTTGGCTTCCCGGTTGAAGAGTATCTAGAGATTGAATCATCCACCTCTTCCAGGTATAAAGAGGGAGACACCCTTACACTTGGAAATTTGCTTTAGAAATGTAAATGTTCCTTACAAATGGGAATTTTTCCTTGGTTTTCGGAGCTTCTGCCACGTCTGCAGTTTCTTAAGTTACTCAACCTAAAATAATCCTTATGCCAAAGAGGCACACTTTTGGGTGACAAATTCAGCTACTGCTCCGTGTTACAAATCTAACAAGAATAACGTCAATAATCATTTACTGCACCAACCTTTTTTTTTCTTACATTACTAACCTCTCACAATAACTCCAGAGAAGTTGGTGGAAGGATCTCCACTTGAAAAAAGAAGAAACTTAGGCTCAGAGAGACCAAGTAAATTGCTCACAGTCACACAGCAGGGTTAGGGACAGAGGCTGGTTAGAACCTCAGACACTAGCTCCAGAGACTGTATGCTTCCCCACTGGATGGACTAGGCTAAAGCCAAAGAACAGAGAACAGAAATCAGCAGTGTGGATTGCAAACAACCAGCTATGAAGTCATAGCTGGAAGGACTCTTGGAGATCCTTCCAGGCTCCTTAACCTTTTTGGTGCCTGTATGCCTTTAATAGTTTGGTAAATCCCATGCACCCATTCTCAGACTGATGATCTTCAAGAGCACAAAATCAAATCTATAGGATTACAATGCAAACTGAGTATATTGAAATAATATTGTCAAAATTTTTAAGAATCAAATTTATGACTTAGTAATTTATGTGCTTCTTGACATAAATTAATGAGATCTAAAAGTGGATCTAACATCCACAGTAATTACAAAGTAGTGGTGAATGTACGTGGTATTACAGATTTCTGCAATCATATGATTGAAAATACCTGTAATTTTTATTGACATTTTGTTGCTTACATTTATAATCAAAGAAAATGTTAAATTCCCTTTAGATGTTAGTGGAAGTAAAAATATCCCTGTATATTTTTATATAAGTTATGTATTATATAAATACATATACAGCTGTATATTTTTATATATAACAGTAATTTCTGTCTCATCAAAATTTCTTTCTCATATCATCTGAATTCTATAGGTGTAAAGGGCTCAAGTTAAGAACACTTTTGATTTTACGCTTGAGGAAACTGAGGCGCAGAAAAGGGAACAAATCACCCAAGGTTATCAGTAATTTGTGATAAGATGTAGATCACAGCTTATAGATTACACTTAGGGAATTTAAGGAAACTCAAATCCTTTTATTGGCTTTTACCTTCTCTCTCTCTCTTAGGACTTCAGTAGCTTTTGCTATCATGCTCTTAGAATGCTGCACCCTCCTTTGTCTTTGCTAAATTGTGTTTTTCAAAGTGAGAACACCAGGCAATTAATTGCCTTGACCCTTTCAGTCATTTGTTGGCAATTCCTGCCTTCCTCTAGGGCCTTGTTGAGTGCCTCCTGCTGCTGCCAGTGGGCAGTACTGGGTGGAGGCCAGAGAGTGCAGCCACAGGGGACTGTAGCCACCAGGGACCCCAGGGAGATGATGGCCTATGATGCCAACTGAAATGTGAAAAACTGCTAGTTAGGGGAATAAGAATGCCTCTTTATTATACATAAGTTTGTGTCATTTCAGGCTGTTATAACAGGATACTTTAGATTGGGTGGGTTAAAGGACAGAAATTTCTTTCTCACAGCTCTGGAAACCCAAGATCATGGTGCCAGCATGCTCAGGTTCTGGTGAAGACCTTTTTTCCTGGTTTCCTCACACACTAGAGAGAGGGAGGCAAGCTCTCTAGTCTCTTGTTTAAACAACACAAATCCCACTTATGAGGGCTTTAGCGTCATGTCCTAATACCCTCCCCAAAGGCCTCATCTCCAAATACCATCACACTGGGGATCAAGCTTCGACATATGAATTTGGGAGGTGGGGGACATACACATTCTGTTCATAGCAACATCTTTCCTATGCACAAACCTTGTACATCCTCTTATAGTTAGGAGAGGCCTGGCTAACCATCTCTGTCCCCATTCTGGAAAGGAAGAGAGGCACCATTGGTGAGCCAGCAGCCAGATTGGACTCCATCTGTGTCCTTACAGCCTTTTGAGGCCAGTACCTTGGTCCTCACTTTACTTATCAGGAAACTGAAGCTCAAAAGCTTTCAGTAACGTGACCAAACACTGCTCACTAAGCAAAAGAGCCAGAAATTTCACTCTGTTCTGCTGCCTCTGATGGCCATTTTTGTTCCCAGATCCCACAGCCCTTACATCAAAGGGATACTCATCACCATTCCTTCTCACCCAGGTGCTTTTAAAAAGCTGTTAATTGCAAAGCTCTTATGTACATAATGCTGTCCTTCCCTGGTAGGCATGGAGGAGGGAAGAGTGGAGAATAGAGAGAAATATATAAGGATATCCTTACTCTTGAGCTTACTTTTCTAACTCTCCTAACTCCACAGATAGAGCTAGCACAAAGGGGAAGAACTCACAGAAAATGTTCAATGACAAGCATGCACAATACCAACAACAGAATAATAGTAATTGTGATGAGGATGATCATGGCTAACATTTATGAAGTCATGATATTTCAAATATTTGCCATAAGTTATTTCACTTAATCACATGCTCCAGTAAGCAGTCTGATGACAACACCACCCTTGCAATTGGCAGGAATGACCCTGCCAAAGGGCCCCACATATCACAAACATAGAAACGTGGAGATATATGTTTCCCTTCTTGATTTTGTAATAACATTTGTGGTAGCCTCCACCTTGACTTGAGCACGCAGGTGTTACAGGAGAGGAGGGTGAGTTCCACCAACTAGGCTAGCTCCTCAGAGGCCTCCATAGAAATGTTTTTTTCAGCACACCTTACTTTGCTGACACAGAATTTTTAAGCAACTCTAATCTGTTCTCAAAACTATACATCCTGAGGAAAAGGAGTGTGTTTTACTCCCTAAATAATTACTTTGCATGATTTGAGGACCAGCTTTTGATAAAGCAACTGTTTACTTGGGTTTCAGGGGAGAGGCCATGATTTTTTCTTCTTCCTCCTAACCTTAACCGAGATAACATCTCACTGTGCCCTACATACTTCACTAAGCTTCTCTAACAGATAAAGAACATGTGCACCTTAAATGCAATCACCATTCCATTGTCTCAACAACAACAACAACAACAACAAATAATGGGCATATAGCTGGCTCAGTCTGTAGAAAATGTGACTCTCAACCTCAGGTTGGTGCGTTCAAACCCCACATTGAGAATGGAGTCTTATTTAAAAAAAATTAACAATTCCATAGCATTTTCTAACATTGGGCCCATCTGTGTCCTTACAGCTTTTTGAGGCTTTCCCAATTATCTCAAAATCATCTTTGTGTACTGAGTTTGTTTGAATCAGGATCGAAACAAGGTCCATACATTTCATTTGGTTTCTACATCTCTTTTGTTTCTTTTATTCTCTCATAGTTCCTCTTGCTTTCTTTTCCACCTTTCCTCTCTCTCATTGTCTCTGTCACTACACATTGTGTCTTTTGGAAGAATACGATCATTTGTCCTTGGGAAAGAACCACTTTCTGATTTTGATTAGTTGCTTCCGTACCGTGTAATTTACCCTGTTCTTCTATCCGGTGTATTTCCTTTAATCTGATGGACATCAAAAGCATGCTTAGATTCAAGTGCATTTTTTTTTTGCATGTGGTGCTGTATGCTTCCTCTTGCATCACATCACCAGACACATAATTAATATCTAATCAGTAGATTCAGATGGTGTTAGCCTGATTCTTTTGTAAAGTTCCCAACCAACCTCTCACCTAGTGATTGAGCATCTTTTGATGATGGTGACCCAGGTCCATTATTTCATTACTGGTTCCAGAATGGTAATTTTCTAATTCTATCATCCCTTCTGCAGATATTACCTGCAATTCTTCTATGGAAAAGAACTATCCTCTATGTAGCAATGTTTGTAAATTTTTTCTTCACGCAGCAGAAATGTTGGTTTAAATATTTCTCATGTGAGAACTGAAAACACAAAACATAAATGTGGAGAGTGCCAGGTAAAGTGGAGGTAGAATGCTGGATGACCCCTGCAGTCACTGGCTTCCCTTCATCCTCTATACCTGTGGCAGAGGAGCCCTGGGGCTCTGGGCAGCACAATTGGGGGGTTCCTGGTGAATAACACTTCCATGACCCTGTCCTCATCAGGCTTACAATGTGTCGTTTGGGGGAATGAAGTGAGTGCCTCCAATACTAGAGAGGCTTGCCACTCACTCACTCTATGACTCTGGTACTGTTAGCCTCAGTCAACCTTGTTTCCTCATTTGTAAAGTGGGAATAGGAGTACTAACTTCGAAACTGAATGAATGTGGGTTCAGTTACAACTTTATAAGACAATTGTGAAGATTCCATGTGCTTAATGCTTACAAAATGCTTGGTATAGTGCCTGCTCAAACTGCTCAAAAATGTTAGCTTGACTATTCTTGTTGTAATCAATCACTGTATTGGTTTTCTAGGGCTGCCATAGCAAAGTGCCACAAAGCACATGGCTTAAAACAACAGGAATTTACTCTCTTACACTTCTAGAAGCCACAAATATGAAATCAGTGTCAGTAGGGCCACCCTTCCTCTAAGGCTCTGGGTGTAGAATCTTTCTTTGCCTCTTCCTAGCTTCTGGGGGTGGCTGGAAATTATTGGTTCTCCTTCACTTACAGATGCATCGTACAACCTCTGCTTCTGTCACTACATGATTGCCTTCTCCCTGTATGTCTCTCCACATGGCATTCTCTCTGTGTCTTCACATCATCTTATAGAGACACCAATCAAATTGGATTAAGGACGCACCCTACTCCGCTGTGACCTCATCTAAACTAATTACATCTCCAATGAGCCAATTTCTAAATAAACTCATATTCTGAGGTACTGGGGTTTAGGACTCCAGCATATCTTTTTTGAGGGACACAATTTAACCTTAACAATTATGTAACTATTCAGTATAAAGTCATGCATCTTAACACATGCTAAGGGTTCCTTCTCCTTTACTGTTTGATATGGTACGGTTCAAATTTCTTGCATTTTATTGTCTTCCCACTGATTTTCTTTCAGATTTGTGATGCAATGTAGTGCAGAGTAAGGATAAATGAGCAATTCTTTTTTTATATATATATGAAATTTATTGTCAAATTGGTTTCCATACAACACCCAGTGCATAAATGAGCAATTCTTCCACCTTTGGGTCAAGAGAGGACAAGGGAATAGTTCTCCACCTGCACACACGGGGTGGGAGCAGAAGACAACAGCCAAAGCACTTTCTGTGAACAGAAGCAGAAGAAACACAGCTTTAAACACCCATCCACGTTTCAGAACTTCAGGCGAGCAGTGCCCTGGCAGGCGCCCAGTGATACTTCCCGCCGTATCAGGACAAGCGTTAGAGTGAACTGTTTATTTATCAGTTCTTAATTGAGTTGATGTTTACTCATGATTGTGAGCAGCAGATGATTAATTTATTGTAGAGTTGGAGGAGTGAGATAGTGAGGAGATCATTATAAAGAGATTATAATAGAGTTCTTTGCACTTGTGGGTCTGGTAATAAAAGATTGACTGATATAATTAGATGGGGCTTGGTAACAAATGCTATTACATTATGTCTGAATCTTATTTGAAAGTATTGGCCTTTTGTCTTAAACTTATTAGGAGGTGGCTATAGGTTAAGTTGACATCTGATAGCTCTTTTTCTCCTGGAAAAAGAAGGGCTGAACTTTTGGAAGGAGTCAACTGTTGTTTTGTTTTGTTTTGTTTTTTTAATTTTTTTTTTCAACGTTTATTTATTTTTGGGACAGAGAGAAACAGAGCATGAACGGGGAGGGGCAGAGAGAGAGGGAGACACAGAATCGGAAACAGGCTCCAGGCTCCGAGCCATCAGCCCAGAGCCTGACACGGGGCTCGAACTCACGGACTGTGAGATGGTGACCTAGCTGAAGTCGGACGCTTAACCGACTGCGCCACCCAGGCGCCCCAGGAGCCAACTGTTTTGATGTTTAAAGGCAATGGCGAAGTATTTTTCAGGGGGGCAGTTTTCCCTCTTGGTTCTTAGAACAATAGCAGGATTGGGAGGGGCTTAAATTTCAACACTGTCAACTAAGATTCTGGATAACTCTGGGTGATTGAAGGACTGTGTTCTCTCTATACTGTGTGGCTACCTTGGAATTTTTTTCATTTTGGCCAAAGCTATCCTTGAGAAAACAGATAAAGGAAAAGACAGGGAATAACTTGACAGTGTGATGAGAAAATGGACTAGTAAGACAGGCTTCAGTTAGAAACCCAGCTATAGTGGGTTGAGTGGTGCCCCACCTCTAAAAAGATTTATCTTCATCTTGACTCAAGGAACCTATGAATGTAAAGTGACTTAAAAAAAAAAAAAGGCCTTTGCAGATGGAATTCAGGATCTGGGGATGAGATGATCCTGGGTTAACCAGGTGGGCCCTAAATCCAGTGATAAGTGTCCTTATAGGAGACACCCAGAGGAGATATGGATGGAGAAGAGGAGTCCATGGGAAGACGGAGGTAGAGATTATAGAGTTAGGCAGTCACAGGCTAAGGAATGCCTTGCCCACTAGAGTCTGGAAGATGTAAGGAGGAATCCTCCTCTAGAGTCTCTACAGGGACTGGGGCCCTACTGACACACTGAGTTCTGCCCTGCAGAACTGGGAGAGAATGTGTTTCTGTTGCTTTAAGCCACAGAGTTTATGGTAATTTGTTGTAACAGCCATTGGAAACTACTGTACCAGCTATACAACAAATTCCTTGTTTGACTTTGGGCAAGTCTCTTAATCTTTCTAAGCTTCAATTTTCTCATCTATAAAACTGTGGTTATTATGCTCATCATTGCGAGGACCAAATGCAATAGGAATGAGAACTCATCCAACCCAGTGCTTGGTACATGAAAGGCATTGGAAACATACCAGATTCTCTCTTCTGTCCCATCCCATCCCTTTCCATACTTGACATTTCAACTTGAAATCCCTTTCATCTTCTCTTCTTAAATGTCTACAAAAACCAACAGCCCTCCCCTGAAGAATGTTCTATTCTTCAGGAGCTGTTCTTAGGACTGTCAAAGGAGAGGCAGAAGCACAGTACAGCTGGTATTCTTAAGGCAGTTGGGTGAGAGCCATGTAGATATTAACATTTTTAAAAAATGCAGTTCACTGAACACAGACCTATAGTGTAGCAGCTGAAGTCCATATTGGAGTCACAGTGTGGTTGGCCAGCTGGGGTCTGTTTCCTTCACATGAGGAGGTCTCAGGGTACATTCTCAGACCTGTAGAACAGACAGCACATGGGAATACATATAATACACTGAGCTGCAGAAAGAAGCTGATGTAAATGGCTTTTGCTGGATGTGTTCAGTTCACTGATTTTAGATCTAGAAAGTCATGACTGATCATATCCCGCCCAATATGGGCTAGAGAAATCATTGTTGGAACTTAGAGTATGTCTTACTTGAATAAATGCTTTTGAAAGCCCGTATTCTTCTGAGGCCTCAGAATGATGTGAAATTAAAAAGCGCACAGGTCTACATTTCATTTCTGTCCTTGATCAGCTGCAAAACCTTGGGCCAACCACTTAACTTCTTTGTGGCTTCATCTTTATTTTGAGGGTGTTGGAGCAGCTCATGTCGGCCCTAACGTTCTGTGGTTCTGTAAAAACTTGAGGTGACCCCCATGAGGTCAGGCCATAGATCCACATCTTTTGTCTGGCATGCTTCCTGAGGATAGTAAAATTGTGGGAAGGCAAGAAGTGAAGACAATTTTAGAGGGAAATGTAGGGTGTTGTCTTATATATCCATCCGGAGCCTCAGCAGTCATCAAGGGGAGAACCGCAGATTTCCTAAGGACCCTGAGACTTCCACTCCCAGCTTCTCTTGAGGAATCTATGTTGATGACAGTTTTACCATCTGTAAATGGCATTTTGAACCCACTTCAGCAGGCAGAAGAGTTCCTGAGGGTGGGACCTTGTTATGAGGTCAAGTGGTATTTGCTTTTGAGACATTGAGCCCCTTTTCTTTGCCTTTTCTTCTGGGGCTGCTTTCCTTAAAGTTCTCCATGTCTCCCAGCACTGATCTGATCAATTCATTAATGGTGAGGCGGAAGGAAAGGGAAGGAAATGAGCATTTTTTGATTGCCCATGTGAGCCCTACATTGTGAAGGATCTGTCTTCACAGCTACCTTCTAAGGCAAAACTTTATTCCCGTTTTATACTTTATAACCCCGAGGCAAGGAGATAGTTGGTAAGTTGAACTAATTATTAAGTTAGTAATTATTAAAAGCCATGTTCAATAACAACATGTCTCTCCTAGAGCCCATACTTCATGGCATCCTCCTCTTACACCATGATGTTAGGCCCCACTTGCCTGTCCCTACCCCCTGGTATGTATTGTATACCAGGCCCTGGGCTGATGGAGAGTGGTAGTGGGGGTGGAGGAGAATGGAGATAAAGAAATAGGAAAAATATTTATCATCTTTGCTCTTGAACTTATTATCTAATTAGATAAATGCAAGTACTATAAAGGAGGCATATAAGATAAGTTAACACTTTTATCAGCAATATAATAGAGACATGATGACAGCAGCTAACACTGTTGTAGTTACTATGTGCCACATACTGGAGCCTCTACAAGTACTTTGTCACTTGATCACCACCACAATCCTGTGTCAGTTTTTTATAGCCAAGGAAGCAGAGGAACAGAGAGATTGAGAAACTTGGCCAAAGTACCCAGCATTTGATTTCCCATGATGGAGCCAGGATGCAAATGCAGGCAGTTGAGGGGCACCTGGGTGGCTCAGTCAGTTAAGTGTCTGTTGATTTCGGCTCAGGTCCTGATCTCATGGTTTGTGAGTTCAAGCCCTGCACCGGGCTCTGTGCTGGCAGTTGCAGAGTCTGCTTGGGATTCTCTCTCTTCCTCTCTCTCTCTCTCTCTCTCTCTCTCTCTCTCTCTCTCTCTCTCGTTCTCTGCCCCTCCCCCACTCACTCTCTCTGTCTCTCTCTCTCAAAAATAAATAAACTTAAAAAAAAATTAAAGATCCAGGCCATTCAGCTCCCATGCTCCACTGCAATATTATTACTCACCAAACAAGAGAATGGAAGGCCCACTTAATTCTCACTGGCAGGAAAGAAGAGTTTGGTGTGAAGAGATCCTGGTGGGTTTCATTGCGGCAATGGACCTCAAAAGGCCAATTTGGAAACTGCCTTATGTCATATCAAAGAACACATTTCTAACTATGCAGTTTCCTACCAGCTCAGAGTGGGACCTTGCAACTGGGCTTCTCCAACTCCTCCAATCTCATATTTCAGACCAAACAACCTATTTTCTTTAGAGTTCTAACGTGAGATTTCCTTCTGAAATGAAGGGGGTAGAAATCAGATATTTAGGGAACATGTCTTCCCTGGGGGAAGAAGTGCTTGGAACCAGGGGCCCAGGGAAGGTTACACTAACCCACAGCTAACTGTGGGCTGTGATAGGATCTTGGTGTCAGGTCTGCAGCTTTTCCAGAAGCACCGATAGGAATGAGTGGAGAAGAATTATGGGCCTGGATCAGTCCAAATGGTACTTTTTATGTAAAAGAAAAAGCCTGTCAGTTGCAACCCCACTTTAAGGGGTGTGTGGGATTGAAACAAGATGGTATGAAGGAAGGGACGAGTGTCTGTGCTCCTTTTTTTTTTTTTTTTTTTTTTTTTTTTTTTTTTGCATTGCAACTGAGCATCCCTTTCTTGAAGACCAGGGGCACTTGATAACTCCATGCAAAGTTGGGTATAGCAGAGGCATGTGGGGAAGCAGATTGGGAGAGGCAGAAAACAGAGCCAGATGAGTTCTTGGAGGTGATCTTGTGACGGATGGCAGTTAGATCAGTTGCCAACATATTTTAGGGAAAACAGTGAATATACTGCAGTGAGTAAGTAGCACTCTCCAGGTTCCCACACCCCCTCACACTGTACTCTTTTCCACCAGCCAGCTTCAACTGATTCACCTCACCCTCTTTCCCCCTCTACCTCTCACTCCTGCCCCAGCTGTTCCAGAGTAAACTTCCGAATTTGCAAAATTGTGACTTGGAGAGAAGAGACTTACCCAAGTGGCTTACACAGATGATTGGTTCCAGAATATGAAAACATAGTTCTGACTCCTAGTTTGATGTTTCCCTGCAATCCTGTGCTGAAATCTGGATTTCCCTTTCTCTAAGGCACAGGGAAAATGGAGGCAGTCTTGGGTCTTCTTCTCTGAACTTGTATTTGAATTTGAGGCAACATCCTTAACTTCAGGTAGATGGTTGGCTATTAATTATGAGACTCTTATGGAGTGAGTTTGGTCAAAGGGGCTTTTTTGAGGGAGCATTTTTTAGAGACCAGTGCCTCTGTGAGAATGAAAAACATTTGCTGTTTGGAAAACAAATATATATCCTTTCAAAATGTTCAGGTGTGGATAAAACTGGAATACTCTGTCTAGAAAAACTTGCTGGGAAATCCACTCACCTAGTGTGATAATTTAAAATGGCCACATTGTTTCCTATCCCTGTGTTCATTCCCCTTTGCATTGTGACTGTACTATCCCTCCCAACAAGACTGAAGATTCTCTATCACCCCTGAAATCTAGATTTGACCCTGTGATTTGTTTTGATCAGCAGGCATTGACAAGCATGATGTATCAGAGGCTTAGGAAGTATTTCTGCATCGGGGCTTCCCCTCTCACTGAACACCCTGGGACTGCCATGCAAACAGGTCAGTTTGTTTACTGGAGGTTGAAATAAACTGGAACACAAAGAAGCCATCCCAGAGGAGACCCCTGGGATCAATCAGCCCCCAGCCAATCTGCCACCTCACTGTAGTCACACAAATGATCTCAGGTGACACCCAAGAACTATCCAGCTGAGCCCAGCCCAAATTTCTGACCAAAAAAATCATGAGCAAATACAATGGTTGTTATAAGCCACTAAGCTTGTGATAGTTTGTTATAGCAATAGATAACTGATATGCCTAGCATTTCTAGCAATTATCTTCTTAGACATTAACTCAGTTTCACACAAGTTACTAACAATCCCAGTCTAGGCTTTTCTCCTCCAAGTTTAACTTGATGTGGGAGGGGAGGGCAAGAAGGAGAAGGAACTTTTTAAAGTGTTTTGGGGTGTTTATTTGAGAAGTTTTTTCCTCAGCCTAATTTATTTCTTAGACTCATCCAACTTTCGTTCCTCTTCCTGAGCCAGGTCTGAACTGCATTCAGTTGTCCTTACAGTTGAACTTGATAGTTATGTTGGTCATTTGTCTGTTTGCTCTCAAATCCATTCTCAAACCCTGCTCTGCTCAACATGTGTCACAGAGGCTTATCCTCATAAACTGTTTCCCAGGCTCCTTTGTCCCCTGGATACAAGCCAGATTCAGCCAGTGAGAGGCACTGGTGAGAGATTACAGGTGGGCAGACGAGGAAGAAGCCGAGGTTTTTCTTTTCTAAACAGAGAGCTGTCTAGGATGGTCATTTCTGGCAGTGGCTAGGTATCTTCTCTAGCTCCATCTCCTGTGGGAAGCACTTTCCACCATGGTCCCAGCCCCCAGGGTCTGTGCCACCCTGAGACCAGCTTCTGCCAGAGGGCTTTGGCTCCCATATTCTAGTAACCTTCCCTTTGACCCTTGCAAATAGAGATGGTGGCAGCTTCCTGAAGCTACTATTCCCTGGGTAGCCTTCTCTTCTGTTACTTGTCATTTCAGCTCCCCTAATACCTTTGAATTAATACCCCATATTGAATTTTCTCTTTTTGAATTACCTCTCCTGGAGTTTGGTTTTCTTGACTGAATCTCTGACTCATGTGGTTGGATTCAAGGTCTCTATGGAAAGAGTGATGAGTATAACAAAACTCACCTTATAGAGAAATATTTAGAGGAGATACTATTTTCTTTTTGCATGTACAGAGATAGATTTAACTTGAACCTTACAGTAAAGGCACCTTCATTTTGGCTAAGAGTTGAGGGATGTTGCTATACATTCAGTCCTATCATGTTTCTGCAATAATAAGGAAAGGCATTTGACACATGACAATATGTGCTACTGATTCCAGTCCTCTTTATGGAAAACATGTGGCTCACAAAGATTCGGTGGCATGGCCTTTCCCAAATAGTCTAGGCTAGTGGTTCTCAACCAGGGCAGTTTTGACCCCACCCCCACCCCAGAATCATTTATTTGTGAGTGGAGACATTTTTTTATTTTTACTCCTGACACAGGTGCGTGCTTTTGGAATTCAGTGGGCATAGACTAGGGATTCTGCTAAACATGCACAGGGCAGCCTCACAACAAAAAATTGTCCGGTCCACAATATTAATAGTGTAAAGTTTGAGATACCCTGGTATAGGAATTGTTGATTTCATGTCAGTTTTTTGCAGACTTCCTTGGTCTATGTGGGCAGTAGCTTGTCAAGACCAAGTAACTTTTTAGGAGTCCTGAAAATGTCTCTTTATGCTCTAAGAGGTGCCTCTTTTGTTTTGGGCAGAGGAGATTGTTACCTACTTAATTTTTTTTTTTTTTTTTTTTTGAGAAACAGAGACAGAGCACAAGCAGGGGAGGGGCAGAGAGAGAGGGAGACACAGAACTTGAAGCAGGCTGCAGGCTCTGAGTGTCAGCACAGAGCCGGACGTGGGGCTCGAACCCACCAACTGTGAGATCATGACATTAGCCAAAGTCGGCTGCTTAACCAACTGAGCCACCCAGACACCCCTGTTTCTGACTTTTTAAAATGGCTTCCTGGCTCAAAATCTTATGCTCATATTACAGAGAAGTAGATAGGCTCTTTAGGAAAAGGACTTGAATCAAAGTGGGAATCAGACCTTAACAGGGCTGAATTTGCAGAAGGTTAGGGTTTGGTTTAATTTTTGCTTATGGGCTACAAAGATAGCTATCACCTCTCTAAACCTTTGAGAATTCTATTTTCTAAAGCTGTCCTGGGAGAGGAACATCATTCCAACATCTGCCACAGCTGAAGGCTTTGCACAGGATAGCGTATCATCAGCTTAAGAACAGAGTGAGCATGTGCAGATGGGCCTATAATTTTTAATATGACATTGGCCATAATTTATCATGTCATACCACCCACTCACAACAGGACCATCAAATGAAATGCTAAATGCCTTTCTTATCAACACTTGATGGGAAAATGCTGTCCTGGCAGCTTTCTCTAAGGGAAACAGAAACCCACCCATGTTCTTTGCAGCCTAGAGCTCTGTACCCAAGATCAGATTTGTTTTTCTCCTCCCAAAATTTATAGACATTTACAAGGAAGCACATCCTGTTTGGTATTTAGAGGGGCAGTGGAGTGAGAGAGAATTAATTTAATAAGTTTCTTTTCTTGAAATTTGTTCAAGCTGTTTTATGACTTAAAAAACTCCTATATCTCTTCTTCTTTTATGAGCTTCTTGTTGTTTTCTATTCTCATTTTCCCCACTGACTTTCTGTGGCTGACCTGTGTAGCAATTATTAGAGCTCCTTGGGCAATGGTTAGTTCCTCCACAAAATGGGTATAGTTGTAAAATATCGACCCCAGAAAATGAGGGCTTAATTCCGTGGCCTGGGGTGAAGGTCTGTGTTATAGTCCTATTAAATTAAAGACCCAGTTTTTACTGTGAGTGTCAAGTCTGGATCCTAACTTTCCTGCTGGTGGCACCTCTCAGTAGTGCAAACTTTCTGCAAAACTTGGATGGCACCTAGTTAGCCAAGGCCTGGCAAGGTGGTCGGATTGAAGGATGAATATATTCTCAGGGCATCAGAGCTGTGTGGCTCCTCTCAGTGTTAGACTGGACCCTAGAGCCAAGAGAAAACCATTTCTCACATTTGTACAAGGTAGATAATTGGAAGGGAAATCTTCAACTTCTGCAAGTTTTAAGCAAATCGAAATGTTCCTTCTTTTTAGATATCTGCCTGGCCTTGACCCTTTAATAATTTCAGTAGGTCACACTAATGCATTTCTAGGTGGAGAAAACTAAAATGTATGGAAGATGGGTCCTGGTTAATTTTCTAGTTACTTAGGGGAAGTCACAGATGATGATGATGATGATAATGAGGAAGCTTCTTTTTCTTCTTCTCCCTCCTCTTCCTCCTTCCTCCTTCCTCCTCCTCCTCCTTTCTTCTTCTCCCTCCTCCTCTTCATCCTCCTCCTCCTCCTTCTTCTCTTAATGTATTTTAATTTTGTTTTAATTTCCAGTATAATTAACATGCCACACATTCTTCTTGATTCAACCCAGTTAAATATGATTTCTTTGACTAGGCTTCTCACTGCTGAGTCACCCTTCCCAGATCCTTGGTAGGGGAGATGGCTGGGTGATGATGCACTGATTCCCGCATACTCCTGATGTTTAAGAAGTGTGCCTAAAAGATGAATGCTGGAAAAAATCCGTGGCTTTGACTCTTTGTAAAATGACATTCCAATTAATTTGGGGGTGGTTGTGATGTTTAAGAGGACATGATGAGTTATAAAATCTGACCCATAGGAAGCTCTCAGTAAATGATAGTAAGTCATGGATGTTACTATACAAATGCATTTTTACTTTTAAGCAATGATTTTTATAAAATATTACGGCATGTTTCAAGGCTGACCTTGAAGTAAAATACTAACACAACTTTGTCAAACCAAAATGTGAATGGGAAAGGAGTATCAATTTCTTCTCGCGAGTAGACTTCAAATCTCTTTATTTGGAAGATTTAAATGTAAGTTTGAAGAAGTAGGACCGAGGTCACATCTTCCCCTGTTGGACATTCTTTCTGATGAATAAGTATTAAAACTGCTTTGAATTTGGTTTCCCCCTCAGATAAGGATTTATTTTTTCCATACGGTCTTTTCTTTGCACCTGAAGGAGCATTGAGGGTGAAAAATAGAGGCCTGTTTCCTGTTCCTAACTGGAGCCCTCCGAAGGTTGTCAAACCAGAGCAACAACTCTGTGGGATTTATGCCTGGGACCTGTCAAAGTAAAATTATCATAGCAAACCCTCTCTGCTATCAATCAAAGGGGTATTGGGGATGGCAAGGACAGGCATTTTTCAAATTTCTTTACTGTACATATTTAGCTCTGTGCCTGGGGGAGGAAGAGCTCCTTTGAACGCTTCTTGTAGATTTCTTTTCCATCAGATGGCAGCTCACAGAACTACTTAATCTTCCCCAAAGGGCTTCTCTCATTGGCCTGCTGAGAATACAGCCAGGGAGGAAAGTTTGGGGGGAGGGATGGGGAGACAGGGACAATCCAGGAGCAAATTCCAGAAAATAAGCATTCTTTTAAAGGACACATGATGTGAGTCTGGTGGCTCCAAAGTCATGCTGTAGAAAGTACACCGTCTGTTTAAGGTTATCTGCTCTCTCTTCTTTAAGCATCATGTGGCCATTTTCAATAACACCACAAAAGCTGACGCTGCCTTCATGTGATGTGAGTATTCTTCTTCTGTCCTATGCAGCCATTTCCCGCATTTGTCAAGGAAAAGGTTGAAGGGGAACGGACAAGGAAATGGGTCCCGCGTTCATTCCTGTCTGTCAGAGATTCACTTTGTCATGATAACATTCAGGGAGCATATTTATCTATCCGGCTACTGGAGGTTAAGGCAAGGGTAACAAAAAGAAGAGAAGAAATCCTGTTTGAAAAGTTTACAAATCCTGCCATGAGGGCTGTAAACAGAGTTCAGCCGGTGGTGGAATGTGTAAAAAATACTGCCACATTGATAGGGACCCGATTCCCCAGCACTAGGAACCCACTCATGTAAACAGAGGAACAGTTGCTGCGAATCGGGTCTGTTTTGGCTTAAAGTCTGAGGAACACATTGCCTTCAAAGTGAATTCTTAGGTGTCACTTCCCATAAGTTATGGCAGAAGATTACAAAGCTACTGATATAACATATTAGTTTGATGGACAGAATTATACCCCCAACGCTTCCTGCTCTCCCCAATGACGCACACTAACTTAGTGTGCTGTGACAGCTGCCTTGATTTACCACCAGTCCGGGAGGCCAACTGGGAGAGGGAACGTTCACATGGACGCAGGGCCTGAGACTGGCCCGGAGCCTAGTTTATAAAGCTGCCCTGTAATTCACCACAAATGTGTCACCATTAAAAGAGGAAAAAAGGATTGCAGATAATAAATACTCTCTAATTTATTAGCTAACAACAAAGAGATCAGAGCCAGTTGTGATGTGATTGTTTGACATAATATTGTCAGGGAAAAAAAAAAAAAAAGCTAAGTTGACCAGAGAGTTAAATTACACATTCAAGCAGATGCATCAACTCTTGGCTTGTCACAAACCCAGCTAAACAAAACACCAAACAGAGGAGAGAACTGGCAAAGAGCAGAGTCATTTATCTCTGAAAGAGACATATTCAAGAGCAAGTGAAATAAGACATGGTTCTTTTAGACTTGGTCACAGGCCAGGTTTTAACTGTTATAAATTAAATGTTTTGTATATCGGATTTGGCAATTCTAGTCGCCTTTGTCATGGGAGGGAGATGTTGGATTTTTCTGCCTGTCTTAAACTGATGGTTTGGTCAGCTGGGATGTCTGTCCTTGCAACTGGTTATCGGAAGGCCAGTGCATTCTAATAATTAGAGCAAATATCAGAATGGCTTTTGTATGTGGCTCGTTATAAAATCAGTGGCTTTAGAAAAGGTTTTAATCACCTTCTTTTTGTGTGATTTCCTTCTTTGTGGTTATTTAGTAATAATCATACAGGACATCAGGCAGGGATTCATATTCATATTAGAGTCATGAGCTCTTAGGGTTGGAAAAAACAAGTCATCCCACACCCCACCTAGGATATGCAGATCGTCCTGTAGTGTTGCCTGGAGGGCTTCCAAGGACGCAGAGCATCTGCTGTGGGTTACTACAATAGAGCTCAGAGTCAACCAGTGCCCGCTGGGCTTTTCTTCTTATATAAGCTACTGCCCAGAAGAACTCTCCTGTCCCTCACTTGAGAAGCTGAATGTTCACACCTACATGGGCATATTTGCTTTATCTCTTGTTTTATTTGTCCTTGGTTTTAGCCTATTGTTAGGACACAGATTTCTAGGTTTTATTCAGCAGTCTGGAGGCAAGGACGGAGTACAGTGGAAAGACTGGAGGAAACTCCATTCTCACTGGCATTGATTCAAAGAACAACAGTTTTTTAGTATATGTAGTTGATCTGCCATAAATCGACCAGAATCTCTCTTCTTTTCTTTCTCTCTCTCTCTCTCTCTCTCTCTCTCTCTCTCTCTCTCTCTCTCTTTCTGCAGAGCAATATATGAGAATTTTTGTGAGATGTTTTATAGAAATCAATATATTATGTCTATGTTCTCAGTGATCTACCTGTTTAATAGCTGTTTACAAAAGACCAGAGAGAAAGAGGAGTGGAGGAGAGAGGTTGATTTGGCCTGGATCATCCTGGATGAAAAGACACTGGCTCTTAGGAGTTGTTAGCATCTTTTCAAAGTGCTCACATATCGTACATTTAACATAATCTTTTGCATTTTTGATGGGAATCTGACTCTCCCCTTCCTCCTAAAAAAAAATTGCCTGAATCTACTTTGTTTTCTATGATATTTGAAATATTATAAAGATTTCCATGATCAGATCTATATTTTTATTTTCTGTTGCTGTTATAAAGTAAAATACTTTTTGTCTAGGTCTAGAGACCTAACCTTTTATGTATCTCTGAAACTTTCTAGGGTTTTATTCTTTTATTTAGCCTTTTTTTTCTCTTTTATTTCTTCACTCATCTTTCCAACCTGAAGATATAATTTCAGGATGGATAATGTAATAAGAAAACAAAACCTTAGTAATTCTGACTTCTCTCTGTCATTTGAGTTTTTGTTGTTGTTGTTAAATCTGCTTTTCCAACATTAGACTTGTTTTCTTCCTTTGAGCATTGCTTTTGTAAATGACTTCTTAAAATCTGAGTTCATCAGGATGTTTCCCATGCAGTCAGATTGTTTCTATTTCTTTGGCCATTTGCTCATTCTTCTTCCTTCTCCAATGTTCTTTGTTGTCAGTTTTCATTAATTATACACCCAGAATTTTATTTTTAGTGGCACCCTTCCTTCTTGAGTTTCATGCCCCGTTAGAGTCAATATGGAAATACTATTTTTATTTTCTCTGGTTAAAAAAAAAAAAAAGTGCCAATTATATCAAGGGTCTTTAAACGTTTATGTTCCCAAATTTCTCTGTCATTAACTCCAATTAGACATGGTCACTTTCTCTGAGGGATCTCCTATCTTGTATACTATCAGTCTTTTTATTTTGTATATTTGATCCTGCTAGCATTTGTTATGCTCTCTAATCTATTTTCTGTAATGTTATTACCTTTTTAGTATGTCTACTAAATGAATTCCTGTTTAGTTTTCCTGGTTTTCAAAGGGTTCCCTGTCTCCCCCATCTGCTGTTCTCTTTCCTTCTGATTGGAAATACCTTCCGTTTGAACAAGGTGTACTCGAGCACTGTCACATTCTGGGCATGGACAATCATCTGCCATCATGAGTTTATTTCGGGTTCATTTTATTTCGAGAAGTTCTGACTTTTTTAAATAGGAACAATGTACTTCTATCATGTCAACACCTCTCTTTGGAAACTCTCTGAGACTTTTTGCATTAGGATATGGCTACAAACCCTTAGCCTGGCTTCTTAGGTCCCCTTAATCTTATCCTCCAGGGACCTTTTCAGCCTTACCTTCTAGCATTCTTCTATATTGTCTCTTTGACTTCTCCAGAACTTTTCCTTTATTTTTTTTAATGTTTATTTATTTATTTTGAGAGAGAGAGAGAGAGAGAGAGAGAGAGAGAGAGAGAGAGAATGAGAATGAGAATGAGAATGAGAATGAGAATGAGAATGAATCCCATGCAGGCTCCACACTCAGCATGGAGTCCAATATGGGGTTCGATCAACTTTGAGATCATGACCTGAGTCTGAGATCATGACCTGAGCTGAAATCAAGAGTCAGATGCTTAACCAGGTGTCCTTCCCTCAGACCTTTTCTAGTCATTTTAGTTAGAGGGCAAATACCAAAATGGTCATTAAAATGCAATGTCTTTCATTGCTTTTTTTCTCTATTAATAATAAAATAACTTTATTGTACAAAATGAACTTCTGAAGTCTTAAAACATACAGTCTAGGGCCTACCCAAATTAAAAGCGACTCCTAATTAACACTACCAAAGAAGGCAAATTCAGCTGTTCTTTAAATCAACAAGGATTTACAAGAGAGAGCTTGGGTATGGTGGTACTGCTTTACATACATTGGCTATAATACCTAGAATTTCAGAAGCATCTATTCACAGAGAAGACTTTGGGACACTGAGGACATCAGGAGCCTGCAGTTACCCGTACCAGCATTGAGTACCTGTAGTACACTGACATTCCTACACCTTGCTTCACATCATTCTGATTATTCAGTCCGCAGCCATTGCCAGGCTAGATAAAAAGCAAGCGAGATTTCACATTAGACCGAACCAGGAAAGCACATCTTTCCTCAACCAGGAAGATGGAACATGAACCGTATCACATCGCCCAGTGGATGGGACTGCTGAGGAAATGGATATGGCCTACAGTAGCTTGAAGGCAGCATCAGGCAAAATAGATTTAAATCATCCTGAAAGAAATAAATCCTAACAAGGGATACCTTGTGCCAAAAGAAATGAAGCTCACAAAAGAATTGATTGGGAAGTATACCAAACAGAATAAAATGTAGCAGAAAGGCACATATTGGAGAAAATAAAATATGCTTCAGTTTGAAAGGGAATTGAATTTACTAAGATACAACTGACCAGCTATAAAGCAAGTGAATAATATATGTAGTCAAGTCAGATGTACAGTCAATGAGAATAGGTTAATATAGATCAATGGTATCATGTGATCAGTTACATCCTTACAGTTATATTACTCACTGTGTTACTTCTTTAGATCTTCTAAGAAAAGCTGGCGCCTTACCTGACTCCTGATAGAGGAAACTCACCTTAAAGTGGGTATTTGATTAATTGGAAATTAATTAGAAATGGGATATTGTTTGTTGGCTTATCTTGGTCCAGAGAACGTTAATGATTTTCTGGAATTAAGGGAATTTTACTTTAAACTGAAATAGAGTATCATGATGCAAGCTGTTTAATTAACTTTTTTTTTTAATGAAAAGTTAGTTCTACCTTATCACTGTATAAAAGACTCAGAGCCATAAATTATCTTCATTTGTCTTTCTTTCTAGAAAATTTGGAAATTTTAGGTCAATATTGAAATAATTAGGTCCGTCCCTGGGAATTTTCTCTGGCGTGCAAGCATATTCACTCAAAACTTCTGGTATATTTCAGTCAGGGTCCTTTGGAGAATTTTTATTTTACATATAATTCTCACCATTGATGAAGTTGATTAACAGTACTGTTTGCAGTGGAGTATCAAGGGTAGGACAGTGAGTGTTGCTTCAGAAAGTTTTAAAACAATAACAAAGCCAACTGAAATTTAGTCTATATTTTATCATCACCATATATGGCAATTCAAGCAATGAAAGTGATAAAATATGCTCTTCTGGAAAAAAGTAAAAAAAAATTTTCAGTCTAACTTCTAAATAATTTTGATGACTTATGTTGTATTTTAATAATATATATGTACACTTTAAATTAGTACACTTGAGTGTCTGGGTGTCTCAGTTAAGTTTCTGACTTTGGGTCAGGTCATGATTTTACAGTTTGTGAGTTTGAGCCCGTGTCAGGCTCTGTGCTAACATCTCTGTGCCTGGAGCCTATTTCAGATTCTGTGTCTCCCTCTATCTCTGCCCCACCTACTCTCGCGCTCTGCCTCTCTATCTCTAAAAAATAAATAAGCATTAAAAAATTTTTGAATTCATAAACTTAAAAATTATCTTTTAATATATATTCTAGTTTGGAGAACTCCCAGCTGCACAGGCAGCCTCAGTACCTATGAGCTCAGCTATACATATTTGAGAGTAAGTTCATAGTGGTTTGGTATCTTTGGGGATTATTTTGGGTGGTCAATATGTTCAAAACCCTGGTAATACATATTCCTGCATCTAAACAATGGATTTGAAATAGACATAGTTCAATAATTGAAAATTAAAGAAACAGGTCTTGAATTATTTCAGTTTTATCATTCTGTGAGACCATTTGCAGAATCTATATGTATTTCACATTTTAAACACTAAAATAGAGGACAAACCATAAGCTATACTATTTTTCTTTGTTCATTCTTGAAATTTTCAAATGCATTTGAATTATATCCTTAAATTTTAATTTATTTTTCTTTTCAATTGCTATTTTAAAACCAAAAACAAAGTAAGAAAAATTATTATTGGTGGTTGTATGATTATAACTGAAAATAATTTTTTTTGTTTTCTTTCTTTCTTTCTTTCTTTCTTTCTTTCTTTCTTTCTTTCTTTCTTTCTTTCTTTCTTTCTTTCTTTCTTTCTTTCTTTTTCTTTGTGGAGAAGGAGTGTTAACTATAATCTGTTCCAGGTATCAACTATGCTAGGTATGGCACTGGGTACTTGTATTGTTTTGGTTATAAGTGATAAAAATTTAATTCAAATGGTGGAAGAAAAAAATATATGATTTAATGCTCTGTCAGTTAGCTTTGCTTTGCAATAAGCCAACATAAAAACTGAATGGCTTAAAATGAAAATTATTTATTACGTCGCAATCCTTGGGTTGGCTGGGTGGTTCTTTCTGGGCTGGCTTTACCAGGGTGGATAGCCTCCCTGGGGCTTCAACTGGATGGCTGGAAGCACTCTTCATGTGGTCTTTCTTCCAGGAAGCTAGCCTGGGCTTGTGCCCTGGTGACAGAGAGGTTCCCCTAACAGGAGAGTGTAAACTCAAGTATCTTTCCAGAATTTACATATAAGTAAATGTAACAAATGTAACAAATGTAATATAATGCATCTGTTATTGACTAATTTTCCAAAACAAGTTGCATGGCTAAGTTCATATTCCAGAGTGGAGAAATAGAGTCCACCTCTCAGAGGAGTAGCAAGGTCACTTTGTAAAGTGGACTATGTATAGGGATCAAAGGAATTATTGCGGCCATTTTTATGAATACCACATACCCACAAGGTTGTGCTAGGTTCAGGTGTTCAGATAACTTTGTCAGTAGTTTCTCTCTTCATGTCTCAGCTTGTCTCTCAGTATGTCTCATGCTTTCCTATGTAGTTCTGGTAGGTTTTTTTTGTTTTTAACAAGTTTTGGTAAGATAGCCAACATCAGCTAAAGGATTACTCTGGCCAACTTAGTGCCTTCCCTGGAAAGAAAACTTTTTTCCAATGGTTGAAACAGAGTTGCAAGTCTGACTTTCATTGGCTGGATTTCAGTTGCATTCCAATCCATAAATCAGTTACCAGCATCTGGCTCAGACTTAGTACCAGGAGATGGGGTCTGCCTCATCTGAACCACATGAAATGAAAGATGGGAAGTACTGATTCTCCAAAGAAAATTGTGTTACTGGTTGTCACCAGGAGAAGAATGAATTAATGCTGTGCAATCAGAACGAAGAGCTTTGGTTATTTTATTTTATTTTATTATTTTTGAGAGAGAGAGAGAGAGAGAGAGAGAGAGAGAGAGAGTGAGCAAGCAAGGGAAGGGCAGAGAGAGAGGGAGACACAGAATCTGAGGCAGGCTCCAGGCTCTGGGCTGTCAGCACTGAGCCCGACATGGGGCTCGAACTCATGAGCTGTGGGATTATGACCTGAGCTGAAGTTAGACGCTTAACCTACTGAACCACCCAGGCGCCCCACCAAGAGCCTTTGACTACATTGATATGCTTAAGTCACAGCTTCAAGGAGAGAATTAGATTTTGGCTGTCTACTTAGGTTTATTGAAGTTGTTTAAACTCACTTCTCATAAGTCTTGAAAAGCAACACAAACACTTTCCATAATAGGTCTGCAAGGTGAACAGTAAATATTTGTGTTGCATGCTTTTTTTCAAAGTCACGTATACAAATAGTTTTGTAACAGATTTACAAAGGTAGATAGCATCTTTGCATGATGAACCCATCATGTAAATGTATTGGGGTACCACCTGAGCACAAATATGACCAAAAATAAGAAAACAAAAAACAGAAATTCAGAATGACATTTGAGAAGTGTACATAGATTTGCAGGGTTGTTGGGGAAAGAAAAATGTTAGTGGAGAGCACACATTTTAGCTGTAGAATTAGAAAGTGAACTCCAAATGCCTGCCTCTTAGAGTCAGGAATTGCTTGGGCTCTCAGTGATTGAAATCCTCATCACTAGTATTCACTTATGCCAGCCTCATGCTCCCAGTGTGCTCCACTCCTGCCACCAGCTTCTCATTGATGTGCTTTATCATTTGTGGATGATTTTCCATGAAGAAGGCTGAGTAGGGTGATGGAAAGCACACTTAGCTGTATTCAGGTTTAAGTTCTGGCTCTGCCACTGAGCAGAGTGGATAAATCCTTTTCTGGGCCTCAGTTTCATTATCTGTTAAGTGAATGATTAGGGTTACTGATCTGAAAGAACCCTTCTGGCACCTGTGTTTTGGCACCTACACCTTCTCTGAATGGTCTTTGGTCATTCATCTCTCTCCTGTGTAACTTATTTAGCCCTTGGCTTGGGATAGTGCCAATGCATAAATATCCATATATATGCATAAATATTTATATATTTATAAATAAACCTGTGGATTATTTCCCATGGTTCCACATCCATGGTTTTTGGTTCCTAAATTCTGCTGGTTCTGAGTTCTGTCCCCAAAGGGAATCCCCTTGGCAAGTTCATGCCAGCAAGTTTATTGAAAGAAATATTGTCAGATTTGTGACCCTCCATTGGCACACTTAGCCCTGGCCTGTGCCTTACTTCACTGGGGACATTCTTGCTGCCATTTGTCCTTCCCTGAATCCTTGATACCCATTTTGTCTACAGAATATACAAATGTGCCTTCACAAAATCTTCCCCATAAGCAAGTAGAATCCATTTTGTGGAATTTTATGAAGATGTTACTCTTAGCATTTGGGGAAGTCTTTACAGTTGTTTCTCAACTCATTTTCAGAATTGAAAGAAAAAAGTCACATGTCATTCTTTTGAAGGGCGCCTTTTAAACTTCAAATGATTGATCTTGACTTTGGAGCGTACCTCTGAGGTCTTTTTCTCTCCCTGAAGTTCATTTCAAGGCAAACTTGTTTGTAACGAGTGTTTCAATTTGTTTTATTTATAATCTGGGACTGAAAAAGGAACTTCCCAAAGAAGCAGTTGTTCATGGTCCTTGATTTATCTCATTCTGTCTCTGTTTTGTGCTTTTGCAAAGAATCCTTTAAAAGCAGTGTGGAATTTGGGGCGTCCCGGTGGCTCAGTCGGTTAAGTGGCCGACTTCAGCTCAGGTCATGACCTCACACTCTGTGAGTTGGAGGCCCATGTCGGGCTCTGTGCTGACAGCTCAGAGTCTGGAGCCTGCTTCCGATTCTGTGTCTTCCTCTCTCTCTGCCCCTTCTCTGCTTGCTCTCTGACTCTGTCTCTGTCTGTCTGTCTCTCTCTCAAAAATAATAAAGCAAAAATGCTACAGTTTGAGAAATGGAGTTGATTGGTTATTTGAATTCAGGGATGATTCTGCTGAGGCATTGTTTCCCCAGACTCACATAATGGTCACTTTATCCTTTTGCCTTTTAGGCATCAATAACATGTTCTTTCATAACACATTGCTCAAGTTTCTGCATAACTTGTCTCACATGTGGATGGTGTTTTCTCCCGTACTGGACTGTAATCCCAGGCAGCAACTGTGCCTTGTCAGTTCCCCAATATCCCGCACCCAGCATGGTACCTGCTATGTGGTACATGCGACTCTGTGCCCAAGTGGAAGGATTACACACAGAGTTGAGATGTATCTGTTGAAAAGGCATAAATATTGAAAAAAAAAAGAAGTGGATTTTGGTAATAGGTGATCCTGAGATAGTTAACATTGTAAACTCGGAAGCCCTCCTTTGTTGTAGTGGCAAAACCACTGTGGACTCTGATACCTCCCACAGGTTTAAGAAGAATGGAAAGCTCTCTTCAGCCATCTCAGACTCATCTCTCATCATAATGATGGATTTGCTTTCATCACGACACACTGACAGGTGATCTTGCAAGGGCTGAACTTCTTACTGCCATTTGGAAGGGGCCAATTTACTCCAAAGGAAATCTGAGAATTTAGTTCATTCATCCTTTGTTCCCCCTTTTAGCACTGATGTGTGCATTTACCTTTAATGCTGGAGGGAAGCTTGTTGAAATGTGTTTTTTCATTTACAGGTGGGATGGTTATTTTAGCTGGGGGAATGTAGCTACAAAAATTTGAATCAACCCGGTTGCTTCTCATGGTGTCTGAGTGGCAATTCAACACTTCAGATCCTTAAACTGTAGAAGTTTTGCCCCATCAGAGAAGTGTAGATTCTTATTCCTTATATCTGGTTTGTTTTTATTCTTTGGGAGGGGAGTCCTGAGTAATGAAAAGCAAGGGACACAGTGAAGAACATAAAGTATATTTTCAGACATGAGAAGGGAAAATTAATGGGACGCTATAATAATATGGGAAATGGTGAGAGATAAGAATCATGCCCCATGCCTAACCTTTTGGACTCATCCTTGCCAATTTCTAAGTGCAGTTCAGCAAATGAAATAAGCTTTCCTTAGCCCAGGACGGTCTGTGATAGCATAAACCCTTCATCGTGGTATCACAGACAGACATTGAGCTTGCAAGACAGGAACCTGACACTTTCACATGTGGAGGAACCTGTGGCAATTTTAAACATTCCAACCATATTAATTCCCATGACAGTTATCCTTTAAGTCACTTGAAATGGATTCCCCCTTTTCAACTTTCAAAATTTATATTTGATCCTGGTGACCTCTGGGACCTGCATGGGGGCACTGTGTGTGTGTGTGTATGTGCATGGATAGCAGGAAGCAGAAACAGAGAGATTGCTGATCTAGGCCTATTTATGTCTCTCCTCACCCCTTAGCCTTTCCCTGTACTTTATTCATGTTTCTGTGGAGAAACTTCCCACTTCCAAAAGAAAGGTTGAGGAGTGTGGAGTTCTTTATTGGAGAGCAATATTTTTATTGTTCTTCCAGGTGGGCTGAGAGTATCATCTGTCAGGCTTCAGCGATGAGGACTTTCCAAATCAATCTTGGGCTCTGTGATTTCATCAAGCACCATTGACCCCTGGTTAACAAAATTGCTTCCCCTCGCTGTGCTCACACGCAAGGCAGCCAGTGTCTGCCTACTGTATCCCAGGAGCATCTGGGACATGTGCTCATCTCCAACTATGGCCCAGTGCCAGGACGTGCTCCTCACTCTGTATGTAGGCAGCAACTTTGGATGTCTATAACAAGCACATGGGAGGGCTGGTGTGGAGCCCTGTGTTTGTAATTAAGAACAGACTATGGGGAGAGGACAGAGGAGACCTATCAGGCTCTTTTGGGCTCAAGGTGACTGGACGTTGATCACTGTGATAGAAGAATCACGTCTTCAGCTTTGTATGTGTATTTATTGGTTTGATGTTGTTACTTTCATCCAGAACCTGATTTACAAACCAGAAGACCATTGTTTTATTTGGAATTGAGTGAGGGATCATGATCAGGGAGCTACCAGATTGTTCACATCTGTTTTCTAAGGCCCCATTTTTCTGGTATCAGTGTAATAGGTAAAGTATATTAATCATCTGCAAGATTTCTAAGTGAGCATGGATGAAGGCATAGTTGCTAAGGTAGTATAGGCCCGACTGCCTGGGTTTGGAATACTGGCACTAAGCTTTAATCCCTGTGTGATTTCAGGCCAATTACCTACCTTCTTTAACCTTTGATGAGTTGATTTGGAAAAGGTGATACTAAGAGCACTTTATAGAGTTGATGGAAAGATTCAGTAAGATCCTCAAAAAGTGTATCAAAATGCCTAGCACATAATAAGTGTTCAATAAATGTTAATACTAGTGTTAGTAGAAAACTAATTGTTTTCGTTCTAAAACAAATGTAATTGGATGTTTTTTCAGAGTATTTCATCCTATAATGATAGAATATGGAGAATTATACTTGCTTTATCATGGGCTACTTTTTTCAGGGACAGGATTGCCAGCTCCTTGCTAGAGGCACACTAACAATTTTTCTCAATTTTTTGGTAAGATTTTATTTATTGCTTTTGAGAGAGAGTGAGAGCACAGGTGGGGAAGGGACAGAGAAAGAGGAAGAGAGAGAATCCCAAGCAGGCTCCCTAAAAAAACAAAAAACAAAAAACAAACAACAACAACAAATATAGTAACATACAACTTGGCATCCTAACCATTTTTAAGTGTGCAATTTAGTGACATTAATCACATTCACAGTCTTGTGCAACCACCATCACAGTCTATTTCGAAAACTCTTTAAAAACATTTTTTTAACATTAATTTATTTTTTGAGAGACAGAGAGAGACAGAGAGCAAACAGGGGAGGGGCAGAGAGAGGGACACACAGAATCCAAAGCAGGCTTCAGGCTCTGAGCTGTCAGCACAGAGCCCAACGCAGGACTTGAACCCACGAACCGTGAGATCATAGTCTGAGCCGAAGTCAGATGCTTAACCAACTGAGTCACCCAGGTGCCCCTTGAAAACTCTTTTATCACCACTTTTAAGGTTCATCTATGTCATACCATAGTCTGTATTAGACTTTCTTTTTTTTTGAATGGTTTGATAATATCCCAGCATACACACAATATTCTTGAATGAAGGTATGTGTTCCATCCATGCCTTTTGCTCTCATGAGGGAGGTAATCAGTTTTGTGCCAAGGGTTGCATTTGACACAATCAGCTTGGAAAACTCATTGAAGATATTTCTAGAATGGAACTTCCCAATCTGTAGTCACTGGTATTAGTGTTTACTTAATGGTTTTCTTTAAATTTTTCTTGTTACTTTGGATACTTATTGTATCTTGTTCTAAGTGATGTTCATGAAATCCATTGACACAGTGTATGTTACTAATTGATATGATTTACACGCATTTGGCTATGTAGCTCCTAAAGTATTTTCTTTGTCTCAGCCTGGTATATAATGTAAGACACTTCCCTAACTGCCAAGCCTGGAGGGTGAACTTTTATGCACGTACTAGTATAAATGTGAATCCCCCCATGAGATATGAAATGTGACAGCCCAGGGTCTGAGCTAGGACTTAATTAGAAGGTTCAGGTTCTGGGCCAAAACTGCCTTTAATCACCTCTGTGATCTTGACATAGTCCCCTGCATTGTAGTTTCCTCTCTACCTTAGAAGGTCGGGATAGATCATCTCCTTTCCTCCTGCTCACTCATTTTTGGACACTCTGCTTCTTTCTTCTCTTATGTTCAGGAATGACTGGGCTAGCACGTGCTTTTGTACTTCCGTTCCATGGGGCTGTACCAAAAGGATTTTCATTTCTTGGGCCTTGTAGTATTTCTACTCTGTCCCCTTTTGGTTCCCTCACCCCTATTATGTTAGATCAACCTCAATCTGATGTAACTCTTAATGATTTCATTTTTAAGGAGGACATTAGGAGAGCCTGCATCAAGGACATCACCTTTACCTTCATTTAGAACTGTGGGCATCTGCACTGTGTCCATTTCTAGCAGCTATAAAATGGCAGTAAATCAGAAAAAAATGCCATGCTCCTTAGAGCTTTGAGAATGAGCTTTAGAGCATTCTGCTTACAGGGATGTCAGCCTGTTGGTGAGTAAATCAGCTCTGTCCTTAGACCCCGTTGCATCAGGGAAATGTCTGACATTGTGGGACGGGCTTGATTAGTCATTCAGTCTCTCTCCCCCACGGTTGGAGGTAGAGAGTGTATGTAGCCCGTTTTCTCCCAGCATGTTTAGTGAGCTTATTGGCCCCATAGGTTTTATTGCCAGCCACAGCTTAGCCCTTGTCAGAGAGATTATTATATGAACCCTGGGTGACTTCTGACTTTAGAAGGGCCCTGGATTTACATTTTTGCATTCCAAAGTCAGGAATATAAATTACTAATGGAACACTAGGCCACCGAATATTTATATATCTATTTTGAAATTTACATTTCTCCCTTTCTTATGATGGGGTTTGCTGCTCCTGGGGTCATAGTTGATGGGCCAGTAGCATCAGTGGTGACATAAAGCAATCATCAGGGAGAGTGCTTCCTAGCCTGGGTAGCACACTGTGATGTGCTGCAGGTCATTATGCTGGCAATTCAGCAGTAACTGAACCCCCCCAACTCCTTGGCCCTCTCCCTGCTTCCCTTTTATGATGTCCAATAAATTTTACATGCTCCAATTTGCCTCATCCACCAACCTAATACTGTTTGAATTAAGAGTCTCTTCCATAGCTTTCAACAATGCAAACTTTGCTTTCTCCAACCAAATTATTCATAAGGGCTGCTCATGAGTATGCCAGAAAGGGGGCAGGGCTATGCAGATATGGACAGTGCAAATTTACTGGTCTATCCAGAAGATGAGGTTGCTCGGCTGTTGAACTTGTCAACTACATGATATATTGAGATAGAAGAGAACATGTATAGATACGCACTGTTATCTTGGATGAATAATAGACTGTGCTAGGTTAGGACTTTTTAAAAAAGTGATGCATATCCTTGAAGGTTCCTTGGTCCCTGCTACTTTTCATGGTGTATAATAAGAATTAATTAGAGCAGAAACAACAGCAATAGCCACATTTAAGCCTTTGCTAAAAGTTGAATTATTCTAAGCCCTTTGCATGTATTTTTAAAAAATTGTAACCCTATATTATTGGTCCTTTTTGTAAACTCATTTATAGAGGTAGAAACTGAGGTCCAGAGAGGTTAATGAATTGCTCAAGGTTACACAGCCAGTAAGTGACAGAGCTAGACCTAGATGTCATATTATCTGATGCATATTCTATCCAATGTTGCCATGTGGAGTAGGCCAGAAATAGTAGCCTTGAGGTAAATGTTGATTTCCCATGCACTCAATCCACTACCCAGTATTAGTTTTTTTTTTTTTTTCTGTCCATATTTATAGATGATCTACTATATGCAGGCCCTGTTCTGGACACTGAGGATATAGCAGTGAGGAGAGCAAACAGTCTATGCTTTTGTATAGTTAATATATTAATAGGTACCTTTAGAGAGTAAACATGCAAACAAATAAACCATAATGTTGGGTGGTTCCTCAAAGAAAATGCATTAGCAGTGCAATGGAAAGCATCCAGATGGGGAGAGGGTCTCCTTTAGCTAGGATGGTCAGAAGAGGTCTGCCTGAGGATGAGGCACTTAGGCTGAGGCCTACATGATGAAGATAAGTTTGGGGGTCAGGTAGGTTTCAGGTAGAGGAAGGGCAGGTGCAGAGATGCAAGGAAGGAGCCAGTGCCTTGTATTAGAGAGTCAGGAGGAAGACCAGTGTGGTTGAAGCATTATTAGCATTATGGAGAGAGGGTATATCATGAAGTCAAGAGGTTGGCTGGACTTAGATCTTACAGAGCAGGGCAAGGAGTTTAGATGCTGTGGTGCTTTCAGTCTCTTTCAATCAATATTTTACTGCCTGCAGCCCATTTTCTTTTATAGCCTGTCTTCTTTTCCTTCAGCTGTGACTCTAGTCTTACTTCATAATGGGCATTTTAATCCTCTCTGTGATGCAACTCAATGCTTCTCACTGGGCACCTTGCTTTGTTCCAGTTCAGAGCAGCATTAAAAAACAACAGAGGAAGTCTCCAGCCGAGAATGGCTCAGGAAGGACTGCAGGTTGCAGTCTAAAAGCTCTAATTAAATCAATGCCATTGCACATCCTGTCCACAAAGCTGGGGGCAGTTGCATACTCTTTACTGACGCCATGATATACACTTAAGAGTTGTGTGAGCTCACAGAAGCAGTTAACTTGGCCTGTTAATCAGTGGTAAGGCCTCCATCAATAATAATAATTATTTTTATTGAGTTGATAAGTGCACTGGAAATAATCACAAAGAATAGCTATCTTTTCCCCCACCTTGTCCTTTGCCTAAATGCTAAACACTAGGCTATTCAGGCCAAGTCAAGAGTGACCTCTTGAACAATCTCTCTGCAGATCTACATGTAACCAAGAATAAAGTGTAAAGCAAGAATAAACATTTCCATGTTTCCAGTTGAAATGGAAGTTTTCAACTTTCCAGTCCTTTGCTTGATAGCAAAGGAATGCTCTCACTGTGAGTGATTAAATATACATTTTCTCTTTTAGCCTTATTGATCTTCTGTATTGTTTTCCTGTAGGTCAATCTGTGATCTCATTTTGGCCAGAATTATAGGTTCGATGAAAACAAAATAGGGTCTGTACATTGCTTACTTGTGGATGCACACACAATCATATGGATACTGAAAAAAATCTATAAAGGAAGAACTACGTGAGGTCGGTAGAACTTTGGGAGGTAATTTTGTCCCAGGGCTATGATTATTTTTGCCGAATTAATTCCCTAGGTGCATGACCAAGTGAGAGCCACAGACTTAAAGTATACAAAATGGGGGTTTAGCCTTGTGGAATGAAAGAGTAAACCTTGATTCAGGGGGAAAGAAGGGACCCCTAACTTACCTGTGGCCTCCCTTTGGAGTCACCCAATAAGGAAAGCTAAGATGCTTAAAGGATCCATCCATTCCCCTACTCCATCCAAGAAATAGGGAGGGACTCTAGGTTTTACTTTATACTCTCCTGAGAGGATAGCATATCATCATTCCCACCTAACCTCACTTGAGATGAAAGTCTCAGGAATCCTGAGTGATAGTCACAGAGACCCCTTGGATTTTTGGCCATGAAGGTCTGTCCAGGGGAAGAGGGTCACAGTATGTCCACTAACATTTCATTGTCTTCAGTGGAAGATGAGTCCCTTTGTGCCAGGGTGCGGCTTGTATAAGACACCGCTCTCACCAGTGTCATCCAAGGGCTGCTTTGTTCCCAGATTTCTGTGGCTTTTCATAGAGCCTGGAAACCAAGGTCCATGAGGAGAAACTGTTCCAGGTTGTGTCAGATGTATGCTTGTGTGTGTACTCTGAAAAAAGGAGTTCTGTCCTTAAAAGGTTTGGGAAATGCTTTACATTCTATTTCCATCTTGGACATTAACAGTATATATTAGCATATAAGACTTTGAGATCCTAGAGTAATTTTCAGCATTTATCAAACACAGTCAAGGAATTCTTTGTCAGAGTAAGCCTATTCCCCTAACACAGGTTGGAAAATGCTTGGTTAGAGGACTGCTTACTTTTTCCTGTAGGCTTGCATATATAACCATACATGGGATGGGTGGGCATCCTTTCCCTTAGGGAAAATTTCTTAGTGAGGGATTCTATGACACTGCTATATAAATTACCTGTGTGTGAGCGACCTGTGCTCTGAAGCTCAAATATCTCAACATGTGTCTTTCATAGACCCAGAAGTTTCTAATCTGGCTTCAGGGAGGGACTTAACCTTTTGGCTAGAGGACACCATTAGATCTAAGAACTTTGCATCCTAGGATGTTTTTGGTTGAATTTTATGTAAACATTTAGAATATTTATGCCTTGACAACCATTGGATTTAAACTTTTAAAACTCATACTTAACTGACGTTAATAGTTATTAATATCATATTATCTCTATTAAGGAATTAGGACAGACACAAACTATTTCATTCAGCATTTGCTTAACATGTATTGCTTTATTTGTAAATATAATGATATCACATCTGTTATTTGTGTATTACTTTGATAAATTTTGCCATATCTGCATACAATTTGTACTTGAGTTCATGTGGCAGACCTCAGTGGTAGCACTCTCTAAAGAGTAATCTGGACATAAAAGTCATGGTGCCTAAATTCTGCCCAGAACTGCTCTCAGATGGGAGGTGGGGGGGTTGAGGGTGGCTTACAACTACCTTTCTAGAAGCAGAGAGGTAGAGGCAGAATCCCATTTCCTCCAGGATGTTCCCTGATACAATATTCTGGGATGAGGTGAATGAAAAAGACATTTACTAATGGGGATATATCAGGATGAAATGAGATGATCCATGTTAGGTTGTTTTTTTTTAATTTTTTAAATTTATTTTGAGAGAGAGCATGAGTAGAGGAGGAACAGAGAGAAAGAGAGAATCCCAAGCAGGCTCTGTGCTGTCAGCATAGAGCCTGATGCAGGGCTCAAATCCACAAAGCTGCAAGATCATGACCTGATCCAAAACCGAGTCAGGAGCTTAACCGACTGAGCCACCCAGGCAGCCGTGATCCATGTTAGGTTCTTAACAGAGTAAGTCTAACAACTACTTCTCTTGTTACAGTAATTTTTATTATCTTCAAGTATTTTTTATATTCTGTTATGGATTTCTATAAACTGTCTTTTTCTCAGATAAAGCAAGATATACATTTCTGAACATTTGAAGACATTTGTCACTATCATTTGGAATTCCAACTCTACTGTCTTAATGGTATCTGAATCATTCATAGTGTATCATAAACTGTTTCAATATCACAAGTTTCAGGTGTTAGAATAAGTCATTATATGAGTCTTTTATGAAGATCTTAAAACACACCGGGAAGAGAAATATATTTGCACATATTTCCTCTTTTTAGTTAATCCTATCTAAACTTATTGCATATAAATTGGAAGAATTAAAGAAATGAATTGAGAAAATGGCATTTCTATCATTAAATTAGATCATCTGGCTATAATGGGCCTGGCATGCAATCTGTATATATTCATTCACAAGTCAACTGGGATATTTTAGAAGTGACCAGGCCTATAGGAATATAACCACTTCTTAGGAATAGGTAATATACAGCCACACATTAGAGGTGGATATTGCATGCATTTGTGAGTGTGTGTGTGTGTATGTGTGTGTGTTTGTGTCTGTCTGTCTGTCTTTACAGAGTCAGGTAGAACACTTTGTATACTCCAAATATGTTTGTTCTTTCTGGACAGTTGTTTAGTTAGAACATAGCACCATAGTACTTTTGTTTATGAACATATTTTATCCTTATGAGAGCGGCTTTGCCATGTACAGAAGAAAGAGGGAAAGGTGAAACACTCCTACTTTTATAAAAATAGGATTCGCAATTCCACTACTGGTAGGAATAGAGAGTATGCATGTTTTGAAATTGGAACAGTTACTATTTTTTTAACCATATGTGCCAATTTTAGACAAGATCACTATCTCCTTTGAAGGATGAAGATTACAACTCCTACCATTCCCTGTACCTCTCAATTTTTGTTAGTTATCTTTATATTGTCAGTGACAATTGTGTTAACCCATGTAACAATGCTTTCCATATTTGTTTAGTACTGATTCTGTATTTAAGTGAACTCAGGACTCATTACCAATTTTTTCATCATGGCTTTTCCATTGCTAAATTGTTATTTAAACTCTAATTGTCTGGATTTTCTTCTCAGGTTATTTTATTTTTCATAAAAGGCATACAAGCTCTCGATTCTTTAAGTTCCATGTGTCTGTTTTATTTGAATGATATGTGAGTTGGGTATAATATTTCTAGGCTACACATTGCCTTAAAAAATAATTTGATAAGTATCTCTCCATATTCTCCTGACCTTAAATGTGATTCTGGTTGAGTACATAGTCAATCTGACTTTTCTTCCTTGTGGGCAATTCTTAAATCTAGATGTCTCTACAGTGTTTTTGCCTTGAGTTTCAGTAGCTCATGAAGATTCATGTAACTGTTGATCATTTTATGTATGATTTTCTTGAAAACTGGTAAGCTCTCTTGGTGTACAGACTTTTTCCCCCTACATTTTGGAGACTTTTTTGTAGCATATATTTGAATATGCTTTCTGTTTGCTTTTTTGTAAGAATACAAATATCATCTTAATTTTCTTTAATTTGTCTTTTTTCATGTGCATTCACTGTTATTATCTCAGTCTTGTTTTTCTGTAAGTAATTTGATTTTTAGTGTGGTCCTTCTGTTCTTTCATCTTTCCAAATTACTTTTTAGTTCTGAATTGTTTTGATTCCTTAGGCTTTCTTTTTCAATCCATTCAAAAAATTGTTTGAATCCATTCAATCTATTCAAAAAAATGGTTTCTGAGTTTATCCTGTTAGGGGTTGGCTGAGATTCTTGAATATGTTAAATTTTGTTTTCACTAAATTTGCTAAGTTGTTGCACGTTATTTTTCAAATCTGTTTTCTGCCCAATCTCTTCTCCCTGTATTTATGGTGTTATAATGACATGTATGTTAGACCTTTCTTGAGATTCCCATAGGTTCTTGAGATTCTGGGGTTTTTTTCCAATTTTTTTTCTGTTTTCAGGTTGGATAATTTATTTTTGTTTATTTTCAAGTTCACTGGATCTTTCCTCCATTATCTCCATTCTGCTGCTAATACCAGCCAGTGAGTGTTTTATTTCACATATTGCATTTTTCAGTTCTAAAATTTCCAAATTTTTAATATTTTTGGTTTCTTTCTTGAGGACTACTTTCCATTAATTTCATTATGTTTAACTTTACCTCATGAAGCACATTTATAATACCTGCTTTGAAGTCTTCATTTGATATTTCCAGCAACTAGTTCATCTTGAGTTGATATCTACTGATTGTCTTTTCCCTTGCATATTGGTCACATTTTCCTACTTCTTTGTATATTGAGTAATTTTTGGACTGTATCATGGACATTTTGAACATTATGTTTCTTTGATATTGGACTTGTGTTATAACCCTCAAAACAATGTTGATTTTTCTTTGTTGTGGCAGGGAATCGGTGTCATTACTTTCAGAGCACAGATTCAACCTTGCTTTGTGTGGGTTCCAGTCTCAATTCATTTGCCAAAGCCTTTGCCATCCTCTTTTGATCTATTTTGTGCAGAGACCACCCAGGAGCTAGTATGGAATATGGGTGGTGGTGTATGGTCTTAGGTAGCTTCTCAGAGCCTTACTAAAGTGCTTTGGATATGTCCTTCACATGCAGAGCTCAGAGATGTACCAGAAAGTTGTATGGTTTTTGTGTACAGAATTAGAATATTCCCCTCTCTACTCTCTGCACCATGGAATTCCCTTTATGCCTTCCATTCCTCAAGGAACTCTTTCTCACTTCTTCAGCTAAAAAAAATTGGGCTAGAAATAGAACAAGTTTTAGCTTCCCATATTGCTGCTCTATCACACAGCTCTGTTATTGGGGCCTACAGCTGGGAAAAGTCCCAAGGAGAAAAGAGAAATAAACCTGGAAACTCACTTGTTGGTAGGTAGCTTCTGACAGTATACCTGCTTTTGTTTACTTCTCAGAATCATCAGGTATTTTGTTCAGAGTTTTTAGCTGTAATCAGTGGGAAAGGAAGAGGTAGGGTATATGTAGTAGGCAGAACAGTCGTTCAGTTAAATTGCATTCATGTGAGCCCCTCTTTTATTGAAGTTTTGTTCTCGTTAGGTATGTTTTATAGCATAAGGCTATGATGATATTTTTCCTGGTCCTTGAGATGTTTGGTTCTTTGTCTTTTGCATGGTGTGCTTCCTCCTTCCCTTTCCTGGTTTTGTTGTTATTTTCTAGCAGGACTGCATGTTTGCCATGCTATTTCTTTTCCCTTTGATAATGTTTGAGCGGCCCTGAGAATATACAGTGGGTGGCTTCTTAACTGTCTTTCCATCTTATACAAAACTAGTGTCTTTTACCCTCAGAGTTCATTTGGAGAAGTATTCCATGTTTTATCGCTTGAGAAATGGCTTGGGAAGAGGGTAGGTCGACTTAGGGGCAATGCAATCTGTGTCAGAACTCAGCCTTGGTTTTCTGACATGACATTTTGTGAAATGTATTCCATCAGAATTTAGTTTTGGAGTTTGGATCACTTCTCTAGCTCAGCGTGCCATCTTTCAGTCGTCACACCCCTGAGAGTCTACTCGCTTGTTAGTCTTCTATGTTTCATCTGTTTTTCCCAGTAGTTGTTTAATTCATTACCTAGAAGGCAGATATAAGAATATCTGTATGAAGTTTGCTTCTCTTTGAAAGCATTAATAAGAATTTCTCAGATTTTGTGGATTCCCCTGTATAATTAGTGGTGACTTATAGCATTGTTTGGAAAGGAGTTGTGTATGCCTCTGAAAAACCCCAGCATCTTCTATCTCTTTCATTAAATTCCAGTTTCAAGAATTCTTTTAAAGTATGAAAATTAATATACATAGGCTAATCTGTATGCTAACTATGTAACGTCACTTCCCATCCCTGCCCCTGCAACTTTCCAAATTCTAAGGATTGTTGGAGGCCCAGCTCAAATCCTCCATCTTCTATGATGCATTTCTTCACTGTTCCACCTAGAAATCATTTCTACTCATCTGGAATTCAGCAACAATTACTGTACCTCTCATTGGCACTTTGCGTAGTAGTAATTGTGATCTTTACAAGGCATGTGCATTCTTCCCTCATCTAGCCTAAGGCTCTTTGAATGTAGAGACCTGTGTATTAATTTGTTTCCCCAGGATAGTATCTGAGATGCATATTTAATTAATAAATCATCATCTCCTGTGTTTATCTGTTCTCATGTGGGTTACTCAACTCAAAATAGGAATCTTTTCTTAAACTGTGGAAATGTGTTCCTATAAGTGACGTTTTCCTCTGCGGGTTTGGTTCATTACTAAATCTTCCACAGGAAATTCTTTAAAAACACAATGAGATAATGACTGTGAAAGTGCTTTATAAACTATGAAGTGTGCTACACATGGAAGACCATGATATAATCATCATGTCCCCTGTACCACTAATGATCAGCAGGTCGGCTTGGGGGATGAGCTTTCTTCACTGCTGCTTTGTTCCACTGTCTTATCCTGACCTTGACACTCTGGCAGCAGTGATCCTCAACAAGATAATCCGACAGTCAGCGGTGACTCACCATAGCCTATTACCTGCCTTTGTTAATAGCACTCAGACATCATATAGGTAATTCCCTGAGGTTTTTTTTTCCCCCCACTGTTTCTGTACTAAAATACTATCTTTTACAGAAATCCGGACTTTAATTTCATAAAAGCTCTACCATGGAGCCTCCCCTGGCCTGCCCCCTTCTCCTAAAAACCAGTGAGTTTAAAACCAGTTTGAACTCACAAGCTGATCGAATTTCCCTAGAATATTCTTTTACTTTTTCTAAACTATTTAAGTAGTGATTTGGTACTATGGTTATATATGCTCTTGAAAACTATTATGGCCAAGTGGAGAGAAGTAGGTATGATGGAAGTGGATAGGTTTGATCAAGTTTGGATATTTTATTTGAATGTGATTTTTTGTGTGCATGTTTCCTTGCTTTCACTGTAAGGTCCTTGAGGATATAAATAATGACTAAAACTGTTCTAGAAAAAATGGAGGATGAAGGAGGGCAGGAGCAATATCAGTAGTATTATAAATGGGAGAAATACAGTGGTAAGGAGTTGCTGACCAAATATAGTAACAGTAAATTGCAAGAGCATGAACCTGGAGTTTGACCAATTATAGCTGGATGACCTTGGATAAGTTACTTAACATTTATAGGTCACATCTGTAATTTGGAGATAATAAGAATATTTGCCTCCTAGGTCTATTGATAATGAATGTAAAGTGTTTACAGCAGGGCCTGGAACAGCATATAGGCAAAGAATGTTATCTGCTACCATCATCGGCCTCCTCCTTCTCATCGTTGTTTTATTGTATTAGTAATAATGAGGGACACCTGGGTGGCTCAGTTGGCTAAGTCCCTGAGTTCGGCTCAGGTCATGATCTCATGGTTTGTGAGTTTGAGCCCCATGTTGAGCTCTGTGCTGTCAGTTCAGAGCCTGGAGTCTGCTTTGGATTCTGTGTCTCCCTCTCTCTCTGCCCCTCCCAACTCATGCTCTGTCTCTGTCTCTCAAAAACAAATAAATGTTAAAAAAAAATAATGAAACTTCTGTGAAGATTCTGCAAGGTAAATGCAGGACACTTGAAAAGATATAAAGCTCATATAGCTTTAAGTAAGAATATGAGACTTATTAGGCCAAAAGTTGATAAAGGCTAAGGATTAAAAAAATCAGTAAGTACTTATTTTGGACACTGTTTTAAAGTGTTACATATGTTATTTGATTTAATACTCATAACAACACTATGAAATTGGTACTACTTTAGACTCATAGACAGGGAACCCCAGGTACTGGGAGGTTAAGTAACCAGCCCAAGGCCATATAACTAGTAAATGGTTGAGCTAAGATTTGAAACTGGCCAACTTGTGCATTTAACCCTTATTTGGGGATGTATATGTGGCAGAGAGATACTTTCATGTATGGCAGATCCAGAGTAGATTATTGGTAATATTAGATGTTTAGGCAATGTCCCCATAGTTAAGATCATTGTCAAGGGGGATATTTTGAAAAATATTCTCTTGTGAGAGAAACTAGAGACACAAGGAACAAAGGCCTGAGTTAGCCGTGGGATGCTATAATTTGATTCAAGACAGATGGAATTAACTAAGAAAAATAAAAAATAAAAGTGATTATGGGGTACAATGGATGATGGTCCAGGGTTGTGTTGAAGAGAATGATGGGTAGGTATTTAGGACAGCTGGGTATTATTGCTTTGTGGTCACCTGCTAGTTTGGTGAGCTTTGGTGAGTCATTTCACCCTTGATAGTGGAGGATTTGGTTTTTACAGTGGTGGAATAGAGGATCATATGGGATTACCTCTGTATATACTTCGAATTATGAAACTTTCAAAGCTTCCTGCCGTGACCACTCTGACTTTGGAAATAATCCATTCCATGTATTTAACATTTATTTTCTATCTTATTTTGTGTTTTGTACATTGGTCATTCATTCACTTAGCCCTGTTTATTTAGGGCGTACTATGAGCTCCTTGGGTGACTTATTTTCCTTGATTAGAATTGATCTGGGACAGAATGTATTCTACTTCCTGGAATTCTCAGAATTAAAATAAATCACCTTAACATAATAGGCACACAAACACTGTTTTTCATATTGATGGTAATGGTGCACCTAGAATTGAATGTAGCAAGTATGAGAAAAATACCATGAAATCATCCATAATAACTTTTTTTTTTTAGAGAATCTGCTTTGCTCTCCCCTCCCTTCTTTTTTAAAGTATTGAGGAAACTATAAATACTAGTGAGATGAGCCCTGCCTTCAGGAAGCTTACTGACAAGGGCACAAATAACCATCATAGAATCAAGGCTCCCAGGGCTGAGAAGCCTTGACCGTTGCTGAGTCCAACTCACCACACACTCATGGGATCCTCATTACAACATCCCCACCAAGTGGTTGTCTGATGTTTTCTTGAACACTTCAGAGACTGTGAACTCACTACAGCTCATTCAATCCAGGGTAGAGTGATTTGCTGTTAAGTTTTTTATAGGTGGAAATGTATTATTGGAGAGCAAAGGTCTTTTCTAGGCTGAAGAAGAGCCATGGCGATCATCTTAGATGTAATTGGTACATGGAGGTATTTTGGAAAGACCTTAAATATCCTTTGTAGGAGTGAAGTTACAAAAGTGCAAAAGTGAGACATCAAATGGTCTAGCTTGATTGTTTGGCAATGGTGGATTGAAAGTAGGGAGCAGTGAAATTCTGAGATAGACTGGGGCTATAATTGGAAGGACCTTGAATATCCTTTGCATTTAGGATAGATAATGGCCCTAAAGGAAGTCAGAATGCTATATACAATGGGTGACTGGTTGAGTAAATCACTGTTAGCAGTCATATCTCATGTGGTCCCAAATCCATATCGTTTATACTCACCTGGAGAATGACCCATACTCATGAATTTGCTTTTGCTCAGAGATAAGGTTTGAACAGGAATTCTGAAGGGCCCTCTGCTGGACTTATTTCCATGTAAATCTGTTTTATATGCATAAAACCCTAAAAGGAAGCTGTGTCAATCTGCCCCACCTGACAGAGTATTAAATCCTCCCAATGCTGCCTCCACTATGGGACATGTACTGAGTGGCCACATCCTGAAAGAGAGAAAGCATCCTGATTTTTTGGGTGTGGAAGTTGCAGGAGAGTGATAAACAGGTCTTTGCTTGTTTTTGTCTTCTCCCATGATAAAGAACCCATCACTAGCATAGGAATTTAATGCATTGGTTTTTCCAAGAACCATCCAACCCCATTGCAGCCCTATCTGAAAATGTAAATACACTTCCTGGGGACAGATTTGCATTTTTTGGTGAAAGAAATTCATATATATGGCAAAGATGCCTCTGTAATTATAGAAAGTTTATTTCTGTCCCCAGATGTCAGCAATCAAATTCCACATAAATATATTTTGTGTAAATCTGTCGGCAGCTGGTCTCCATTCAGGTTTCTGGAGATATTAGCCTGTCTTTGAGTTTATGACAAAGTTAAAAATTATTCATTAAACTGACCTGCAGTATATTCAGTAACTGGAAAATTGCCTTGCAGTTCTATTTGGTTTGTAGATGTGATCACAAGTAAATTTTTAACTTAATTAATTGGCCGTTTCTGTTGACAAGAAATTTATGTGGTAATAATTTGCTCGAAATAGATGCCGACTGTAGGAAATGAGATATCCATCATAGGCTTGTGTTCCACCAGCTGCACAGTGGCTATTATGAAAGTATTTCAGCCTGCGCCGACCCCAGTGTTTGTGCAGTCAAGATTATATATACCCACGATCCATAGCCTGCCAGAGAGGCGCTGGTGGAGGTCTATGATAACAAAGACTTTGTGATTTATGGCTTGCTGTGAAAGCAGAGCTTGATGAGATTAAACAATTTCATAGCACAAGTGTTTCTCAAGACCTGATTTGTAGTTGCAAGCTGATGGTAAATCACATTTATATATCTGCAAGCGTGCTCAGCAGAGGACTGCAATTACAGTTTAAGACAGCTACTTTTTATTTAATTTTTATCCTGGTTTTGTCTCTTTTATATCCCCTTCGTCTGCAAACCATTCACCTTCACAAGTCCTTTCCTGGTTAGAAGGCCAAAGATTGGAGTCCATGATGTTCTTCTTGTCTTTGTGCCAGCTTGGGAGAGAGGCTGGGAGGATTTTGGAGCAGCACAGACTGGTTTAAACTGGCTTTGACTGGTGTGTGCTCTTTGTTCAATTATTTGCCCAAAGAGAAGTCTGTTTCCTGTTTTCCCTCCGCATGCAGCTGATACTTGAACTTCTTGGTGTATAGCTGGAGTAAGAGGGGTGTCCATCATCTTGGGATATAGGGCAGCTCTGAGTACATAAAGCTGAAGGGGCATGAGGATTAAATTGGTTTAGGAAGCTTGACTTCAAGGTTGCAGAATACCTCAGGGGTGGACAGCTGGCTCCCCTTTAATGTGAAAGGTGGAATTGTATTTCCCCTGCAAATGTGTGAGGAATAAACTCTGTAATCAGTTTATTTAACCATTTTATTGATTATCTACTGTGGATACATCTCTATGTTAAGTACCAGTAGAGCAGTCCCCAAACTTCAAATCTCTGCCCTCAAGCAGTTTGGTAAGCATGGTGCTTACCAAAACATAAAAAATAAATAAAAAAAAAAATAACAAACTAGAAATGGCAGGATGTACCATGATATTCTTAAACGGGTGGTAGACCTACTATTGGAGGTCAGAGGAGCGGGGGAGAGAGTACTTCCAGCTGGGAAGCAGAGAAGATATATAAAACAAAGCCTAGAATGAAAAATCAGATTCCCAGTAGGGAAAGCATTCTGGGAGTTTTGCTTCTCTGCACTGATGGAGTCCTCCAAGATACCCAGCCATAGGTTCAAATCCAGGATGGTTAGACAGTGATTTAGTAAGTTAATAAGATCATAATAATAACTTTCATGGAATGCTTAGTGCATGCCACAATAAGTGCTCTATATGTATCATCTTACCAATCCTCGTAATAGACCTGGAAAGTGAATACTATTGGGCTCTCCATTTTGGGAATGAGGAAAGTGAGGTTGACAGAGCTTAATTTGACCATATTCATCCAGGTGTTGAGTTGAGGTGTTCTGAGACCTTGGTGTATTTTACCCCAAAGGCCACATTCTTAACCACTGGTTTTTACTGCTTTCTGGTATGGAATATGAATATTATTTAGAAGAAAATACCTCTGCTATGCCTGCTGGTCATATTCCTAAGAGCTCAGGTCATTTCTATTCCCTTCCAAGTACCTACAGTTTGGGGTATTACATATGGTCTTTGTGCTAGGCTGAATAATGGTCAATGTCCTAATCCCCAGAACTGGTGAATTTTACCTTACTTAGCAAAAGGGACTTTGCAGATGTGATTAAGTTATGGATCTCGTGATAGGGAGATAACTCTGGATTATCTGGGTGGGTCTGATATAACCACAGTGGTCCTTATGAGGGAGGGGAATCGAGAAGTGTCTGAGTCAGGGGAGGAAGTAGTGTAATAAAGGAAGCAGATATTGGAGTGAAGCACTTTGAAGATGGAGGAAACAGACACAGGACAAGGAAGACAGCTTGTAGACAAGGTAGCCATGAGAAGCTAAAACAGGCAAAGAACTGGATTGTCTCCTCAGAGCCTCCAGAAGGAAACTGCCTTGCTGACAGTTTTACCCTGTAGTAGAACTCATGTCAGTCTTCTGACCTCCAGAAGTATGAGACAATAAACTCAAGTTGTTTAAGCTGCTAAATTTGTGCTAATTTGTCACAGCAGCAACAGGAAGTGAATACAAACTTGGACAGATCCAACCGGCTCTATAGAGAGTTTAACCCTGACTTTAAGGAGGAATTGAGGGTTTTTTATTTGGTTGGGGTGTGTACTTTTTGATTTCTGTATTCTTCCCTTTCTCCTCTTTTTGTGCCATAAGGGCAGTGATCATTTGTGAATCTCCAGTTCTTAGTACAGTACCTGACATGTGGTAGGTACTTATAAATATGCATTAAATGGGTAAATGAGATGACATCACGCTGTCTCCAGCATATAGGTGTTCAGTTTGTTCAGAACCCAGTTTCTTCTACAGCCCCACCTGCTGATGTCATAACTTGTTCTCTATGAAGTCACAGAGGGAATAATTATTATCTTATTGTCTATAAAGTCAAAATGTATCTGCATTGAGGGGAGCAGTAGGGACAATCTTGGCTTAAGAATCTCTAATAAGTCAATGTAAATGGTTAATTTTGCCAAATATAAAAAAAATAGGTGAATCTTTATCCTGATAGCACAAAGATAGGGAAGTTTAATGAAGAGCATATGGTCTCTGGGGCTCTCTCATGCTTCCATCCCTGTGTTGGCTTTTGTCTTGTATTTGATAGTTAGGTAGTATTTTCTGTCTGTTTATTATTCCAGGTTTTATGCCTCTGAGGGTCTTTTAGTTGGAGACTTATGGTCATGGTCCTGTCCATTGAGTACAGATGTTAAACTCACCCATGAAGCTCTTTATGAGTGGGCAAACCAGGCCAGTATCTTTGGCCTGGATTCCAGGGACATGGTTTGAAAATCTTGGGAAAGCTGAGAGCTCCGCTTCTCCCTCTAGGGTGCTAGTGTATTAGCCTCCCAATAAAAGTTAATTGAATTTAATTTTATGTTTTAAGTGTGATACATTTTAAAGTTCTCCCCAGTGCTAGAGTCCCTCTTGAAAAGGCAGTAAATTCATATTATTAAACTACCAAATGTAATTCAGCTCAAATAAGCATATTCGGCAATCTTTATTCTGGATATGTGGGACTGACCTTGCGTTGAGACTAAATCATTTCATCCCAGACAAAGTCTGTTGGAGTTAATTGGGGAAGCAATGTAGATGTGCAGTAGGTCACCCTAAGCTTTTTATTCTCTTTCTGGCCCTCATTCAAAGAGTTGCTATAGCATACATTTCCTGACGCCAGTTCTTCCATCATTTAATAAACATCAATATTTGACACAGTGTGGAAGGTGAATAAGACAATGAAGATCTTCCCACCGACGGTTCTTTGTCAGACACACATCGTATCATTTTACAATGCCTAACTGTCAGCCTGAGCAGTAAAGGCCCGTGTGGATTGGGAGAAGGCACAGTGGGTTAGAATTAGGATGACTGGATTCTAAACCCTGCCCGGCCATTAACCAGCCCAGTGACCTTGGGCATTTCTTGTCTTTGGGCCTCCGTTTTTCCACATTTTTAAAAATTTTTTTTCAACATTTATTTATTTTTGGGACAGAGAGAGACAGAGCATGAACAGGGGAGGGGCAGAGAGAGAGGGAGACACAGAATCGGAAACAGGCTCCAGGCTCTGAGCCATCAGCCCAGAGCCCGACGCGGGGCTCGAACTCACAGGCCGCGAGATCGTGACCTGGCTGAAGTCGGACGCTTAACCGACTGTGCCACCCAGGCGCCCCTTTCCACATTTTTAAAAATGAGAGCATTGGCAGTGGTTTTCCAACCTCATTCTAAGAGGCACCAATATGTTGAGTTTCTTGGCAGTTCTGCTGTGAGACCAGAGTGAGGGTGGAGTGAGCAACAGCAGTAAAGGGTGAGACCAGCCAAAGAACTCCTTCAGCCCCCCACTCTTTAGTCCAGAGTGAGTAGCTACTTCAATGACACGAACCCCCAGCACGTAGGTGGGTTTCAACTTAACTCCATTCATGGGATTTTAGTTTTGTCTCCCTGATCTCTGTCCAAAATCATCCCTTTTTCAAGAGTCAGACCAAATTTCATGGCAATAGGAGCCCTGGCTCTGCCACTCTAGATTCCACAAAGACCCTGTTCTGTTGTCCTTGAGAACCTAGTTAGGGCTCCAGGTGCTCCCATTATGTAACCCAGTGTATTGTTGCGGTTAGCTTAATCTAAGATGCTCAGCAGTCTGAGGACAGAGATACTGCAATTCTGTGTTATCTTCTGACGTGATGAACATTTAAGAATAATAACGAAAGTATTTATTAAAATAAAATTGTGCCAGCCTGACCCTGTTAGAATAGGTAATACATTCTTAGTAAGCAGAAATAAAATGTGTTTTGTTTGGTCTACTTTTAAGATTGTGTTCATAAACATTCTTTGGTAATACCATTGTTAATTCATTTCCAAGGGAGGAAAGAGTCCTTGCTAACACTAAAATTCTGCTCTCTGAGCTCTATAATAGATCAGCAAATAAACAAATCTCCTCTGGAGGAATCCTAGCCACCACCAGGCCTGACAGATCTATATGAGCTTTAATTCCTTTTGAATTTCTTTGCTGTGGTGGAATTAATGGTTTGGGATTAGTTTTTGCATCAGAAAAGGGAGAAACACCCAGAAAACAAGCCCTGAATCAAGACAGGTTCAAAGAGCTCAGCCACCTGGTATAATTTCCAGTCCATTCATTTGGGTAGAATTCTTCATATACTTTTAAAACTCTATGACCAGATTTGCCACCATCTCCTATCCACCGCCCCCACCCCCTCCCCAGCCAACCCATGTCACTACAACATAAGAAGATATTCTGGCTCTTACTAGGGAATCTCAGTGTTGAATAAGGGTAATTTCCCTTGTGTAATAGACAGAAAGACATTCTTGAGAAAATAACTTGAGATGTGATCAAGAAACAAGATGATGGGCCATCCTCCATGAAAATCAAATGAAGCCATGTTCTCTGCCCATTAGGCTCTCTTATAAGCATAGATTTTCTCCAATAAGGAGGCAGTTATTGACACAAACATAAAAGATATTTAATAAGATGGACATTCAGCAAGGGTGTGTTCAATTATTGAGAATGAATTATTTACTAATGGTTTGTCCAAGCTAAAGGAAAGAGATTGTGATGATGGAAAGCTAGAGATGGTCTTTTGGACTTGCATAAGCTTTAAGACATTCACAGGATATTTCCCACAATAGGGAGAACTTGGCCTCTTTCGTGTGGAAGTGGATGTTTCTGCAGCCTTCCTCAATAAAGGGGTAATTTGGGGAAAATAAACAAAAGCTAGACACAGACTTTACTAAATTGTTTTCCATTACCAAGGCTTTAATATGTGCAGACAGAAAAATTGACAGTCTCTTTGTGATGGCCTAAGTCATACCTGTCAAATCATCAGAGTGGCAGAATTGGCCTCGGAGAATGTGAGGTCACCGTCTTTTATGACTATTCACAAAGTACTTTTTTCTCTTTTTTCAACTCCTCCTCTGTAATGTTTGTGATGAAGAAAACATGTAAAGGGTACAAAGTCTCGTCTCCTCATTACAGAAGGTATGTGGATAGATTCAGTCCAGTTTTCAGAAAGTGCTGGACCTGATGTCTTCTAATTCCTTTAATTTACCAAATATCTGGTGGTTATTTTTCAAAAGTGTGCCATGACCGACAAGACGAATTATTGTCCCAACGGATGGACCTTTTATTACCTTTGTTAGCCTGATCCTTTTGGAACAGCTGATGGGTCCATGCTGTTGGTCTCATGTCTTACGTGTTGAATACTCTTTGAGAATTGTTGTTCCAAAGAACCAGGCTAATCTAGAAAGGAACAGGGGAAATTTCACTGATTGACTCTGAGAGAGAAATTTTGAAGGGGGATATTTCCACTAGGTTTCTGATGCCTTGCCATTTTCATTTTTCCAGTCCTATTAGCATTTTTTTAAGTTACATTGTATCCATTGTTAACTGTATGCCTAGATCCATATCCACATACACCTACCCCTGCTTACTTTGTCAGAAGGAGTTACCCACGAACGTAGCAGAATCACATACATGACTATAGGGTGTCCTGAATACTCCCAAACTTGCTGACTACCTGTTATCATCTCATTAAGGGGCCTAATCCTTCATGTGAGTCAGCTAGTATGGATTTAAGTTAGGGACGTTAGCCCTAGAACACATTTCCCAAATTACTTAAACTTAAATCCTAAAAGGAATTTGTTTCCTTGGTCAGACTTAGTTGAAAAGCATGGACTTGCAAGCAAGACTGAATTGTACATATGTTATTGATTTTTACGACTATTTTATAAGCAATTATAAAATTTAGGTTCCTCTGCCTTCTGCATGAACTGGTCATGTGGGACTGCATCCTCTCTTCCAATGATGGTGGTTAGGTGGACTTCTCACTGGGGCAAAAGCTTCCACACTCCATGAAAGGGGGAGCTGTACCCTCAAGAAGGAGACATGCTTTGCACATTTAGTATGTAGTGCAAATATGAGAGATGAGTTGACATTGAGAGTTGGTTGTGGGTATGTGCGACATGGGAAAAAGAGTCATGAGCTACTTTTCTAGCTTTAGACATAAATTAATATTGAACTGTAATTATGACTTTTCAATTAGCTCAAAGAAGAACAGCTACCATGACATTTTAGGTGATGGTTTCAAAATCATGGATTTGGGGTTACTTTCTTTTATACTCCACCTTGATCCTTTAAAAACGAAACTAGGATTTTTTTGTTTTCCTCAAGGAGCAGCAAATGAGTGTTATTGCAAAATGAACCTAAAGTCTTTCTCTGCCTCAGGAGGGATGCAGCATTCACAATTTGCACTTCGTTATCTGATTTTTCTACCTTCCTCCTTCCCTGTCTTTTGCTTTTGGGTCTCAAAGTAAATAACACATGCATTTTATCTTTAACTTCAGATAATCAGAGTCACAGTCATCTGGGATATTGTGATGAACAATGTACATTTTACACACATGGTGTCATAATAATTTAAAATGTCATCTTAATCTATTTATGATCTTCTAATGACTGAAATGTTTTACAATCGTGGGGGATATTTTATAACTGAAGTTTTAATGGCTGAATCACTAACACCTGGCTGTCTGGAATGCTTTTTCTTTCTCCCAGTTAGGCATTTAAATGCATTTCTGGAAGGCCCAAGGGGTGGGATGTGACATATAAGCTCTTAAAAGGAGGAAAATTAGTTCTTGATACCTTAATGATCAGTCAGGTGAACGTTTGCATACTTAGCATTAACGCTCTTAAGTGGAATCACTTGATTAAGACCCTTGGTAGGTATTTTTTTTTTAATTCAAACATCCTTCTATACGCGATCACAGAGGGAAATGCTGCTGTTGCGCCCATCTCTTAAAAAAAAAAAATCTTAGATTTCCCACAAGAAAGAGTTTCATTTTATTCCTCTATTTATTTCACCGTCTTTCTCCTTCTTTATCTTTGATTGGTTTCCAAGATGAGCAAGTGACGTTTTTATTAAGAGCTTATTATGTACTCTTTGTTTTACTGAGCTAGGATGTACATTTAGATACATTCCTGTATGTATACAGGTTCTTGTCTGTGGATGAGAACACACTTGCTTAGAGAAGACATGGAATCATCAGTGAACCATACAAGCCAATGTGTAACGAAGCCCATAGCAGGCCCCCAGTAGCTGTTTAATGATGACGACAGTGGCACTAAATTATCTGGTGCTGGTCAGGGGAGGTCAACACAAGGTTGTCCGGCAGCCTATATTAAACAGTCACAAAGATAAGGCTGCATTTTAGCTTCTCCTGTTTGTACAACACATATACAGCCTTCAAATGCAGCATCCCGCTTAATTTTCATAGCGATCACTGAAGGAATTAAAGGGGACACTTATAACCACGGTTTTGCTGAGGAGAAAACCAGGGTTCAGAACCATAAAATGACTTGCTCAACTAAGTGGGAGGGGTGGGGTGAGAGAGTGGAGCCTGCTGCCCAGATCTTCAAGGTCCTGTCTGCTTTTTCCCCATGGTTCCTGGCAGAGTGGCTTCAGGTCACATTGTGGCCTTATAATGGGTAATTTGCTGGAAATGTAGCAGGGTATACAGGGTCTTTGTTCATGTATTAGTTGGGAACGTAAAGGCAAATTTGTGTTTATTTGTTTCCAGTGAGGATTAAGTAGGCTGATGGAGTAATGATAGGCCCTGCTTCCATTTTTATCAACTAATGGCACTCCTGGTGACAAGTGCCCATGATATTACTTTATGACTCCTAATGCACACACTCCTGTTATTCCAGCTTTGTAGGTAGATTTGGCTGATGTTTCTCACCCATTCCTGTTCTGACTGACCTCACAAAGCTGTGTGTGACTGTTGACTTATACACTCACCATTGCACAGTTAATATAGAGAAGTTCCATACTCTCTTTCTCAACAAGGCATCAGGCTGGCCCAGACATTAATAAACCTGGTTAGGCCACGTCTTCAAACAAAAGTCCACTCTTAAATGTTGGCCATCAGCTAATTGGGACCTCTGTGCTGCAGATTTGCAAAAAGGAAAACGGACTGTGTTTTCATCACTGTGTATCTTGAAGCAATTATTTTCTTAAGTCTCTAGCTCCACTTCTGTAAAATGAGAGTGTAACGCTCGTCTGACATTGCTTGTGGGGTTGCTAAAATGACCAAAAAAGGTAATTTTATTTAAACACTTAGAAAAGGGTGAAAAATTATACAAATGGAGTCTCGTGTTTTGTTTTGATGTAATTTCAGGCTTTTACTCCTAAGTGTCTCCTTAGTGGTGTCATACAGGTGATTATAGGTGATTTGGAATATGTTTGCAGCATCCTAATTTAGCTTTTATAAGACTCCTTGAATTTAAACAAGCATATAGTTTGGTTCAAGTTCAAGCCTGAGGGCAATAAGTATTAGGGTAAGGGTCTTTGTAGTTAGTCAAATTAATGAGCCAACCTGTCGCAGGGTCATCTATGTTTGCTACAAACATTGTAAAATTCCTATATTACCATATCTCTTAGGCATATGATTCCAGCTGGGGTATGAACAATGTTGAAGCAACTGTCTATCCCTCACATTTGTCTCTGAGATGTAACTTGGAACCCTTAAATCTGTTTACTATCTGCTTTGTTGTAACATCATAGTATTTGGCTTCATGTCATTTACTCATAATTAGGCAGTTGTTATTCAGGTTCTGTATTATTGGTCATGGCAGCCATTCTTCAGCCAGAGTGCTACACTTGGGGGTTGTTTTGGGTCTTGTTCTTAATAATACTTTTTTGAACTTCAGCAGTAAATACCATCTTAGTTGTAGGGAAGTGACAAGCATGGGTGTTTTGGTGCATGTAGCAATCTCTTGGGGAAAAAACTCATTCTAAACTTAGTATCCAGTTCTTGGACTAGTGACCAAGATGAACTCTGTTTGTGTATCGGTGGCTTTGTGTTCATCTTTCCAAGAGTTGAAAGTCTCATTTAGATAGTCCTCAGTTTGTCTTCTTAAATTTCTTGATTAACTTGAGAGAGTTCACACTGGAAATTCTTTGGTTTGTTATTTGCTCCAGACCTTGTACACATAGCTGCTAGAGAGGGGGAAAAGTTACATTGCTCATCTAAGTATTTACCTTTAAATTTTTTTTTTCAACGTTTATTTATTTTTGGGACAGAGAGAGACAGAGCATGAACGGGGGAGGGGCAGAGAGAGAGGGAGACACAGAATGGGAAACAGGCTCCAGGCTCTGAGCCATCAGCCCAGAGCCTGACGCGGGGCTCGAACTCCGGGACCGCGAGATCGTGACCTGGCTGAAGTCGGACGCTTAACCGACTGCGCCACCCAGGCGCCCCAACCTTTAAAATAGTGAAGTCACCTCTTGGTATCTATCTTCACCCTTCCCAAAGAATTTTTGAAATGTCTTATCTCCCTTCCTAAGCCTTAGGCTTTATCCATGTATCTTAGCTTCACACTGAAATTTGTCCTGGCCTCTGACCTGGTATACACTTTTATCAATAATTTGTAAGGATCTAGGAAGGGGTCTTCCTTATTAACTTTTGAAATACATAGTTAAGGAGATCAAGACATAGCAGAGGCATTGGATCATAGTTCTAAGTGATCTCAACAAGCTAAAACACCGCCTGACACCTACCAGACAAAAGTTAATAGAATTGTAAGTTTAAAGTTCCAGCTGTGTATTAAAAAAACTTCTATTACAGAAGTATGTGCTTGAAAGGTCTGGGTTGGCAGTGTTGCACATCAAAAGCATTGCGATATTTTATTTGCGATACGATGTGCATCACCATTGGAGATAGCTTGGAAAAGTATTGCCAAGGTGGATGTAATGTCATCTTGAGATCTGCACGGTGCCCACACCATCTATAGGGCTATGTTCAGTGCTGGGTTTCATGTTTTAAGAAAAACAGGAAAACTAATGGGACCAGGCTGTTGAGTGTTAAGTAGATACCTGGCCTAGAATAAAAAAGATTAAGGTGACACATAGACTCTTCTTTCTAATAGCTAAAGCAGCATCATATGGGTGAGGACAAAGAGTTGCTCTGAGGACAAATGTAGGGCCTGTGGGATAATGGCACAGGGAGGAAGTTTTGTCACAACAGAAAAAAGGAAGCTTTATGAAAGGATCTTATTAAACAGGATGATGTACTGCCTTGCACAAAAGTGAATGCCGGCTGTACTGGAAGAGCCAGGGGAGCATTTTAGCAAGGTGGTGTCAAAGAGACATCTACAGCTGTGTGGGAAACTGCACAGGTCAACCTCACAGAGGGCATGGATCCTTTCTGACTCAGATGCGTTGCTGTGCTGAGAATGACAAGGTTTGCCCACGTATTTTCAGTCATCTCCTTGTTTGTATTCAGGTTGTCACACAGACTTCCAAGTTGAGACATCACATGGTCACTAACTTGGATACCAAGCACAGTGTGATTTTGTAAGAGCTAAGCAAACTTTCATCCGCTTCTCTGACCCTGTAACCTCTGTGTGCATGCCCTCTGCTTTCCTTTTACCGTAGTGGGATAGGTTTGCACCAGTCAGCTCTAGCTCTTCTCCCATGTGCCCCTCGTAGATCTTATAATCAAGATGCTGAGAGGACTAGCAGTACCCTTATTGTCTGTCACCCCTCTCCCTTTGCTTAAACTGTCTGTGCCCAACCTCCCCCGTTCTTCTCAGTCCCCACCTTGAGATGCTCTCTTGATCCTTAATCTCCTTGCTCTTGACTTTCAAAGCAAAGTGCAATCCCGTCTCCTTCCTAACATCCTCTCTGGGGCTTCCTCCATCACTTTTCTTCAGGCCCCTGTGCATCTTCAGAATTGTACCACATAATGCTTAACTGTTGTAAGTTTTTCATGGCTTTTAATTTTATCTCCCTATCTCCACAGTATTTAATTTTGGATTACTTGGTACTCAGTGAATACTTGTTAATGACTTACTGATGGGATTACACCTATGACCACAACATAGAACCAACTGGCTATAAAGGATTGTACCTTGACTCTTGCCTCATTGGCACAAGGTTGAAACCAATTTATGTAAGTACCAAAAGTGTAGGGCACCATGCAAATCATATTAATATGTTGAACAAGCTAGTTTACTTATTATTAAGACATTCTTCTAAGCCCTACCACGCCCTTGTCATCTCTGCATGAGGCTTAGCTGACACATGAGAAGAAATCCTTAGAATACTATGCAGCAAAGCCAGTAGTCAGTTCTTGTTCTACTCTTGCAGATTCATTCAGAAGGTAGAGAGATGCCTTTCTGAGTCTCTTGCTTCTTTTTGCAGCAGTGTTTTGTCAAATTGGTCTCTAGTTTAGAGCTGTTCAAAGGGTTAACTTTGACTCCTTTGCTAAACCCAACTGTTTAATGTTTTTAATGGCATAATGTGTTAATAGCCATACAGCTGTTGTTTCTCAGCGTCTTCCCTTATTGAGTTAGGCATCATTTAGTAGGCTGAGTTCAAACTGTAAACAAATTATTTTTGCATATGGATCAATGGGAATTTAATAAAGTTTATTAAAACTGTATATTGGACCAAGGAGTGCTGTTTTCTCTCATGGATATAAACCAACCTCATTAGGCTGACCCGTATTAACTGAATCGCAGGGAAGAAAATATTTCTGGTCATTTAAAGATTATTTTGGTTCAACAGATGGTGGCTAGCATCAGAGCGCAGTGTTTCTTATTAATTCATTTGCATATGCATACATGAATGATAGCTAGAGATCATTTACCCAATAGGCTTATTCCCAGTGCCTCATGATTCCTGGCACATAGTAGGAACTCCAGTAGAGTTGTCAAATGAAGGGTGGCAATCTCAGGTGCAAAGGCACGGTGTGATGTGCTGAGAGCCCAGCAGCCAGGGAGAGGCAAACCACTGACCAGCCCAGAGCCCTCCACTCTCAGCCCAGAGCTCTTATCAATCCAGTGAACTGTCCTCCATTGATTCATGGCCTGTGAAATGTCTTCAGTGTTCCACAGATACCTTCTGCCTGTTCTCATGGCAATCTCAGTTTATGTTGTAATAAATGTTATCTTAATCTCAACTGATTGACGAGTTCTTAAAATAACAGCATTACCGAGGTTCCCGCTCAAATTGTAAATCACAAATATTCTGCTCTTTGGACAGCATTTGGGGTGGTTAGCCAGTATTCCAGAAGTAGCTCTGGCAGCCCAGTTGCAGTTGGAGGTATCTGAATGGCCTTTTACAAGAAGGAATTAAATGTTGGTTCTTAGATAACTCAGAGCAGGATGCTGGCAATTTGTGGCGGGGCAGAGGGGGGAGGGGAGGCAGGAGGTGGGGGGCAGGCTCCATGACATGAATACTCTTCTGTAGATTTGCAGTTAAAGCAGAAGAGAACAAAGATGAACCACCTCTTTTGGCCCCAAATGATAGCAGTTGGAAGGAGAACCCTTTCGGATGGTAGAACAAGTATGGAGATGATCATTCCAACTTTCTTGTGTCAGATTCACTGGCAAGTAGGAGGCAGTTCTGTTCGGCTCTGGCAAGAACCTTTCTCTGTTGTTTCTTTCATTCTTCCTGGAAAGTGGAATCCTAAATATGGGCAGCTGGTTAGGACTGGAGCCTTGGTGACTTCTGAAAGTTATAACAAATGGAAGTCATTATCACCATTGCCCCCCTTTACCTTTGTGCTACTTGAGGCAGAAAATGATTTTTCCCCCGGTTTGTTTTGGAGTCTTTCATCCAGAGAGAAAGGGATTAGCCTATGGCTACAATAGTGCTTTCAGGGCCTTTTGGCGTGCTGCAAATGTTTACTTATCCAGGTACAAATAGGTAAAAGCACATAGTTAAAGATCCCAGCTGCAAGGTCATTTACCTTTTTAAAATTCAGCCGCATGTGCCGACTGAAGTCGAGGGCTTGCTGGTATGAGCCATTAACTGCCTGTTGTACGTAACCTCTCCTTGTCTTACACACAGCTGCGTGCGAGTCGCTGGTGCCTGCAGCCAGCCCACCATGCATGCCTTGCGAGCAACAAAAGCAGTTTAACTTGTGATCGCTGATCATATGATCCACTTACAGGGTGCAGGCTCAGTCAAGTAGAACTGGTAAATCATTAAAAATGCGCCTCGGCGCTGTGCCTGCTGAGTAAAACATCATGCTAACATCTCTTCCCCCACCCCCAACCAGTTAGCAGCATCGGGAAGGAGCTGGTACCAGCTGCGTGTTGGAGAAATCTCATGTCACTTCAGCCTAGCATGGTGGGAGATTGTCAACTACTCCAGGCAGCACAGGAAAGGAAGACAGAAATAATCTGAAATGGCAGCCATCCTCTCCCCTGTCCTTTACTTATTAACTCGACCTGTGCTAAGTGTTTTCTGTGTGTCAGGCCCAGTACTGGTACCTAAATTACAAAAATGAGAAAAGAAATGGATTCTGACTCAGGCTCCCACAGTCTGCCACGAAATCAATTCACCGCCAAGTATTTTAACACAGGCACCAACCGAGTGCCATGGAACGCTTAGAGGCCTGGGGAAGACAAAGAGGAGATGATGCTTAAGTTGGACCTTGAAGGATGAATCAGATTTCATCAAAGAGACATCTGATAGAGGAAGCAACTTGAGCTCTGCCTTAAAGTCTTACTTTCTAGAATTCTCTCCTCCATGAACTATACCTTTTTTCTTTCCCATAGGCTTAGACAAATTGCGTGAGTCTATAATGGAGGGTCCCACGAGTCTTCTCTTTTGATTTCTACCTCAACGCTATCCAACTATACCATAAACCCTCCAGGAACGATCCTATATCCACAGCATGCTTCATTTTTCTATAGCTCCAAAAGTGTTGGGGGTGTACTATTGTGTTTGATAACCCTCCTTCTATTTTCTAACCAATCAGTGAAAAGCGAAGCCAAGTTGCTGTAGAGTAGGCAATAGGACTTAGAATGTTCCAGATAGATGTTCCTCCTCCCTACACACCAGAACATCTGCTCTTGAAGGAGAGGGGAGGGAAGAGTCTTTTATGAGCATGTGCACCATATGTGTCACATACATTATGTGTGTCCATATGTTCTGAGATATTTGGGTCTCTCAGGATTTCTGCAGTTGGCATGGCTGATACAACTTAAAAAAATTACTTGGGCCTCAAGAGGCCCAAGAGAGTAGATTTAATCATATATTCATTCTTGTGCTATGCCATTTTAGTTCATCCAGGTACCTTATTTATTATCTTCCAAGTAACAAGTAATCGTAGTCCATAAATGCCTTTTGTCTGTCTCTTTTGTTTGATTCACAGAGTTTTATTTAGAAGCCCGTTATACTACAGCTGAACATTGCGAAATGGACATATTTGGGATTTGTACTCCCTTTTGTTTTCTTACTTGGTCTGCTTATGCACTGGTCAGTTACAACATCTTTGAACCATCCCTTCCTTTGGTGGGAGCTAACCCTGCAGGTAGTCACTTCCTGCAGAATAGCCTCCTGATTCCTCTCATCAGGACTGTTGTCTGGAGGCCAAGATGAGGAGATGGAGAGTTGGAAAAATTCCTTGAATCTCTCTGCAACCTGGTGTCCTTATTCTAAAACACCAGTAAGAATAAGGTTCTTTGGCTGGTTGTGGGGATGAACAGCCTCGTTCTTTAGAAAGACATCCGTCTCCATAGTACAAAGAAATAGAGACCTGGGACTCAAGTTTTGTAGGATTAGGAGTAAGATAAAATGGGTCAATTTATGCAGCTTCCTGCTTTACATCTATATAAAGGAAACTATATTCCTCATCTCTACCCACCCTCAACTCAAACCTCAAAGACCTTCATTCAAAAACCAGGAAGATGAATCATAGCTTAGTAGATATCAAATATCTATTAAAACCTCATTCGTTGGGGTGCCTGGGTGGCTCAGTCGGTTAGGCGTCCAACTTCAGCTCAGATCATGATCTCACGGCCCGTGAGTTCGAGCCCTGCGTTGGGCTCTGGCCTGACGGCTCAGAGCCCGGAGCCTGCTTCAGGTTCTGTGTCTCCCTCTCTCTCTGCCCCTCCCCCGTTCATGCTCTGTCTCTCTCTCTCTCTCTCTCTCTGTCTCAAAAATAAATAAACATTAAAAAAATTCAAAAAAAAGAAGAAAAAAAAACCTCATCCGCATACAGAAACAGTTATTTAGTGGCAGAATTGAGAATAAATGAAACAGATTAGTGTTTTAGTGAGAAACTGATGTACTACTATGTGTTTATGACCATTTTTGATTCATGATATTTAAAGACTTGTAAATTTTTATAATTAAAAATAGGTTGTAAGATCTGTGATCATCACATATAGGGTACCACCTATAGAGGCAGAGCCTTGTTTTATTTTGAAATCTAGAAAAGTCATACAGCTACCTGTGTAGGGCTGATGGCCCAAAATTTTAACTCAGGCCGTTGTTACAGGGGAACAGGAAAGAGCTCTTCATTGGGAAGGCATTTGAAAGTCAGGATATTATTATCATTGATCTTGGCAGGAAAGCAGGCAGGAAAGCTGTGTTCTACCCTGGGCGACTCATCAATTCTTGGGAAAGGTACTTCGCTTCTTCCAGTCTTTGTTTTCTCATCTAAGAGTGATGTTAATACCTTTCCGACATATTTCACGCGGTTGTGGAAATCAAATACTGTACCAGGTTCCCTGCCTTTCTCCTAGAACAGATGAAATCTCTTCCATCCTTCACCCCCTTAGGTGATTTTGTTTGGACTCCCACTTGGAGCATTGGTTTTATTTGCTCTTGTTTCTGCGGTTGTTGACTCATCTTTTTCCCTCCCGCTAGACCATAAGGTACTTTAAGTCACAGCACGGTTTATTCCTCTCAGTATGTGCCAGGTAAGGTGCTTGGGAATACAGAATCAGAATGGAATTCCTTGGTTGGAACCAGGTGTTCCGTTTCCTCACTGAGACCATGGTGGCTATATTTATCTACTCCACAGAGTTGTTTCAGGAATTAAATAAAAGTGTGCCAAGTACATACTAGATACTCAGGAAACTCTGACTTCTTTTCTCCTGTCCTTTGTACATAGTGGCAACTTAACACATAGTTCTGGACCAAATTATATTTTGAAGATGAGGAGGAAATCCATGCCTTCTCTCCCACCCCCACCCTTCTTGTTAAGGTGTTCAGGGAAAGGATGGCCCTGTGCTCAGTTATGCGCCCCCCACCCCCATTTGCTTCCTCTCCCTCCCTCCGCCCTCAGAGTTGTATTGAAATAAAACTACAATTTCACATGTTGATATGAAGTACTGTGGAGGTTTGCAGAAGACATAATGCAAATTTTATTAAGTTACCATTATCCTTGTCAATGGAATTAGTGCATTTTCTTCATTGGCATCTTCTGCAATTACAAATAACAAGGAAATAACTCATGCTGTTATATGAAACAGCTTATAAATTTTTACCTACGTGTGAAAGGAATCGCTTGAAATCCAAAGCTGCCAAGAGGAATAATTAGGAGCCACAGAACAGATCTCGGTAATGTGACAGCAGCTTCTAAAACATCCCACAGGACAGAGAAGCGCAAGCTGGCTTGACCTATATCTTTAATAATACAGACCATTGCCCTTGGATTGAATCTAAAGGGTAGGACCAAGTGCTTGCTTCATCATGTTTTAGGAAAAATTGCCAAAGTTTATTTATGAATTCCCCACACAATGGCCTCTTGCTTTGATTATGAACCGACAGAGCTTTTTAAGTAGCAACTCAGCATGCAAAATTAAAAGCAAAAAAAAAAAAAAAACCCAAAAACAAAACAAAACGACCACAGAACATAATTTCTTATATTCTGTCATGCTTGGCAAAAAGTATTATGTAAGACCCAACTTAGACAAATGGCTGTGTTAGCAGTAGAAATAACCTTTTGTTTAATTAGAAAATAGGAGCTATATGGGACAATAAAAATGGTTACTGCTGCCCTTCGTCACTGTTTAATAAATACGATCGTGCTAGAGATAATGGTAAGTGTTATTTATTTGTGCAATATCACAGACTTGGTAATTGTTCATGTTGTTGATAGTTATCCTGTGTGGAGATCATAGTAGTTTCAGAATTTGTTTCCTTTGATCCAAGGAAAGAAAATAGCAAGTGTTTACTTAAAATGCCCCTGGCTTTCCTGGGCCAGAATAATGTATTTGAGTATTTTTAGCCCCTCTGTTGCAAGGGCAAAATCTCTCTGGCAGTGCCTGGTGCATATTGAGAACTGGTGGGTTATTTTGAACTGGCTTTTTTTTTTTTTTTTGTCCCTCAGAGTGCTCTCAGGTCCTCACTGGATGTACTTCTCAGCAATGCCATTTCATGTTCAATTCCTATTTCCCAGCAGAACCAAATTTAGTAGCCTTGCTGGAGGGAAGAAATGGGGCAATGTTTCTCACCTGAGGATGTGCTCATGGGGAGAGGAACATCTCCCTGCTGCTCCCTCTTGAGAACCAGCATATGGGATGAAGATCAGACTGAATTTCACAACATCTGCTTCAGTGTTTTCTTGGGGGGTGGTAGGGAGAAAAGGCTGAAGGTAGTGGCCAGATTTCAGGGTCAATTCCATTTTGTGTTTTACTATTAAAACTCTAGTTGTGAGACTGTATGAGTTTTTGGGGTCATCTGGCTAGATTTATTTCATTGCATATGGCAGTTCCCACTTGGTTCTTTTTGGAGAGTTTCTGTTTTCTTTCTTGTTGTGTTTGTTGGAGTAGATGCTCCATTTCCTGCCTTTTAGAAAAAAAAATGTTCGTGGTTTGTGATGTTGGATGATTTATTATTATGATGACTTAAGGATTTTTCACTCTAGACTTTGGTGAATATGAGATATTTCCTCAGACTTCTGAGCTCGTATTAGGCTCCTCTCATAACTGAGAAGCCCATGGCAATGAGATATGGTACAAATTTGTACAGGAGTGTTTTGTGTGATCACCTATTTCTTTGAGTGCTAAATAAGCCTTTCTAGAAGGTTTCCACATACTAGCTTTATAAAAATATAGACAGTGTGTCAAAAGGAAAACACAGCACAACAAAACCCCTTTCCTTCACACAATTCATTTTAAGGTTCAAAATCCCCGAAAATCCCCAATCTCCTCTTGCAGTCTGGTTCCCACTCTCTAACTTTCCTCATCTCCCCCTTAAAGAAAGAAAAAAGCATTTCTTCTAGGGACTGATAAGTTGTAGGCCGATGCTTAGCAACAGCATTCCTGTGCTTTAAGTAGCTGCAAGCCCCTCGCTGAACTCTTTGATGTGACTGTCAGGGCAGATTTATTTTGTTTTAGCACATTGTCTACTTGTCCAGATGTATCAGGAGATAAAAAGGAGTCATGTTTACACTCCTCCCTTTTTTTTTTTTTTGGAGATGTAATTAAATCGTGTTTTTGATGAGTCTTGGGGAGCTCCAGTTGAAGAAAACAAGAATTGGCTGGAGTAAAGGAAAAAAGGAAAACTCACTTGGCAGAATGAGCACCTGATTTGGTCAGAAAATAAAGTATAAGTACCAGCTGGCTTGGTGATGTGAAGATGGAAGTTTTGATCTGATTCTTTTCTCTCACTTTTATGGAAGCTCAACCAGGAGGAAGGGAGGAGTCCCTCCAGTATTCACTTCTTGTGGTCCCATCTCTAAAACCTTTTAGTTTGTGGTAATAGTCTCTTCCTTCTTTCTTGCTGTACACAGCCACACACAGAAGATCTTAACTCACTCCTTCCTTCCCTTCCTCCTAGCTTTCTCCTTCCCTCCCTTCTTCCTTTCTACCTTCCTTCCCTCTCTCATCTATCTATCCATCTATCTGTCAGTTACTGGGCATTAAGTATGTGGTAGACAGTTGTTAATCCAAAACCAATAAAATTGTTGAACAACAGAGTTCTTGAATACATAAGTCTCAGAGCCGGATGAGTTGAATTCCCTCACAGTGGGATTGCCACTCCTGTTTCTTTTCTTTTCCTTTCCTTTCTTTTCTTTTCTCTTCTTCTTCTTTTTTTTTTTTTTTGATTATCAGTTTTTTTAATGTTCACATTTAGTAACACCATTCTGAGTTCTATTAATGACCTGCGGTGAGCAGTGACAAGCAGAAATCCAACATTTAGTACTGCTGAGGACCTGCCAGGCAGCGGCTTTAATCTGCAGCCAGAGGCACTTCATTTGCATCCTAAATAGGTTACGCTGCAGCGCCCCCTTCTGCCCAAGGAGCCCTGTAACACGAGGGCTGCACTACCATGCAGTTTTCTCTTTTGCTGAGGGCCCTTGAGGACCCTTGGGGAGCTTGCTCTGGCCTTCCCAGCCAGGGAAGGGCCCTTCAGTTTGGGCCCTGGAAGAACAGAACAACAGTGATAACGGATGCTCACCTGCATGCCAGGGGAAAGCCACATCTTTATTTGGATTAAATTTTTTATTACTCATTTATCAGGGCAAAGGAAGGTGGGAAGCATTGAGAAACACAGGTGTAACAAAAGGGAAGCTGAGCAAAACTGGAGCTACCTCAGAGCACCCAGGGCCTGGTTCCCTCCTGTCCAACCTCAAATCCCAGACTGACATCACTTGAGTGCATCTTGGAAACTAGGGGCTTGTGTTTTGTGTTACCCCTTTGAACCAGCCTGAAGTACAAGAAAGAGATTTTCTTTGTTCTGAACGGCCTTTGGATGACTTCTCTTGGCATAAATGTACCTTGTAACTTAGGGCCCTTTTACATATTAGGGGACCAGGCTAAGGTTGAAATGAGCATGTGCAGGGGAAGCTCCTGGCATCAGGGGGACCATGGGTCCCACCTCTTCTAATATAGGAGCTCTGTTTTTGGAGGAGATCATCTCAGAAGATCATCTCAGAGGCAGTTAGTCTGGGAAGATGTGTGCTTATTGTTACCTTCAACTCTTGGAGGCTGGGGAATGCTGGATGTTCAGTGTTATATATTATTTCACTATTTAACAAGTATTTGTTGAGAAGCTGCTACGAGCCAGTCTTTTTAGGAAGTGTGGAACACTGCTTCCAAGGAGCAAACTATTTAATAAAGGACACATTGCTTGACTATGCTCCTAAGATATAATTACATACTATGCCATATCCCCAAAAGGAAATACAGGGTTCTTGGAAGTATGTATGAAAGTGATGCCAGGGACATCTTTCTGAGATAGTAAGGCATGAGTTGGTATTTGAAAGGTAAGAGGTTAACCAGGCCAAAATTGTTGGGGGTGGAAGTTAAGAAGAAAGACTGGGCTATGCAGTGATGTTGGCAGGATGCGGACCGGCGTGCTGAAGGAGTATGGAGAAGGCCATTTGCTGGTTTCAGGGTGAGGGATGAAGGTGAGAGATGGTCCAGAAGCCCTAACAAAGGCCTGGGCAGAGGGCCTACTAGGCTGCAGATCGTGCTTTTGACTTATACCAGAACGAGGTAAATTATTACATGGTTTTTAAGCAGAGTGGGGCATGATCACAATCTGTTTTTAAAAAGAAGTTCTAAGGATGGTCATTTCAGGTAGGACTTTCCCAGGAATTGAACCCTCTCTAAAATGAGTTCCCTTAGTTGTTTGAAAGCTATGGTAATTCTCTGGTACTGGTGAGGATGGGGAGAGGAGGGGCTGATTTTAAAAATATAGTGAAGTTTACTTCATCCTGGCCAAACTATAGGCCCACATTCCCCAGTGAATCTTTTTAGAGCTCATTTGCTCTTAGCCCTTTGCAACCATCCAAGTTTCACGTCTTCGTTTTGTTTCTTACCAGGGAACCATCAACCTTGCTGTAAAGAGGTTACAAATGTGCAGTGGCAGGATTAACACAGGAGCTGAGGAAGAAAGACCTGGGTTTTTGTGGCCGTGTTTATCTTTCAGAGTCTAGGAATCATGGATGGCAGAGGAGAGCAAGGAGGACTTGTAGAACATATGTCTCATAATAGGTGCAGAATTTAGTTGATATGGTAGAATGCAGTCCAAAAAAAAAAAAATGGTGGAAAATGGTTGAATGGATTTCTTATTTGAGAAAAAAAAAAATCAAAATTTATTTTTTCCTTTATCTTCCTTTCTGATTTCCCTTTTCCCTTCTTTTCTCTCTACTCCTCCCTCTTCCTTTCATCCTTAATGTTTGTTTGACAGTTGGACTGTCCTAAGTATTACATTTACCTGAAATGCGACGTAGGGATGTACCACTAGAGTAAGTTCATGCCAACCTTGTCCGTAACTGAATCCTGATAGACAACAATGTGTTTGAAGAGTTGAAGGCTAAGACTTTTGGGGTATATGGTGATGCTTCTTTAGGAAATGAAACCATGAGTCCACTTTGCATTTTTCTTTGGCCACAGAGAGAATAAGGCCACTAGAATGATTAGAACTATTGCCCAGGACATAAAACTTAATGATTATGTCACTTGGTCACTTTTCCCATGGTACTCTCTTACATATTTGAAAGTGGAATCTCTCAAGGAAATAGTTTTACGTGTATATGTTTAGATGAGTGAAACTTTTGATGTCAACAATTACTGATAGTATAAAACAAAAAAAGGACTTTTTCATGAATAGCTCTGTGAGTGATATTTGGGGGTTATTTATCAAATAATTTTCCATGTATCAAACCATTTGCCACCACTTTTTTACTCCACTGTACTGTATAAGTTGTAGTTTATAATATAAAAGCATTCATATTATGAAAATTAATATTTAACCAGGTAGAGATAATGTGTTTGGTTAGAGAGTAATGAGAATCTTGGATGTCCAGAATAAATAGGCATGTTTTCTGCTACTTGGGAGAAGATAGGATAAAATAAAGTCCTTATCTAAAAAGGTTCACAAACTGGGGATTAATATTAGCCTTACAAAGCAAGATGGTGTTTGGAACTTGAAGTCTTTTATATCCATATCCCTTTTCACAGTCAACACACAGGCATAAGCACACATGTACCCATATGGCAGAGCTTTCGAGATGCCCAATGCCAGCATCTGAGCTCCATTTTTTTTCTTCACAGTTTAGCTATCCTGATAGCTCAGAGCTATCAGGGTGGGTGCTTAGAGCATATGAGCTACAGCCCAAGAGAGTTTTAGTAGCCTAGCAGAACCTTAGAATGTATCCTACTTTGGTCACCATACTGGGTGTCCTTGAATTCCTAGGCAGAGAATCCTGCCTGCTTTCCTTGGATCTCCAGGGGTATACAAAACTCAAATGTAGTAGCCAGTCCTAAGTCTGCAAGGGTCCCAGTTTTATATCCTAGCTCACATATGTCACGGATCTTCAGGGAATCACTTGAGCTACTTAGAACAAAATATCCTCATTTACTAAGATAGCAGTGGACTTAGATTCTTGGATTCAAGGAAAACATTTTTGACACCTCTTTTAGAAAGAGGTAAAAAGAAGGCTGAGCAACACAGTGGTGGAGAAATGCCTTTGGAAATGAAAGACATGCATTAGAATTTATTTTCCCAACATTTGAAGTTTGTGTAGATTGGGATAAAAACTTTGTAGAAGGTTCCCATAGCATGTAGCTGCACTACTCATTGATACTGGCTACATGTTCTCTTGTGGTATTATCTATGTATAATCAAAACGGGAATAATATCTCATCCCAGGACTAATGCTACTAGTTGCTTGATACAGGAGAATTAGTAATTAAATATGCTATGTAATTCCTGACCTATGCAGGAAATGTTAAACTGAGTTGAACTTTACCCTACTGACAGGTGTGTGTGAGGGGATGGGCAGTAGGTTGGGTTGTCATCATTTCAGAGCTGTTGTGATATCTGGTGGTTCAGTTCTTAGTCTGTATTCGTGGTCTCCTTTTTCCATGTTGTACTGTGATCCCAGCAGATGCCCTTGGCCCTTCCCTCCCTTTAGATGGCTATTGCTGCTTTTAATCCTTTGTGGGATACCCAAGCTTGTTTAAAAAATTACTGCATGTTAAAGCTTTTTGGTGCCAGCTGAGAGCCTGAAAAGTTTAAAATACATGATGTTTGGAAGGCCTTATGGGGATGATTTTCTGCATGTGGAGGCCTTTCGTTGGTGTTGGTGATGATTCAGGATGGACTCTTCAATAGCACTTTCAGTTTTGCCCAGAGATGATGATGTGTTTTGAATGTTTATTGTGCAGCGAGGGACTCGAAAAGACTTGCACAGGTTGTTGTCCGCTTTTGAAGGGGAATTTCCTCTTTTGGCCTTTTTGGTGTCCATTACATTGTATTCTAGACCATATTTACCTGGGGAGCCACTCCCCCTCCACCTTTAATCCATAGAGCTCTGGTAGGACCAGTCGCTGACCCAGAACTAGGAGTGGGCACATGATCCAGGCTTGGCCTAGCAGAGAGTTCCTTCTCCTGGTTATGGAGATTCATTCTGCTATGGGCGTATAACAGACAAGGCCACAGATTCCTAGATTTGGCTTGGAACTTTTAGGAAACAGAAGCTTCTTATGCTGTTTTGAAGATGGTAAGATATGGATCTGGAGATCTGGGAAGTCACCACATGGAGAAACTAAAGCAGGAATATGAGTACAAATCTAGAAATAGGAAGTCCTGGGGCGCCTGGGTGGCGTAGTCGGTTAAGCGTCCGACTTCAGCTAGGTCACGATCTCGCGGTCCGTGGGTTCGTGCCCCGCGTCGGGCTCTGGGCTGATGGCTCGGAGCCTGGAGCCTGTTTCCGATTCTGTGTCTCCCTCTCTCTCTGCCCCTCCCCCGTTCATGCTCTGTCTCTCTCTGTCCCAAAAATAAATAAAAACGTTGAAAAAAAAAAAAAAAGAAATAGGAAGTCCTGATGATGAATTTGAGTATGTGGATCCAACCATACATGAAACAATGTACCCTTGGACTCATTAGGACTCTTCTTCCCCATATATTTTCCTAGAGGACCTTAAATTGAATTTCATCACTTAAAGATAGTCTTCTCTTCCTGAATCATCCAATTAGGGAGATTCTACAATTTTTCCTGGAAATGTGGTCAGGTGTCCCAGTGTAGTCATAGTCCTATCACGTAAGAATTCTTAATCATGTAGGACTTTAATTTCATTTTCTGATAGTCCCTCTAGTGTGCATGACAAAATAACCCCTCCTCCTGGAAAAAAACAAACAAACAATAATCTGGGTAACCATCTCTTTATAGAGGCAACTTCATATGATTGAATATTGAAGCATTTCAGTATTCAGTTGTCCCTTCAACCTTGACATTAAATATTTTCTTTATTAGGCAACTTCAAAATTATCTCCTTCCAGGAACGTAGGACAAGTTTAAAGCCTATCGAGCATTGATTTATATAATTTGTTATACAGCCATCTCATAGCCTTTTTTGAAGATTTTACTGTGAGTTAGTTCTGGCATCTGCTCCTGAAAGATGGCGATGGATAGTGAGGGGCCTGCTGAGTGAGTCACATGGCACCGTTCACTGGCCCTCCGGAAAGGTCCTGCTGGTTTCTCCTGCTAAGAACGCTTTAACAGACAGGGATGGGTAACTACAGCTAAGTGACTGCAGAAGATTCCAGTAGAATTGGCTAATGTAAGTACAGTGAAGTCGATTTTACTCCACATCAGAGACTGTGGAATGGCTGTCTTCCTCCTTTTCCCACTTTCACCCCTCCTCCCTGCCCTGGGATGGAACAAGGCCATAGTGAACACCCACTTGGCCCCCATACTCTTCCCTCCACAGTGTCTCTCCACAGCTGTATCTGAATCCATAAACGACTTTTCCCCAATTAAGACATAGGAAGAAAAAATATAATTTCTAAGTAACTTGGCCTTGTGATATATATGCTGGGAAAATAAGTGTGCAGCTTTCCTACCCATCCTGGGCTTTGCAGCCAAACAAATCAATTCAGCCTTCAGAGAAGCATCCATTGCCTTGTGATTATGTTTGTGTAAAGTCTTGGGGTCTTTGATCAAAGAATGGCATTTCAGGCCAGGCCCTAATCCTCACTGCCTTAAGGTGTTTAAATGAGTTAAAAAAAAAAAAAGTTGATAACAGCTGGGACTTAAATTTGCCTTTGCCCAGCTTTTGTTTTGAAAGGGCTTCTATTATCCATGGCTTCCCTTTTCGAAGCAAAGATGGATCTTTGGGTAAACCAGAAAGGGAAAGAGGATATGGGAGGAAATGGGCGGAGACTCTGAATTAATCTTCTGAGGAAGAATGTTTGATCAGCGGGGAGGAGAGGTTGGAAGCCTTGGATGCTGACAGCAGGCACCTTTCTGACTAGGGTGTGATTGGCACCTTTGAAGCTTCAGTCAGGAGCCAGTGTCCAGTGGGTCGGGGCTTCCTCTGTCTGTGGGTGGTGGTGTTAATAATGTGGCAACTGGAAGGGTTAATTGCAGACAAGCAGCAGGATTACCGTGAGGCCTCTTCAGCTCTAAAAGGAACAGTGCGAGGAAAGCCTCTGATCTGTCAGCCTTAGAGGAAATTAGTGGGAGCAGACTGGAGCAGGCTTTAAAAAAAAGGCATTTAGGATATTAAAGCGTAATGTGAGGAAGGATATTGAAATAGGGCAAAAGGGGTAGGAGTGCTGATCTCTAAAGGCAACGTCCCCTCTTCCTACTAGGAATTTCCATGATTTGTTCAGATTTCACAGATGCCTTCTTTTAATGGTCCAGAAGACTGATTTTACTTGTGCTGCAACAGGTTAGGGAAGGGTTACACCCTGTAAGCTGTTGCCCCCAAGTTCCTGTGCAAAACTTGTTTGGTCTCCACCACCTGGCGGTTTCAGAATGTCCTGACGCTGAGGCTCCCGGTATAATTTTAAAACAAGTCAGAGCATTACTGACACCCTATCTGCATTAGCTATCTATTGTATATTTTACTTCTTACCCTTCTGGTTCAAGTCGGGATGTTGCCAATAAATCCTGTGTTACCATTAAAGAGGCCATTCATCACGCTTCCTAATGTGATTAATCAAGATACACCACAGTACCCTTAAAATGAGATCATTTTGATAAATCATGTATGACATGAAAAGACTTTATTCCTTTTAAGTGCAATTTAGACTGTAATTTTTTTCCTCATTTATGATTCATGGGAGAAACATGGATAAAATTCCCCTGCACAGTTACACCTTATCTACAGCAATAACTCAAAACTGCTTTTAGATGAAAATTCAGGGTCTTATTCACCAAAGCTGAATGCCAGCTCATTATTTTCTGGCGTTCAGTAGTCCAAAAATAATGTCCACACATTAAGCGGCATTCTCAAAAAGTTGGAATTGGCCAGGCACCAGGCACATCAATTACACTCCATCATCCTTAATAAGGAAGAAATATCAGATGTCCTCTTGGAGTTTTTCTGAATCAGTAATGCTCAGCCTTCACCTTCCCAATTTGGAATGATTTGGAAACAAAAATGGTAGTAACAAAAAAGTACGGGACTTTCAGCTGCTTTACATGGCTCTTTTCTCCTGTTCCATAAAGCTCAGAGGAGGTATTTTTCCCCTCTCACATGGTTCATGCTTTCTTTTCCATTCCCCTTTCCTTGTTCCATAAATGCAACTACCATTTTGTTTGGTCTGAGTTCTGTTTCTAAGCTGCTGTGCGATGCAGGCTTTCTCTCACCACTGCCACGATCATTTGGGAAGTGATAGTCATAACCTCCAATAGAAAAATAATTTGAAAATGTGCCTTCTGGTGAGATCCATCAAGTGTAAGGTCACATTTTTGGTTAAAAGGCAGACACTGATGCTATTCATTAAACTGAAAAATGGCTTGTTTTCCACTAATATTGAAATAAACCCTAGATGAATGTGAAGGCATGCTGGCATGCACTTAGATAGAAAGCAAAGGGAAACACAGATATATTTAATTTGGACACGTAAAGTCAACAGAGTCTTAGGTCTTGCTTAAAATGGAATCAGGAAGATTGGCTGAAACAAATGTGAACAATTAGAAGTTCATTTGCCTCTTTCACAGGATGAGAACATTTAAAGAAGGATTCAGAGTCCAAGAATTACAGACTCACTTTGTGTTTTGTAAAACACTGTTACCTATGAATAAGGACTTGATCAACAGGTAATTTATTTCACTGATGTTCTCAGAGATTAATGCTGGGGAGTGGATCAAAATCCTGTATTTGACTCTGTGTTTAGCCCAAGAATGCACATATCCTATTCATATCCTCATAATACAACAAATGCAGCAAAGCTCGAGTTTCTCTGGTATGTCCTATTCACGCCAATGTTCTCTGTACCTCAGTCAGATAGAAATCAACAGCAAGCAAAGATTTCTTGCATATTATTCACATTTAAATGAAATTTCCCATGCTTTTATTTTTTCTGATATAAAGAACGAATTAAGAATATAAGGCCATTAAGGCTGTACTTGCCTTGTTTTCGTTTCCATTTTGCATTTATGACTTTCTCTTTTTGCTAAAAAGATCTGTAAATTTATAAAACACGCATGTATCTCATTAAAAAAGTTTTCTCGTTCTAGCAACACTCAGCAAATCTCCAAAGAATGCAAGTTTAGAACATAAATATTTTAAGGCCCCATAAAATTGGCAGTGAATATTTTTTTCCCCTCTAAGACCATGTTCATTTCATTCCAATTTACTACCACGATTATATTTTCCAAAGCAGCTTTTAATACAATACACAATTATTTCATTCGCGGTTACATAGGTCACCTCATTAAGCCTGCGAAGATCAGGCCTCTTGTGATCCCCACAAATATCCTTGCATTTATTCCTAATTAAAATAGCCCTCCTAAAGTGTCTCAAGTTTATCAATACAAATAACAAACTAAGCAAAATAACCGCATTTGGAAAGTTAGCGGGGCAAGGTGACCTGGTCCCCCACATCTCAAACAGAGCCAACTGTGGTGTGTCCGCAGTGGTGCCCTGCCACCTGTTGGCTTTGCTTACATATAACAGGATATTGATGTCCCTCACAGTGGTGCGGTAACCCTCTGTGACCCCTGTCCCAGTTCATCACCCCCAAGAGAAAGAAGGAGCCGTTCGAGAATTCCAGGCCTCCTGATTTCCCCCATCATTCATTGCCTTGGCCACATGTTTCTTCTACTAATGCTAAAAATTTATGGCTGAGCACATTAAGGGCAGTACAAGCCCTTCCCCTCTTCTGGATTATTTCAGAGTTTCCTGTCATAAGGAAATCCAAGACAACGTGTCCTCAGCAGATTGTATGTGACAGTGTCTGTTTCTATCTCAGGAATCTGAGGCATGATGGATAAACTGTCAGTTTTGAAGGATGATGTTTTCTCCATATTTCCATTATGAACTGGGCTGTCATCTCCTAATAAATTTCTTGCATTGGTATCAATTTATTTTTACAAGCAGAGGGTCTGATGTATTTGGGAAAGACACTGACAGCAGATCTGGCCTAGCTTGACAGAGCTGGCTCCACCTCATTTTGGAAAACTACTTTGGTTCCAAGGACAGAACTTGACCCGCAGCCCTCGAGAATAAAAAAACTCTCTGAGAGGAAGAGAGACACATGAGGCAAGTTCCTTCTTTTAAGCCAAAATAAATCAAGCCTGTAGGACTGCTATGACATAATATTATTTCTAAGACAACCCTACAAACACAGATGAGAAATGCCACATGTAGCTGTTTACTAAAGATAGTTCGACCATCACAGTAATGCAGTGAATCTATGGATGAACTTACAACAAGGCTATAAAGATCATACTACTTTTTCCCTCAGAAGAGATCTCAGTAGTGAGTGTGTTTCTGCTTGACAAGTAAGGAGTAGTAGAGTCTATTTGTGTAATAAATACTTGATTACAAAAGATGTGCATGTCCCTGTCATAGCTACTATGAAGAGCAGGAGAGGTCATAAAGTCCTACTTCTCAAGAAACTTAAATCTACTTGAAGAGGTAAGATATACAAAATTACAGGTTATACAAAATGAGAATGAGGTAAAAATAAATCACGGCTAACATTTAATGAGAAATACTGTCATCTTTGTCTATCTTACTTAATGTTCACCTCTACTGGGAAGAGAGGCTGCATAGCATTAGAATGGTTAAGACAGTGGCCACTGGAGGCAAGCTGCCTGGATTTGTGTCCCAGGTCTGCCACATACTAGTAGCCCAAGAAACTAAGTGAGACCTTGGTCAAATTACTTAATTTCTCTGGGCCTTAGTTTTCCTCATCTGTAACCTAGGAGTAGGGGCTGTAGCTGCCTCATGGGAAATGTTGTGAAGATTGAATAAATTAATACATGCAAAGTGTTTACAATAGTCCCAGATACAAAGTAGGACGGATATGTGTTAGCCATTTTTACCCATCATCCTCCTCCTCGTGTCATAATAGCATGACTATTGTTTTTACCATTTTATACTCGAAGAAAGTGGCTTAAAGAGTTTAAGTAAATTGCCCAAGGTCATACAGCCAGATGGAGACTGGCTCTAAATCTTGGTCAGTGAGGCATCTGAGCATAGACAACAGGGAAGTAGAAGATATCCAAGTTGTAAATAAGTCAAGGACAGAATCCTTGAAGCTTAATTAGCTTTTTTCTTACTATCCTTTCCATTCCTAGGCCATAAAAAAGCCCTTTTCTACATAGCCCCAAACTTAATAAGTGTTGTATGTAGTGGTGTGCTGGTAAAGGTTTAACAACTAGCTCTCTGGGGGGAAAAAATTATGCATGCTTATGTGTACACAGTTTATTGTAATTTTTATGTACATAAAGGGTGAGTAACTCAACTTATAAATAAAAATTAAATAGGTAATACTTTATGTTATAAATTCCCTTCAGCCAGTTGATCCTTATAGAAAACTTTTGATTATTTTGGCCAACCTAAGGTTGTGGCAGGTGAACAAGTGTAATTCTGATAGGAAATATCAATGATATTCCCTCCTTGCTAAGTATGTCAGAACTTCCCTCATTTGTCAGTGACATGAGCTACATCTTTACTAACTGGATAACAGGTTTTGAATACTGGAAGAATATTTCCTCACATTTTTATGCTGTTCACAACATTTGGCTACAGGTGCAATATTTCCTTTCCTTTCCTTTCCTTTCCTTTCCTTTCCTTTCCTTTCCTTTCCTTTCCTTTCCTTTCCTTATCTCTTCCTTCCCTTCCTGTCCCGTCCCTTCCCTTCCTTCCTACCTACATGCCTTTCTTCCTTTTCCTTCCTTTCCTTTTTCTTTTCTTTCTTTTCTTTCTTTCCTTCTTTCTTTCTTTCTTTCTTTCTTTCTTTCTTTCTTTCCTTTCCTTTCCTTTCCTTTCCTTTCCTTTCCTTTCCTTTCCTTTCCTTTCCTTTCCTTTTTTTTTAAGTAGGCTTCACACCCAGCGTGGAGCCCAATGCTGGGCTTGAACTCATGACCCTGAGATCAAGAACTGAGCTGAGATCAAGCGTCAGACGCTTAACTGACTGAGCCACTCAGGTGCCCTTAAGGCACAGTATACTTTTAAGTTTAATCTACATCATTAACATTTTTTCTATGACTTGCTTAAGTTTAAGAAATCAATAAAAGAACAACTCAGTCCCTAATTTGTAGCACTTGGCAACATCTGCCATGAATACTACCACCATGGCAGTGTCAGGCCACCGAAGTGACATTCCTGAAGAGCTGGGAAGAGATATGTAGCAACACATCATTCTATAGTATTTCCACTATATGGATATGATAGACACAAATAATTTAAAGAGCATAAATAACAGTAAAATTTTGTAAAATAATTAGGAAGTGACGAGTTATGGTATATATTACCTTTAAATATTATTTGTGCAATTACAAGTGTATGTAATTTAATTTTAAATAAAGACTGTGTTAAACAACCAAAACACAGAATTCCTGAAAATTTAACCACTTATTTTTGTGAGCTGGTACAGGTTGACTCCAGACCCACTGGTTATGTCAACCCCAAGTGGCCAATGAGACTACTCCTGTGTTTACATGGCATAGTCATTGAGTTATTAATAAATAACTTCATGGTTTTATTTACATGCCAGGCCACAAAACATGTTGCATATTAACATGAATTGGATCATCTCTCCACAAATATATTATCTTCCTTAATTATATACTAAACCCAGGAAGGATTTTTTAGATACCTTCAAGCTTCAAGTTCATTGTACAGTTTTGGGACTCAGGCTATGCAACCAAGCAGTGTTGGTCAGAACTCCAAATCCCGCATATGGTAGCTGGGTGATCTTGTGCAAGTTATATAACCTCCCTCAATTTCAGTTGCCTTATCTATAAAATAATAATAATGGTACTTGTATCTTAAGGTTGTTGGGATAGTTAAATGAAACTCTGTGTAAAATGCCTGCATATAATTAGTGCTCAAGAAATGGGACACACACACATTCATATATACATTCATTACTTGGAAGTTATAATGTATTACATTGTGATTATATTCTATGTTTGAACATTAGGACAAATACTAAATTTTCAGCAAGGATTAATAATGAGAAGCAAATTATTAACTTGTGTTTCATCATATTTCTGTGGACAAAGATGAACATTTGTTTATAGATAGGATATTCCACTTTTTAAATTACCCGTGCTCTTTTTAGTAAATTCTCTCTCATTCGATTGTTCAAGAAGTTCCTGTGTTAGAGGCCTCAAGGCATTCACTCTCAATTTGGGTGTTGGCCCCTGTGCTCTTGAAGTCTACATTCCTACCAGAAAGGATCAGATAGGGCCCTGTTGACAGTGGTGTGGGGCAAAAGTGAGTGATGATCAGGAGAGGAGTATCATAAACTTGGGGCCCCCAATGCAGACACAAGGTGGAACTGGGGAAACAAGTTGGCTTTGGGAGGCTTTGGGCTTCTGACTTGGTCCCTGATCACACTGTGGACTTTTGAACTGCACGGTCTTGGATGTATTACTTATCCTGCTTCTCTGTTTTCTCACTTCTCAAGTGAGAGTAACAATGGGATATACCTCATACACTGGAAAATCATTAGCACTTAGGACATATTCAGGAAATATTAGCTCCTGTGCTTCATTGTGCTCCTTTCTTTCCAATCCCCTTCTTTTTCCCCCTTACCTCCTAATATTCCTCCCTCTTTGTCCACTTCTCCCTCCAATAGGAGAGATTGGAGAGATACTTGATGGAAAAATGCATTCTTTCATATCTGCCTTGATAAGTAGTTAGGATTTTAAATATTTAAATTTTAAAAATGTTAAATTGCAAGAAGCAATGACACAATTAAATAAGTTGAAAAATCAAATCACTCTAAATCACATTAACAAAAATCTTTTAATCTTTGCCTATTAGCTTTTACCTCTTGTTAATTTTATATCATTAAAAATCACAGTGTATATACTATTTTAATATTTACTGTGTTTGCTTAATATTATATCATAAAAATCTTGGCATGTTTCTCCCTTTTTTATATTATAGTGTTATTTGGTTGCCATAAGAAATCATCACTATTTCCATAATGCCCAATATTTAGTTTTTATTTTTCCTTTTGCCATGTAAGTGGCTGCTAAAAATATTTTGGAAGCTACTGCTCTGGATGATTTGTAAGGTCTTTTACATCTCCTACATTCTGTGATTTTATCATTTATTAAACAGTCCACAAAATGCCTAAACCATAGTCCGTCCGTCCTCCCTCCCTTCCTTCTTTCCTTCCTTCCTTCCTTCCTTCCTTCCTTCCTTCCTTCCTTCCTTCCTTCCTTCCTTCCTTCCTTCTTTCCTTCTTCCTTCCTTCCTTCTTTCCCCTCCCTTCCTTCCTATCTCCCTTCCTTCCTTCCTTTTTTCTGTTCCTGGTTCGTTTTTTTTTTTTTTTTTCCCTTCCCTCCCTCCTCTCTCCTTCCATAAATATTTCTAAACTACAACTCTGGATCTGATGCCATTTTAGTAACTGGCATAAGTGGACCCCTTTATATCAGATAGAAACAATGGGAAGCTCCAGGATGTTGCCTTCAAGGGGCTTCCTTACTTCAGGGAGGTCTTCGGCACCTATCCCTTCTATGACTGATTTATATGACTGACTTATAGCCTGAACTAGCCTTCAGCCCCTTCAATCAGCTGAATGCTGTTCTCTTGCCCAGAATCTGCTCTTTGCCCCTTTGGGAGATTTCTTGGTCTCTTGGTTATTGACTCAGCCTCATCCTGTACCTTACCGTTTTTTATTCCCTCCTAGTTTCATGACTTCTCGCTCTGACAATATATGGCCTCTTCCACTCCTAAGCCTGTCTGTCATTCCCAACACGATGCATCTGTCATGAAGGCTTTCTATCTTGCTTCATACTGAAAGGCATGGTGCATTTACCTTGGAGCAGGTCAGAAGTCTCCCCGTTCTGGCTCGTTCTTCGGCTTCTAATTTATTCTTTTAGGTGATGGCAAGTTTTTATCTCTGATTCTAGCAACCTAGCTCAGACTTTTGTTGTGTCCAATTGCAATCATTGTATAGCTAGTTTTATCTTTGACATTAAAATGTTTGATTCATTCAATCACAATGCATTAACTATTTTCAATATTTCTGGCAGCATGTTGGGTACAAGGGTTAATAGTATAGTTAATCTTAGAAAGCTAATATAGTTAATCTTGAAAGCTTTCTCTTAGTATGAGTAAGAAACAAGCAGGGACATAATTACTCTTGCATGTGGTCATGTGTTGTAATAGAGGTCAGGGATAAATTTCTGCGACAGTGCAGAGTTTGGGGGTCATGCTACCAGTTGGTGACTCTTAATAACTAGTATTAATCATGGTTATCATTTTTTTTGATGAGTCAGGAATGCAACCCAAGTCCTCTTTTTATTTTTCTTGGTATTCGCAGCACAGGCCTTGGCATATAGTAGGTGGTTATTAAATACTTGATAACTAAATGAGTGATGCTTTTTCTTATGAAAGAAAATAAATGTTTTTAGAAGAGTCAGCTTTATACCACAGTTTCAGGGAATGAATTGTGATGAAAAGCGAAGATTGCTTTTGCTTGAAGGAGGCTGACAAATTTCCCAGACCCGGGATCACTTTATGCTGTGTATGATTTAAGGGTGAGTGAGCATGCCAAAGCGCTCCACTTGAGCTGAGTAATGGGGAATGAGTTGTGGAGATGTGGTCTTAGATGGTATTTTGTGAAAAATAGTAGGAGATTTATGACTATTAAACAACTTTGTAGCTGCCCCCTTCTTGTTTTGAAGGCTGCCAAATCACTCCTCCTGTGGTCTGTATCATATTCCTTCAGGGCATCCATGATGTTCAGAAATATCTACTGGAATGCAGGTTTCCATGGAATGCACCCAATGGGAAGGGACTTGAATTTTACATACTCATCTGAAGACATTTGTTTTCTTCAACCGCGGAGTGAGATTCTCACTCTGCAAGTCTCTCATGGAGTGTGCTGCACTTCTACTGAGTCTTTTCCAGCGAGGCTGCCAAAGTTCTGTCTTCCTTCCTGCACCATGGAAATTGCAAAGTGCAGTATATTAGTGACTATTATCATTATTGCTGTGAGTTTAAAAAATTATCAGCAACTATCCATTTGTGAGTAGGGAAAGAGGACAGAAACCTCCAGTATGCTTTGACAAATCTTAAGCAGAAGAACTTACTAGGCTGGCATGAGCCTTTCAAGCCTTAGTATGAAGGGGGTACACATTCACTAGTATTTATCAGCTTTTTCTATTCCTTTGTCATACTCAGAAGCCTTAAGAAAAACAGAAATGGGGGTATTTCGTCACAAAAGGCAAACCAGAAACCGCCTAAATTCATGTTATCTGTGTTGTGCAAGTACTGGGAAACTGTTAGAGGAATTTCCTCTCATTATGGGTTCATATCAATATAGGGCTGTATGGATCAGAGAGGAAATAGGAATATTTGTTTTTTCGATTTTCTTATTTGAGAAATTTCAAAAATGTAGAAAAGTTGAGAAATAGTGAACACATGTCACTAACATATAGACTTTGTATTTTCTAATATATTGACATATCTGTTTCTAAGTCTTTATTTAAATAAAATAAATAAACCATATATACATGTGTGTGTGTGTATGTGTGTATATATATGTATATATATATTTGAAGCCTCCCCTATCCCATTAGCCCCAGTCCTATTACCCTGCATTCTGGCAGAGGCAGCCATTTTCATGAAGTTAGTGTTTAACTAGTATAATTGTTAGATGTTTCCATACACACATGAGGTTGAAGATGAAGATATATATATAGATAGATAGATAGATAGATAGAGATATTTCATATTTGTGATTTTGCAACTTGTATTTTCACTCTATGTTAAATTTATTTATTTATTTATGTTTTCTGTGTTAAAATTTTAGACCTATTCAACTAGAGATACATAAACCAGATTTATTGCTCTTAAATGCTAAATATTATTTTGTCATACAAATATACAATATTTTATTTATCCATTTTCCTTATTGACAGGCATTTGAACTATTTCCAATTTGGTGTGTTCTAAATAATCATGGAATAAACACTGTTTTATGTTCCACTTTATAGACCTGAGTGAAATTTTCCATAGTACATACATTTTAAATAAAATACATTTTAAATAAAATTTTCAGTTTTATTAGGTATTGCTAAATTACTCTCCAAAGTAGTTGAACCAATGTCTATTCCCACTGGCAAGGGACGAGAGGATAAAAGTTCATTTCCCCTTCATTCACCTTTGCCCTTGTTGTAAGACTTGAAAGTTGGCCAATATGGTGAGTGGAAAAATTGTATCTTGTTTTAATTTGCATTGCTCTTCGGACTAGTGAATTTGACCTTCTTCTCTTTCATTTATTAACCACTCAGGTTTTCTCTTCTTTGAATTTCCTGACATTTCCATTGTCCATTTTTCTATTAGATTTTTAATTATTTAGGGACATATGTATTCCAGATGCTAATATTTTATTGTAGTTATTACAAATATATTGGGGTATGAATGACTTAAAAAATAAAATGTAAGAGTATAACTTTCTGCCATAAGTAGTTAGGAAATTTGGCAAGGACTCAAAGATTTGAGAAGATTTATGGTTCTGAAGATTCAGATTTACCCAAATTTCCTCTATTCCCGTTTTAGGCATATCTTCTTAATCCAGGTAAAAGAAAACATTACTTAACTTTTTCCACTTACATTTCAGTCATTTCATACTCAATATACTATGGGTATGTTGCTTCAGTTTCAAGGGAAGTTCTTTATTTGGGGGCAGGTAATGTGCAAGTTTAAGACATTGTCTTGTCCACTTGTTTCATATGATAATCACTCTTTTCTTAATTGTTTCTGTAACCATAATATTGAGAGAACAAATGTGTACATCACTATTGAAAAAATCCCATGGACTTCATTTCGATAAGAGCCAAGTCAAAGAACTGGTATTTAGAATCTTAATTTGTAGTAGCTTCCTTAAACATCCAGCCATAGATATTCCACCAACAGTTCGCAAAATTGTTCTTTTCCTGGATTCTTTTCCATGACTTGAGTTTATAAATGGACACCAAGAAGAAAAATAATTAAATGCTAGGCATAGAATGATGACTGTAAAACAGAACTCATGCCACACCAATTTTGCTTTGACTACAATTGGAAATAAAGGTAAATAGCTATTTTACTCTTGGTTATAGAGCTCTAATGTTTTGCCCAGTCAGAGGTATTTGCTGAAAGGTAGTTTCTTCCAGTAATTTTAGGAAAAGCTGTCATCAAATTGTCAACAGCCCAAATTGAGATTAAACACACTAAGAAATATCACAATATAGCAACCTAAAATTCATACTGGTATTTTGGGCCTTTATAGCATTGAGGTGGAACAGAAACATTGACAGAGAACCTATGACCTTTTACTAAGGAAGTATGGTAGATCTGTGGAAGGACAGCTGCCATTACTTTGCCCCATATATCCTGCCTCCAGCATTGAATAGGTGCCATATTTAGAACACTGTCACTGTGTCTCATTTATCATGTGGGGATTGCAAGAGACCCTGAATGCCAAATGGAGGGACATGTGGTGACTTTAGTATTTGAAAATCTAATTTCTGCAGTATCCTAAGTATCTAATGATGTGGTATCTAGCAAGTCTTATCTACTTTTTAAAACATTTTTCTTGGTGACTGAACTTTTATCTTTCTGGACCCAGTACCCTCACATCAAGCTTTAAACACCACATGTTTCCCTTGGAGCTGGAGTGAAGTTGTGCTACCTGAAATCTGTCTCTACCTTAGGGACAAAGCTTCTGATTTTGCTCCATTCAGAACTCTTTCTGTAAAGTCTCCACTGAAAGCCGCTTAATCAAACATCTCAAATGTCAGAAGCAGGGTTTAAAGGGTTTTTCTAGCAAGTAGGTCTAATCTCCTACTTAGTTTTGATTCCTATAATGTAGATAATCTCTTTGGAGAAAAGGCCTGCTCCAAGCAGGGCAAATATATCCCATAGAATATATTTCCTATTCCAGAAAGAAAAATGTAGCATTAATGAAATTTACTTTTTCTTGAAGCTTGGAAAGGTTGTAAGCTTAGGATTTTGATCCTAGCAGATGTTCTTTTTTGGATATTAAAAAAAAAAAGTAGTATTTGATTCAGAAGTCTCAGTAAGAATTGCAATAGTGATGCTTCTTGCTATAAGTATCCACACTGAATGTGTCAGAACGGTCATGGGTTCTGAGGGACACCTGACTCCACAGCCATAGTCCTTTCTTCCTGGCTTCATCCCCTTAGTTGTAGAGTTACAGAGAAAGAAAGGTAGCACTTCTTACCCATACAAGTCACACTATATACAGTTCGATGGTTAAAGAGCTGTTTGTGTACAATAAAAAACCATTTTCACAGATACATTTCATATCATTTTCTTTTAGGCTTTGGAATGGCAAAGTTTTATTGGGGACCATTATGTACCAAATTTCAGATGAGTTTTTCAGTGTGGTTGTTAAACTTAGCCAGAACCCCAAATGCACAGTGTACAATGGTTTATATCCTTCAGTTCATGCTACTGAGCTTCTGTGTCTCCATACCACTAGGCCCACGTAAACTGGCCCTGTTTTTCCCCATCCACCCTGGGGCAAAGCCCAGCATCTTCACTGGTTTCCATAGAAATCTACTCACAGTGAACACTGAATCTGTGGGAAGCACCTGAAGAAGGCCTGTGACCTTTACCTTGTCTCCTTCCTCCTTCTCACCTTTCAGTTCAACACAATAAACAAACCATCCCTTTGTCACAGAGCCCTTTCACCTGTTAGTGAGACTCTTCAAAGCTTCCTATGCTACCCTGCACTCACCAGAACATTATCTCAGCACAGACAACTCTTGCTTCCTAAGAAGAGTCGTGGTTGATAATACTTCCTCCAGACCCACATCCCTAGAAGACATGTTTGGTAAATGAAGGTATTTAGTGGTTGGTGTTACTTCATGTTGACATGTTCTTTTATTACGCAGGCTTCCAGTGACCATGTCGAGGCCTCTCCAGAGCACCCCTATACACCCCTGCCTTCTGCTTCCAGGGATCTTACCAATCACCGAGGTAGGAACTCAGCTTTTTATTGCTCTTAGTAGTTACAGGGAGGGACACTTGGCTGTGCAGAGCTCTGGGCTCATTATTGCTGCCTCCGCACTTTAGAAGGAACACAGTGCTTTTCAAGGTCTTGATGAGAAAACCATACCTGTCAAACCTAGTGATTTTAACTCATATTAAATAGAATTTAGTGGCGGTCTACTGGGAAGGCAAATAAATCCATGCTATAATATAATTTTGTGATTTGATTTTTTTTTCTTTAAGTAAAGAGATTATAGTACTTAAAAATTACTAAGTAGATCATTACCTGCAGCAAAAGTGTTGGAGAGAATTGAGAAACTCACTAATGTTTGTAAAAGTATCCTTGTTTGGAGAGAATAGTTGAAATCTGTAATTTTAAAATGAATGAACTCTATGTTACAACTAAAAGGAATTCCAATTTGCCTAACAACATTGGCCAGGATCAATGCACAGCTTTTCTTAAATTATCTGATCCTCAAAAACATTAATTTGGCTTACCCGGTGTTCCCGATGACTTGAATTCTTACTACCATTTCTAGAGTCTACATGGAATATAATTTAAAAATGCCTCATCCCTTTGCTGTCTGCTTAGGCCAAGGACTCTATGATCACCTTTGTTGGAACTGGGAGGACACGAGGCCATGTGGTATAACTGTTTTACCCCTTTTATCCTGGTTATGACTACAGGCATGTTTCTTAATTGTGAATCTGCCTTCCAATCTAAGTAAGAACAAGCTTTTATTGAAGGCATTCCATACTTTGAACAACACTTCCCCAAGCGGGAAACTCCCCTCATACATTCAGGGAACACTGAATAAGGACTGTTCCAGCTCCCACCTTCTTTGCAGGATGGATGGGCATGAACAAAGGCTGTAGAGATGCCCAGAAAGTGGGGAAGCTGGCACTTGAAAAGACATGTGGGCTCTGGGCAAATGGCACACTTCTACTCTGCAGGCAATGATCAAGAGTGTATTGCAGGATTCCAGGTGTCTGTGATTTGGACCTTTGTTGCCTATTTGTTGTCTGGGCACAGTAGGACTTTTCTACATTTGCATATATTTTGGTTCAATTAGAATTCTGTTCATTAGGTGTCAGTTTTGTGGAAATCAACTTTGTTCAAAGGCAGGTAGAACAAACAGCTACCCACATGCTGTATTTGGAGGACCGCGAAGAGAGATCCCTCACTGAATGTCCTTATGGAAGTCTTGAACATATTCCTTTAGAGACTGGTGTTTTTTGTTTTGTTTTGTTTTTTTTTTTTTTTTTTTTTTTGGTGGGGGGCAGGTGGAGAGTTCCTCTAGGTGAATAACAATACCATATCTAGACAGAATAACCAATTAACTCTAGCATTATATGCTCATGGATTTATTTATTGGTTTCTTATATTTAAATTTAAAAAAAGGTATTTTTACTGTATAGATCATTGAGTACACTGCATAGGAATTGAAGTCTCAGAGCCCCCAAGTCCACTTGTAAAAGTTGATCTAGCCATGAAATTGAGATTTCACAAAAGAAGGACATAATGAGATAAATGATAATCCCCAATAATAGGACCATATTTCACTGTAATAGTAAAACAAGAAATTTGAACCTTAAAGAAATGGAATATAAGACTACAAGTTGTGAAGGTATGTTGAGTAATATTTGGAATATGGAAAAATGCCCAAGGTGTTTAGAGTTAAAACAAATGCCCTTTGATGACATCAGAGCCCGACATTATGGGAACATTGTTATCTAAAGGACCCAGCAACAGATATCTCAGTTTTACTGAGGAATACCTTATCCATTTAATGAGCTGGTTGCTTGATTAGTTCGAAGGACCTGGTAGTGAAAAAAGTGAACATAATGAAATGGTGGCTAGGTCTTTGGGCCTGTGGTCTTGTGGATACCAGTAAAGAGAGAGCCAGAGAAATTCATTAAGTTTGAATTATTATTGGACTGATCCATGTAGGGAAGAGATGAGACTGATATGTTTTAGCTTGGCGTGAATCCTATGATAACAAGTGGGGAAAGCCTGATTTTTCAGCACCTGGAATGAGACTACTTAATGCCACTTTGCTTTTTTATATTTAAGTTAAAGAAATTATTCTTTTTTTTCTGATCATATAAACCACCAAACTATCTGAGTGTCATTTGTTAATACCTTTATGGAAACAGTTTACAAACCTTTATCCAGGGAGGCTCTTTCACATTGTGAAGGCAAATTACATCATTTCTTTCCCAAGTGAAATCCTCCATGATGTCTGAAACTTGCTCTATAAAATCTTAAGTGGAAGTTCTATTTGCAAATAATTTTTGATTCATCCAGTTCCCAATCTCTTTTCATTCCGCACCAACAACTACATAAACTGGTGGGCAGTAGTTCATGTGCAAATTGCTATTTTTCTGTACATGCCATTTTCCCTTTGCTTGTCCTTTTATGTAACTTCCAATGTCGAGTCTGATAAACCCAAGATTCATTTCCTAAGGACTGTAGATTCAAATGCAAAGGATTTTGCATCTGTAATTTACAGCTAATCCATGCACTGTAGGGATAATAATGCACTGTACTTTTTGATTCTTATAAGAAATTGTTTCTTACATTGATTTTTCCTCTTCCTGAGGTACTTGTAATATTTGCTTCTTTCTCCTTAGTGCAATTGTTTATATTCTTCTTTGTGTGATAGAGGTGAAGTGTATGTATATCTTGAACTCTTCATAAATGAAAGTTCCCTGAGGGGCAGTAAAGATTCTAATTGTTCTTCTCTTTCACATCACTGGTTCCTGCTCATCCTACAGGTATCAGCTTAAATATCCCAGCTGCAAGGAAGACTCTTCTGATACCACCCTACACATTTATATTAGGTCAGTGCTCTTTTATTCAGGGACTGTCTTCCTGGACAGGCTATAAGGGCTTAGAGGCATTGATGGAGATTGTGTCTCTTTGCTCACCACTGTGCCTGCAATGCCTAGCACAGGGCTTCCTGATTAATAGAAGCTCAGGTTAATATTTGTTCAGTAAATGATGAGAGGCGAAAGTCAATAATTTAGATGCCTCTGTGAGATACCTTGATTGTGTCTGAGAAAAGAGACCCATCTTTCTTTGAAAGTGAGTGATACTGGAAGGAAATACCAGCCTTGTGGACCTCAGACCTCAACTTTGGTTGCTTTCACAACCCCAGATCACCATGGTTGGGTCTACATCTATTGGTTCATTGCCAGACAGCGTTTTAGCCACATTGTATAACTTCCAAGTAGATAATAGTTTTTATGTCATAGTTTTCAAAGTCTGGTATTTTGATGGTAGGAAGGAAATAGGATGAATTAAAGCAACTAATAGAATTATTTTACTAGAACAGAAGCTTCAAAGAAGGGGCTGGACTTGCAATGAGATGCAGGCCGTGATATACATGTGGTTTTAGAATGGTGCGCCTGAATCTCTCTGAGAATTCTGCTCTAGGTCTGAGTATGTCTTTAGAGTACAGGGACCACGCGGCTGTGTCAATGATCCCAGTTGATACCTAGTGGCAGTCTACTTACTATATCCTCTATTGGGTATCCACATTATGAGGAGTGTTGAAGTGTTAGAAAAATGTTTCTTTAAATATGTGCATAGGACATACACCTGCCTGCCAGGTATTGCCACTCTTTATCTGGTAGCTGTTAGAAATGGAATTTGCATTTATATAGACCACTGTGTCTTTTGGGGAAAACATTTCTGTTTAGTGAATAGACCATATCATACTCAAGACAACCCTATAAAGTAGGAAGAGTAAATATTATTATCCCCATTTAACAGAGGAAGGCACCAAGAACTGCTGGGGAAGACTAAGTCACTCATTGACAGAGGCAGGGAAAAAAATATTCAGATTTCTGTGTCCTTGACTCCCAGGCCACCCCTGACATGTGTCCTTCACACAGGACATCTGAAGCAAATACAGGACTGACCGTGGCATTGTGCTGGAGGGAAGAAGAAAGTACAGGCAGAGAAATGGCCTGGAAATGGCCACTGCCAGGGGTGAATTTCCAAATCCTTTGCTAAGGCTGCAGCAAAGTATTATAGTATCCTTGCCTGTTTTTGTCAAAAGAATTGTGTTACTTTCCTTCCCTCCCTTCTTTTAAATTACAAGTCTATAAATTCAAGAGCAGAGAAAGTTTGAAAAACCAAAGGGGAGAATGCTATGGCATCAGTCTGTATTCAGATAGGAAAAAAGAAGACCCACTATATATTCACATCATGAAGGGTTTTAATGTGAGGAATGAGAGAGAGCCTTATCCAGTCAGGGAAGACCCCACTCAGTGTCCCAGCCTCACACCGAGGCTGGTGATCCTTGAGAGCTTGCTGAAGTTTCTGCACATGTCAGGAATGCCTGGGAACCTCCTAGTGACATTCTCTATGTGCAGCGCCGCTGTGGGAGTGACTCTAAAGAAGTTCACTTGGACACTGCTTCAAACATTAGAACTGCCCAGACATTGCCCTGTTCCTCTTTCTCTCTGGATTTCCAAGTCATACTCCAGTGTCTCTGTTTGGCTCAGTCTAATGTAGAATCAGGCACCAAAGGAAGTCTCAGAAATGCAGTTTCTAGTTCCTCCTCTGAGCTGCAGAGAAAACCTTAGTAGAGGGTGGTGGTGATGCCAGGTTAGAACAGACAATCCCACATGTATCCCATAATCTGACATGGCCAGTAGCTATCACACCAAAGGCCCCATTACAGTGCATTTGTATGCACATTTTGCAAAGTTATTGCAAGTCCAGTGAACATCCCTGAATTATTATTTTTTCCCTGATGCTTATACAGTCTTGAAAATATGCCATAGTTACCTTGTTGTATTAAGCATTGGACTTTAAGTGTATGAAAGAAAGAATGCAAGAAACCAAGAGGAAATCTATGGAAACTTGCTTGGAGATGGTTGCCAACCTACTTCCACCCAACCTTGGCAATCTTGCCGTTATCTCTGACACATTTGGTAGGTGTTCATCCTCTTCTGCCGCCAGGGGCTTGGTCTATTTGTGTTTGAAATTGATTGCTGGGACTGCCATTGAATGATTTACATAGCAACTCATCATAATTAGTTATCGTTTGCAGTCTCCTTAATGTGAGTTGCATTTTATGCTTAGGAATTGATTTTTCTGTATATCTCCACGAAGCAGCAAAATGTGTGCCATCCAAATAAGAAGAAAAAGATAGAAAGAAAAACAGCAGGCATTTTTTTATTTTCTTAACAGTTTTAGCATGAGATATCATAAAATATGTTTTCCCAGAAGCCATAAATAGAGTGTTTTGCTTCAACTATTTAAATAAGTCAAAATGAAATGAATAAGAAGAAAATGAATGGATGTGTGTGAAGATGTGGCAATGTAGACAAAGATGTTTGGGATGGGGAGATGTTGGCCAGAAAACCTGCATGCCAATGAGCAGAATACTTTCGGGAGGGTTCAAGATGGGGCTGCTTGATAACCAAACTGCTCATTACAATTTGTTTTAGGCTTAGAGGATTTTGAGGTAATCTGTCTCTTTCAGACAATTTTTTAATTTTTTTCCCTGTTTTTTGTTTGTTTGTTTTTTATGGTCCTCCCATCTTGCTATGTCATCCTACAGGGGACATGAAACCTAAGTAGGTTTGATTGTTATAAACAAAATCTACACAGAATAAGAGCACAGACTAAGTGAAAATAAATACATTTATTTAGGTTATCTTAATAGGTCAGCATTAAGGTATCTTTTTGCCTATTGCTTGTTGGTCCGCATTGACCATTTAAAAAGATGAAATAAGCAATCTGATGGTTATGGTGACTTTGCCAGGTAGGTCCCACCTGAGATCAGACCCTATGACTAAAGCAGCCTGCTTACTTATTGCTTTCTGTCTTCCTAAATATTTTGATTAGTTTTTCAAGGGAGCTAACTATTGGATAATTTCTCAAAAAACATCACCGAGTCTTTGAAGATTCACAGAAGCATGGCAGATCCAGCTCTTCTCCGTGGAAAGTGTATTGAAAACTGTGAAAGAGAGAGAGAGAGAGAGAATGGGAGGGAGCAAGCAAGAAGAAAAAAGAAAAAGAAAATAACTTTAACAATTGGCAAGGATGGCCTCCTTGATGACAGGAACGTGTTTCTTCTGTGCGTCCCGCTACATAAGTGCATGGCCTCGGCTCTCTTCTTTCAGACTCCATGCCATGGCTTTGCCCTGGCTGTGAGGGGAAGAGTGTGTTGGTTCCTTGTGCAGAGCTATTATTAGCATTTTCTAATTATGTAAAATGCTTCCTCTGATGACATTTCAACAGAACCCATTACTTTAGTTTTCTTTCCTTCATAATGCTTTTATGGGCTTATAATCTTGGTGGAATTCTCAGATGCTGAGAGATGCTAAAGTTTCCTTTATTTAATCGAGGTGACTAGTGATTTGACAGTGGTGGTTGACAGGTTTATTTTATCTGCGTGGCAGTGGGAGTCTATTTTCAGTGTGTGCGCTCTGTTCCAAAGTAAAAGGACTTTACTAAGTGCTGAATAAATTGTACTTTCCTTTGATTCTAGACCTTGCTGAAATGGTTTAAAAACTCTAGTCTGGGTCATCAAATTCATCTCTCTGCTGCTTTGCAGGGTCAATAGCTTCACTCTGTACTGAGCAGGGCTGGGTGGATTGGAATGGAGGGTAGTGTAGATTAAAACTTCCGCATATATATAGATAGATGTGTATGTGTGTGCTCGCTGTCTGGGAAGGTGGCAGTGATGGAAGAGCAAGCCAAGTGGAATCTGAAGATGGATGAATCCGTTCGGCTATTACCAAGACTGGCATGGACTTCAGCCAGGAACTTTAAGCAACCTCCTTTAAGCATTTGAAATCCATAGGGGTCCATTACCTATCTTTTTTCTCCAAGGATGATTTTTCATTTGCAGTCTCCATGATTGCTTTATTTCTACTCTTTGGGCAGAATTGTGCACTCTTAGACACAGAGGGGCTACGAATTTGGCTCTTCTGTTCTAGCAGCAAAGTAAGGAGGCAAAAATGGAGTCATGCCTTGTATTCCCAACAGGAACAAACTTTACTTCTGCAGGATAAGAGATAACCCTTCCCCTAAAAAACCAGTCCAAATAAAAAATGGTGGTGAAGGGGCACCTGGGTGGTTTAGTTGGTTAAGTGTTTGACTCTTGATTTAGGCTCAGGTCATGATCTCAGGGTTTGTGAGTTTGAGTCCCATGTCAGTCTCTGTGCTCTCTGCTGCCAGCACAGGACCTGCTTGGGATTCATTCTCTCTCTCTCTGACCCTCCCCTGTCCCTCTCCTGCTCTCTCTCTCTCTCGATAAATAAATAAACATTTTTTAAAAATTATGGTGAAAATATGTCCCTCTGCCTTAAAAATGGAGAGTCTTGGATTGACATGATTGAAGATTCTAAATGTCTTGAAGTTTTAGAGTCATGGGCTATTTCTAATCCCTTTCACTACAAGTGAAGAATTGAGACATGGTCAAATATGACTTATGCGATGACAGATGCTGCTCTCACCACCTTCACGTAAGGAGTTTTTCCATCATCCAATGTCTTTACTTAGTATCCACTGTGTACAAAGCATATGTTAGCATTTGTGGAAAAACTGAAGGATAGAGAGCATGGTATCTGTCTTCTAAGAATTTATGGCTTGATTGAGGACATACCAAAATGAAGCAATGTCAATCAAGCTAGATATTATATATTATATAAGTAAAAGTTGCCTGACATGGTAAAACCTTAAATGTTGTAAATGTTTAGAAAAGTTGGGAACCAATAAATGTTAGAATAGTCAGGCATGGCTGTTTGGCAGAGTTGGCCTTGAGCTTTGAAAGGCAAGTACGGCATGAGTAGATGGAAGGCAGAAGAAAGGTATTCCAGAAAGAAAGAAAAAAAAGGGATATGGGTAAAGAAGAAGCACAAATGTAAGAACAGATAGAACTGACTAGAGGAAGGGGTCTGGCTTTGAAAAAGTCAGAAATGAAGTTAGGTTTGTAGGATGGATTATGGCAGGTCTTGAATGGGCAAAAGCATCTAGATTTGATTTAAAGCTGTTCTTTTGGATTATTAATCTGCAAACGGTGTGAGGAGGGAGTTGGAAAGAAAAGTCTGGAATTGAGGAGGCCACTGTGGGATGGCGTCAAAGTTTTGGAAACTTTGGATTTCTTGATACCAGGCTATGTGACTGCAGACTGCTGCTTCCAAAGAGCAGGTTTCTAGCAAAGGCAATTTAGGAAACAACTTGGTAACAGATGGGGAAGACAGCTGGGGCCAGGGCACTTCCAGTGGAGCAGGGAGACGGCAATGTAACGGTAACCTTCCGACCACCATGGAATTGTTGTTTAAGGTTGCTGATGGTTTGGTCATAGGGTATCTCTGGCTCAGGCATCAGAGAAAATGTACAGTTGGTGCCTTTCCTCCCCACATTATTCAAAGTATTTCTGATGTTGGCTTTTGAAACGAAAATTTAGAGCCCAGTATCAGGATAATGTTGAAATAATCTAGCATTGATGATGAAGACCCTGGAGTGGCTGGCTGGTTGGAGGAGCAGAGAAGGGTAGGGATATGAGAAACATTCTGTAGCAAATGCAATAGACTGACTTAATGACTGATTATGTTTAGAGACAGAGAGTACAAGAGAACAGAAGACTGTGAGGACGCTGGCAGGCTGTATGGGAAGCAGTGGTCTCTGCTGGTATCCCTCTTCTTTCTTCTCACCTTGCAGAATGCTTCCCTACCACTCATGCATAAGCTATAATCTAGCCTGTTAAATGGGAGTCTGCCAGAATTAATGTAGTGGAGCTCATAGCAACAGGAACAAACATACAATAAGCAGGCAAAGCAGCCACAAAAATTTGTTCTCATTCTGATCTTTGGCTCCAGATAAGCTACATTCTTTAAAAAAAAAAAAAACAAAACAAAACAAAAAAAAAAAACAACTAATAAGTGCCCAGCATGTTTATTCCAAAATCTTGGGTTTCTGGAAGGAGAACTATTTGAAGCCAATGGTTTTGGTCTAGATTGTTCTGCTGAGAGCTCTGCCCAGCATTCACCTCCCCATCCCGGTTCTAATTCATTTGTTTCCCTATATCTTGTAGAAAACTTTACCCCTGCCCCAGGTTTTTCCTCATGTAGAGATTTTACAACCTTTTTGGAACAAATAAACAAACATCTGGAATCATGTGGTACATTTAATTAAAAAGTTTGCATTTGGCCAGAAATGGTAAAATCATGAAAAATGGCCTGTCGGTGAGCTCAAGAAGGCCAAACAATGACGTTGTTGGCTGCAAACGGATTGAAATTGAGTGAGGTGAACACCTGCTCAGTTCAGCCTGCTGTCCTCCAGCTTCCCCCTCCTACCCATTAATATTTACTGCTCTGCTTCTTTATCCATTCTAATGAAATTTTTGGTTGGGGCTGGTCAGGGGAGAAGGCTGTTACTTTTCCAATAACCTCGGATTTGTTGGGATACGTATACTTTATAAAGAGTGCAATATTGGGCTTTTTGACTTTTCACTTCCCTTAATCAGAATTCCATATGCTTCAGGTCACTGCAGAGGCCTGTTTCTGTTTCTTCAATCAGTCAGCCAACCACTTTTTTTTTCTTTTGGGAGGAACCCTGCACTGGGGGTTGTGGGAGATGCACAAGAAGCCGCGGGCTCTGCCTTCAGGAATCCTGTAGTCTAACTGTAGAAATGAGGCTCTGCACACAGAGAACGGAGGTCAAGCTACAAGAGTACACAGGAGGGAACATGAGAGAAGAGCAGAGGGTTGGGATGTAGCCTTGGGTGAAAGGAGAAAGCTGGGTTTATGACATCACTTGGGAGTAGCCATTTCTAAGTTCTTTCTACTCTGGCATATAGAAAAGGCTTGACTCTGCCCACTCCCTACTTCCAACTGGCTGAGAGTGCTTTCTTCTAATCACCTCTTATAAACCTACAAACCAAGAAAGAGAAATGTGTACTTGATAGAGAAATGCAGTTTCAAAACAGACCCTCCATCCTCTCTGTCTCCATTCACCCATTCCCACCTAATTATTGCTCCTGTGGACTTTGAATATAAAAAATTCTAAAGCCACCCCTGGAAGGAAACCATCTGTATAGATGATGCACCTGGAGGAAGTCTCCCTGGGTGGTTTCAGGGTGTGAAAGAGAATTTGGGAAGAGACCAAGTAGAGTTCTTGTTTAATTTCTGGCCATAGTCCAGCTGAGGGGTGTGTGAGAGAAATAATCTTAAAGCAGGGTTAGATATGATGATTTTACCTTTCTAAGGAGCTTCTCCTCTGTGAAACATGTCTGTCCTAAAGTAAAATATGTCTGTTTGCATATTAAGAGAAAAATGTTGAAACTATCTGGCTTTGCAGAGTGTAGTAGTGCTCTGATATGTCTTCTACTTGAGGATTTATACCCAGGATGAAGTTATTCTAAGGAAAAGATGAAGTTTTTCTTCTTGTAGGGAATACAATGGAAATAGCCAGGGGGACTGAACTTACAGCGGGTACCATCCAGGCTGGATTTGAGGAAAGGATGAGTATTGTTGAACTAGAGTGACAATTGGCAAGGGAGATTGGAAAATCACCATTCCCCAAAGGCTTTTACTGAAGAATATGCTCATCTGTCTTTGGGAATTGAATAGTGTAGCCTGAAGGAAGTAAAATGAAACATACAGCTTTCAAATCCAATCAGGATTTGAAACCCAGACCCAGGGTTTTCCATATCTATGCTAGTCTGGCTTTATCATAAAGTAAAAACAGGGTTTCACCTTGAGCCCTCTGGATTTGTACAAGCACAGACAGATATAAGAACATGCTGGAAAAACACTCCACTGTTGTCAGAGGCGTTCTTAGTCCTCAACTCTTTATTATTCTTGTGCATCTGTTTCTTTAAATACTCTCTGCAGAAGCATTAGCATGAAAATAAAAGAGTACAGCAACTTGGAATTTTCCATTTGTAGCTTCCTTAGTCTGTGGGGTCAAAGTTCTATCCTCAGGGATGCTAATGCAAACTCTATGTGCTATTCCAGGGCAACTGTTCCTCAACTAAAAGACAAGAGGGGGCGGGGAGCCAGGAAAATAATGCAATGCTAATTCCTAAACACAGACTGCCTAGAGATTCCAATTTAAATTGTAGCTCCCCTAGTCTTATTCCCACCCTCCCCCAAAGAAAAAAACTTTTTTGTGTTGTAAGGACAGACATCTGTGTAAGAGCAATAAAAACAGTCTTCTCTCCTGTGGATTAGCTCTTTATTCCTTTATTTATCTTGCTCTATTTCATCAGTTTCTCCAAAATCAAGAATAGTCAAAAAGGATAAGATGCAGTCCCTTTCTTTGTTTTTGATTAAGGTAACCCATATAACCATCCTCCCCACAAACTGTCTTCTCAAGAGAGCATTCCTTCTTATGTATTATTTCTCTTTCTTCATCTGCTCCTTTGGAAACTTTCCGGAACTTCGTATGTACAAAGGCCAAGGTCCCCTGGAGAACAGGTTAGGCAGAGCAGTAAATGGTGGCATATGTGCAAGAGTGTAAGGCACAATGAGAACACAGACAGCACAAAGAACATGTTCTCCAGCCTCCTTTTCTTCTTCTGAATCCTTAGATATTTATTAACTCATGGGCTATTTACTGAACACATACTGTGTACCAAGCAGTATTCTTGATGTGGAAAACAAGGGTAAATGAAAAACTGAATTTCCTTACTGCTTACAGCCCATTGACAAGTCCTTGAAACAGGCAGAGTGACATTCCTCCAGGAACTCTACTCCCTTGATGATGACTCTTTGCTAAGAGCAAAAGGCAATATTAGCTTAACATTACCCTGACGCCCCAGGATCCTGTAAGACTACTTTAAACATTTAAAAATTCCTTTGGAAACGTCCTTTATCTCTACCCCAATGCTCCCCCACCCCAAGATATAGGTTGGCAATCATAGTCCAAGCTTATGGCCCGCTGATATAAATCTGAAGGATCTCATGACTGAGGTTTTACTGAACAGTAATAAATGACCTTTTCCTAACAGCTGCTAGCCCCTTGAGGTCCTGGAAACCTTGCTTCAACAATTCCTTACAGACTTACACTATTCCTGGGCCCCTCCCAACCTGAAGATATATAATCAGTCATCTGCCACAACTCCAGTGTAGCTCTTTCTGCCCATGGATCCTGTCCCAGTGTTGCAGGATATTTTATCTCAATACCCAGGGTTCTTATCTCACTGCTTTGAAGAATGAAGAGGTGGACACAAAATGAGCAGCAAGCAAAAGTTTATTAGAGTATAAGATCAGATGGGAAGAATAGTATGAAATCTCTCGTTTACAGAGGAGGGCATTTGAAAGTGAATGCCCGTGACTATAGGCAAGGGTCCTTGTTTTGGTCAGCCCACCCCTTCCGTTCCCCCTTGTTCCTTCTCAGGTTCTACTCTTATTGGCTTCATAACTCTAGGTGTTGGGTTGTCCATTCCTGATTGACTCCATTCCTGATTGACTCCATTCCATTGTGTGAGAAGGAGTCAGACTATGGTCATATCATTCCTTGTGGGTCATACGTTTTGTGGTCTACTACTTATTTTTAGTTTGGTCTTTTGTCAAATTCCTGAGGAAAACCTGAGAGGGAGTCGGTAGGGTCTCCTACATTCTTAAGAGGAACTGGGGTGCCTGGGTGGCTCAGTCGGTTAAGCATCTGACTTCAGCTCGGGTCATGATCTCACGTCCATGCATTCGAGCCCCAGTCAGGCTCTGTGCTGACAGCTCAGAGCCTGGAGCCTATTTCGGATTCTGTGTCTCCCTTTCTGCCCCTCCCCCACTCATGCTCTGTGTGTGTGTGTGTGTGTGTGTGTGTGTGTGTGAAAAATAAATAAGCATTAAAAAATAATGATAATAAAAAGAGGAACCTTACACCTGAGGGGGTTTGCCTTGGTCAGGCACTCCCAGCATTATTCCAAAATATGTGTTTTTTCCCTGGGTGGGGATCTCAGGTCCTAATTTTTCCCTATATGCTTATTTTATCCTATCTTTTCCTATGATACCTACACTTTAATAAAACCACCTTTTTGCACCAAAGATGTCTCAAGAATTCTTTCTTGGCCATAGGCTCCAAACCCCAACACTTCAAGCCACACCACTCTGAGCATTAGGGAAAGAGTGATGAATAAAGCAGACAAAAATCTTTGTCTTCAAAGAGCTTATATTCTAGTGAGAGAAAGGATGGATAATTAAGATAAAATATAAAAGCAGCAGAGAGTATCAAAAATACTAAGATGAAAAGAATAGCAGGAAAAAGAGATGAAGCAGTAATATGTTGGTATCTTGAGATTTGATAGCCAGAGAAGTCACCACTGAGAAAGTGGCATTGGAGTCATAACTTGAAGGAAGTGAGGGATGGAAACCTGAGAATCTCAGAGAAAAGTGACGTAAGCTGAGGAAGGAGCATGGAACAGACCCTGAGGTAGAAGCATGCCTGAAATGCATGAAGGGGAGCTAGGAAATCAGTGTGGTTGGAGTTAAGTAATCTAGCAGGGGAGGAACGTGGTCAAGGAAGCATAGATGAAGTAAGAACAATATGAGAAGCCAGAACTTATAGCATCTTAGAGGCCATTTACTGTCTCTTAGGCAGAAAGTCATTTTACGGCATTAACTGAAATGATAGAAATGATGATTCTACTTTCTATAGGGGAAAGTAAAAACCAAAACCAATGATTAACTGGAAACGAAGATCAGAACCTATGTAGATTCTCTGCAAGATAGATAAAAGGATAGGATTGAAGAGATTCATCACAGCTCAAAATCAATGTAAGAGATTTTAAAAATAGTAGGCCCAGCTTCAGAACTTTGCCAGGCACAGGGAACTCCTGGGGGCTTCATAGCAGCCAACAAGTCAGACCTCCACAGTGAATGGTCACATGGGTCACCCTATCTGTATGATGTGGCTTGAAGTGTTGGAGTTTGTAGCCCACAGCCAAGAAAAAATTCTTGAGACATCTTTGATGCAAAAAGGTAGCTTTATTAAAGCATGGGGACAGGATCTGTGGGCAGTAAGAGCTGCACTGGGATTATGAGGAGTGACTGATAATGTACTTGGGAGTTGGGGGAGGTAAAGGCAAGGGGAAGTTTCCAAAAGGCTTTCATATGCTAAAGAAGACTCACAGGATCCCTGAGGCCTCCCTATTGTCAAGCTAAGGTTGTTTTTCCCTCTAGCAAAGCATTAAGACAGTTGGGGAGTTCCTGAAGGAATGTTAAACTCTGCCCGCCTCAAGTACAGTAAAACCTTAGATTTTGAGTAACTTGTTCTGCAATCTATTAGACATTTCTAATAAGTTTAACTTGATAAATGAGCGATGTCTTGCAATATGAATAGTATGTGACACTGAACTTCACATGATCACAACTGAGCCAGTGGTTCTTGAAATTAGCTTGGATTACAAGTGTTTTGGATTACACACTTGTTTCCAGAACAAATTATGCTTGCAAACCAAGGTTTTACTGTATTTGTCAATGGACTGCAGGTTATAAGAAAATTTAATTTTATCTACATTTCTTTCTGCCTTTGTTTCCCACATCATGTATGCCTGTCCCCATCCTTGGCAAACATCACTCGGCTGAGCTATCTTCAAACCAGAGCAGTAAGGCTGGGCAACTTGATGAGTAAAGTAAGATGGCAAGAGTTGGTACAAATGTACTAGTCATAATAAATGAGGATGAACTAAATTAAAAGAGCACTCCCAGATTTGGTAAAAAATGAAATATAAAATAAAATGCTTTTTAAAGAAATAAATACAATAAATGACATAGGAAGCTTTAAAAAATGCAGGAATTTGGGAAAAACAAAACAAAACTAGATGCATGCTAAATATGAAACCCAGTAATAACAATGTTAATATCAGAGAAAATAAGGCTCAAGATGATTACTGAAATGATGAAGAGGGATATTTTATGTAACTCAGAAGATAAAATAGGAAGCTATAAAATTCATGAAACTCAATACATCTAACAACATGGCTTTGAAATACATAAAGCAAAGCTTCTAGAAATACTTGACAAAAATACTTGATAAAGTCACAATCTCAGATGAAAATTTTAGCATATTTCCCTTAGAAAATGACAGCTAGCTGAACAGATATTTCACAGCATGTATGGTTTTTTTTTTCAAGTGTGAATTTTTTTTAAATTTTATATATGAAATTTATTGTCAAATTGGTTTCCATACAACACCCAGTGCTCATCCCAAAAGGTGCCCTCTTCAATACCCATCACCCACCCTCCCCTCCCTCCCACCCCCCATCAACCCTCAGTTTGTTCTCAGTTTTTAACAGTCTCTTATGTTTTGGCTCTCTCCCACTTTAACCTCTTTTTTTTTTTTTTTCCTTCCCCTCCCCCATGGGTTCCTTTTAAGTTTCTCAGGATCCACATAAGAGCAAGTATGTTTTATTAAACAGAAAACAATAAACATTCTTTTGCAAAATATATAGGACAGTCACAAAAACTACCCACAAATTGAGTCAAAGTGTAATATGCCCACTTCAAATTAATTGATCATAGCTCAGTAAAATTAGAAATCAGCTTCACAAAAGAAGACATGGGCGGGGGGGACAAATGCAAGGTAAAGGAAAGAAAAAGCCTTACAGAATTAGAAATAAATGAAACATTTAGGTTTATGAGGAAATATAAACATAAATTACTCTATAAAGGTAAATGGAAGTGACAGCACTATGGTGTATTAAAAAATTGTGGGATATAGCCCAAGATGTAATTAAAGGATTTTTTCTCTTGGAAATATAAAAATGAAACAAAGAATTAAAAAAATTTTTAAATGGGCTTTCTTTCCAAAAATCCTAATTAAGCAACAACAAACCCAATGACATAAGAAATGACTCCGTTAAACTAAAACTTAATAAAATATAAACAGTATACAATATACTTTATCAACAGTACCAACAGTTTTTTTTTTTTAAAGATGAGCCTAGCAGATCTAACTAAGAAAAAAATAGAGATGAATTCCATAACATTAGGAATGAGAAGATTGAAAACTGGAGTTTTTATCAAATTTGAAAATCTAAAATAGGCAATTTTAAGGCAATGATAGTTACCAATATTGTCTCAAGAAGGAATATAAATTTAAATAGAGAAAAAGATTATAGAGGAAACTGACAAAATAGTCGTATGTCCCCCAAAGAGAAGAAACTTCCTACAGTTTATTCCAGAAAATGAAAACCATTGAACATTATTCATTTCATCTGATTCCATAACTAACCTAAACAAGATGATGAATACACATGAAAATTAAACTGTAGGTCAATGTCTTTTACAAATGTGAGTAAAAGAACCCTCTGTGAGAAATTAACAATAAGATTTAGGATGTAGTAATAAAAAATATACCACCTCATGACCAAGTAGGATTTATCTCAAAATGGAAAGGTTAATTTATTATTAGAACTTATCAGTAAACTTGTCATATTGGCATATTAAAAAACAAAAGAATATATGTGGTCATATTAATAGATGCAAAAGAAAAAAATCTCATGAAATTTAGCAACTCTTCTGTTCTTATCTCTTAACAATTAAGGAGTACAATGGCAACTTCTCTAACTTGATTGAAATTATCTGCCAAAAACCTACAGCAACCTGCATAGAGAAGAACAAAGGGTTAAAAACATTCCCATTACAGTTCTTAAATAAGCAAGAAAGAAGTATTCTACATTCCCCTGGAGATGCTAGCCTAAGCGATAAGAGGTACAACAAGGACAACAACAACAAAGAGCAATAATAATTGGTAAATAGAACATTATTTGTAATCAGTATTATGATTTACATCAAGGAATAGCAAATATTTTCCCCAAAGGATCAGATGTCAAGTATTTTAGGCTTTGTGAGACAGAAGACAGCCGTCACAACTACGCAGCTCTGCCCATATAAAATATAACATGACAGAACTAAGACCCATCATATTTGTAATAGAATAAAATGTAAGTGTGCTTAATTCACCTATTTAAAATACTTTCAGGTTGAATCATAAGGCAAATTTCAATTCTCTCTGTTGGATAAGAGAAAAAGTAACAAATTGACTCAGAACAGTTTAAAGAAAAGCATAGAACCAGAGGTTACAGGGATTGTAGCAGGGTTTACAATCTAAATACCACAAAGTAGAATTTAAGCAAAAGAGCATTAAATGAGACAAAGAAATCATAAGATAGGACAGGACAATGGTTTATTATGTTCAAAGATTCTGTGGGTCAGGAATTCTAACAGAAGACAGTGGGAATGACTTACATCTGCTCTGTAATGTCTGGGGCCTCAATAGTAGACTTAAAGTCTAGGAACTAGAATCATCTGAGAATTGGTATACGCATATGCTTCATGGTTGATGCTGTCTATCAGCTGGGAACTTCAGTTTCTTTCCATGTGAGGGTCCATGTGGTCTTCCCATATATGCATGTTTGGGCTTCCTCATAGCATAATGGTTGAATTCAAAGGACAAAAGATTCTCAAGAAAGAGTAAGAGCCAGACAGAAGCCATATTGTCTTTTATGACCTATGTCTTAAGAATTCATGTAGCATTAGTTTAACTACATTCTGTTCATCAAGGCAGTCACCAAAGTCCTGCTCAGGTTTAAGGGAAGGGAAAATAGATTCTGCCTTTTGCTGGGGAGTAGCAAAGTTCTAGAAGAGCACATGAAACCAGAAATATTACTTTGATCATTTTCAGGAAGTATAGTCTTCCACAGTAATATAGTGGGTCACAAATTTTAATAAATTTCAGGAAGCAGAAGAAGTATAAAAACTCTGAGGTCACCAGGTGATGAAACTAACAATTGATAATAAAATCATACTGAAAAAAGCCCTTCTACTCAATGTTTTAATATTCTTAAATCTCAAGTCAAAGATAACATACAAGCTCAAATTGTAGAATAGCCAGAGGAATATGAGATAATGAAGCCGTTACCTGTCAGAAACTATGAAATAGATCTAAGGCCATTCTGAGAAGAAAACAGAACATGTCTTTAAGTACATGTATTAAAAGCAGAAGAATGCAAAAGATAAATGAAGCGTCTGACTCAAACACTCAGCTAAGTAAACCAAAGGAGAGCAGAAGGGATTGGTTATTAAAGCTAAAAAAAGATATAAATAAATTATAAAACAAAACACTATAATAACTAATTCAGAAGCTGATTTTTAAAAACCCATATTAAGGAAAATTAAAAGAAAATACAAATATACAAAACATAAAATGAAAAGTCACAGAAAAGAATCATAAGAACCAACTTTGTTGAATTTTGTGCAAATATTGAAAATCTAGATCAAGTGGATAATTTTCTAAAAAATGAAATTTCCCTAAACTGACTCCAGAAGAGATAGAAATTGAAATATTTATTTCCATAGGAAAATAAAGAAAGTGCATAAAGACCTCTCACAATCCCACACAGAACTGTCCAGTGCAGGTGGTTTTATAGGAAAATTTTACCAAACTTTAGAATAGAAGGTGATTTGGTGAAAGATGATGATTCTTATAAATGTATAACAACTGCATCTATGCACATAATGATGATGATGATGATGATGATAATTATGATAAAAAATAAAAACACCTTGATGTATAGTGTTTGCCAATTTCTTTGGCATAAATATTCCCACCATGACTGATTCCAAGCCATCTCTAAGACCTCACTCAGTGTGGAGTGGGGAAGAGGTGTGCACAATTGACTCATATGAGTTGGTCTAAGGTGCTTGTACATACCACAGAGGTGATTCCAAAGCTATTTAAACTATTTGAGAGCATAGATAAAGAAGTGCTTCTAAATTCTTTTTATGAAGTACCTAAAATATTTACAGAAAATTGACAAGCATTATGGAGACTATAACTACATACTCATCTCAGTGATGAATATAGGTACAAAAATTCTAAATAAAGTAATTATAAACAACATCCACCAGCATAAACAGCAGAGCAAAGCATCATGGCATACTGAAATTTATTCCAAATATCCAATGAAATTTCAATGCTAAAATATCCATTTATTCAATCTTTTGAATAGATCTAAAGATGAAAACCATAATTCCATAGATGCTGAAAGAACTTTGCCAAATTCAATAACCATTCTTGATGAAAACCATATAAAAATGGATGTATACATCCTTAATGTGATAAAACACATCATCTCAGTCCACAAGCCAATATCAAACTTAATGGGCAAACTTAAGAAGTAGTTTTATTAATGTACGGACAAGATAAGTATCTGTTACCACCACTATTATTTAATGTTATACTGGAAACACCAATGTGATTAGACAGGAGAAAGAAACAACAGGCATGAAAATGGAAAGCGTATTGCAAAACTGTCATGCTTACAGATGACTTTATTTGATTTGGCAGTTGGAAACTCAAGAGAACCAACTGAAAGACTAATAAGAGAATTCAGTGATGGAGTAAAGCATAAAGTTAATATACAATCACTGGCCTTTTAATAGTAGAACAAAAACCACTTGGAGAGTATTTTGAATGAAAGACACCATTTACAGAAGAAACATAAAAGATATTAAATTGAGAATATTATAATCATAAACAAAAACATACAATATCTTAAGAAAACTTGAAAACCTTCTAGAAGGACGCAAAAGAATGTTTGAAGATATGGACAGACCTCCCATATTATTTTCTATGAATACTCAAAACCGCAAATATGTCAATGTGGTTGTTTTTGTTGTTAAAACATAAAACATATAAGACTATATGATTACCAGGGATTTTTTTTTATTCCTTTTAAACTAGAAAAATTGAATCTGAAGTTCAGATGGAGAACTAAACAAGAATAATGACTGGGATCATTCTGAAAAAGAATTATGATGAAAAATTAGCTCTACTGGATATCAAATATATTATAAAACCTCAGTAATTAAAACAATGTGGTACTGGCACATGGATCACTAAACAGACTAATGGAATAGAATAAGAAATCGAGAACTCAGTTATATGTGGGGACTTAGTACTTGATAAAGTGGTATCTCAGACTGGTAGGGAAGAGATGGATTAGTCAATATATGTTCTTGGGGCAAATGTGTAGCTATTTGGAAAAAAAAATTAAATTCATATCTCATGCCTTATACTTGGATTAATTACAAATGGATTAAAATTCTAAATGGAAAAGAAGAGGGGCGCCTGGGTGGCGCAGTCGGTTAAGCGTCCGACTTCAACCAGGTCACGATCTCGCGGTCCGTGGGTTCGAGCCCGCGTCAGGCTCTGGGCTGATGGCTCAGAGCCTGGAGCCTGTTTCCGATTCTGTGTCTCCCTCTCTCTCTGCTCCTCCCCCGTTCATGCTCTGTCTCTCTCTGTCCCAAAAAAATAAATAAACGTTGAAAAAAATTAAAAAAAAAAAAAAAAAAAGAAAAAAAAAAAAAAAAGAAAAAATAAATGGAAAAGAAGAAACCATGAAAGAGCTTAAAGAAAACAGAGAACTCAATTTTGAAGCTGTAATTTTAAAAAACAAAAATTTAAAAATGTAACTTATTAAAAATACTCTTGATTTTTTTTTGCAAAACTTTCTACATAGAGAGGTAAAAACTGTAAGCAAAATCAAAAGACAGTGAACATGAAAAATATTTGGAGATCTTATCATGCACTATGATAGATTATGTGTATTTCTGACATATGAAGGGTGCATGGAAATCAGTAGTAAAATGATTAACAGACTAGCATAAAAATAGATCAGCACTTGTACTCCTAGAAATGCTTGCATGTGTAAAATGACATATATATAATAGTATTTATTATAGAGTAGATGTGCTAGCTAAACACTGAAATAACCAAAGAACTATCAATTGAGAAATCATTAAATTATGGTACATTCAACTTGTAGAATATTGTGTAACTTCTTACATACTTATATGTGAGTCTATGCAGTATGTATCATTAAGGGAAAAGGCAAAGTTCAGAACAATATAGCATAATGCTATTTATGTATAAGAATCTATATTAAAAAAAACTCTCAAAGATGGATACTGCCTACCTATGGATGGGGAGAACCAGGTACATGGGAAGACTAGGGTGGAAGAAAGACTGTTCACTATACTCTTGTATTTACTTTAAAATGTTGAACCATAATTCAAAATAAATAGGATTTTTTAAAAGGCTGAAATAAAATTCATATAAATTATCTAACAATTATACATGTCCAAATGATACTATACAGAATGATGTTCATTGCAATGTTTTTCTTGTAGTAAAAAAGAATGAAAAGAGAAATTATACATCTATCAGGAAAGGAATGGTTAAAATGATATTGATTGCTATAGGGCAGTTTTTAAAAAATTAAGGTAAATTAAAAATAAGGTAAGGTAAATAAGATACCAACACAGAATGACTTCAGAACATATTTTTGAGCAAAAACATTTGAGTATAAAACATTTGTGCACTATGTGTTTATGTATTTAAAACCACAAAATCTCTTGCGTGCACACACAGAAACACGTGTGTGGGTACAAATGCATAGAAATAATTTTGGAAAGATGGTCATAAAACCCCTAAAATGGTTACTTTCAGGGAATACCCAGAGTGGTGTGACAAAGAGTAGAAGAAGGGTCACAAGGATTAGCTTTCTCAATATCTGAATTTTTATTAAAATATGCTAGTATATTATTTACAAAATAGTGTTAGTAAAAATAATAAAAGATCTGAAGAGGGTAGAAGCTTTGGGTGATTTGGAACCATCGTGGAGACTTTGAAACTTTGTTTACCCAAGGACCATGATAAAAAAAATACTAGTTTCTTTGAAAACGTCCTTTGTTTCTTCAAATTTAAATAACCCAGTGCTGAGAATCCATGGTAGACTTTCTATACTCTTTCACCGTTGCAGGATGGGATATTCATATGAATGAAATATTCTGGTAAATAAAAAGATAGAAAAAAGGAAAGAGGTACATGCATATATTGCATTGCTCACTGATGTACTGAAAATGGGAAGGAAGACATCAGCATTAATAATAGTACTATTTATTGAGTGATTTCTTTAGAGCCAGGCACTGTGCTGGTATTTTACATATGTTCGTGGTTTCATTTAATCTTGGTTATCTTCTGAAGCTGGATATTATCCCCATTTTATATATGAGGAAATTGAAGCTTAGAGAGATATTATGTAGTTTACCCAAGATCCCAGGGCTAATAAGTATCCTTTGTGAGGTTCAAAACCAGGTCTAATACTGAGGTCTGTGTTCTTCCCTCTGTTCCAAGATGCCCCCCCCCCCCCCGCCAATAAAATACGCTTAACAATAGAACTACACTCAATGAATTTTAATTTTTCTTGATGATTCAAGAAAGCACTTCTGGCTTCTTCAGTATTTCAGGAATTCTGTTAAGAGCATCAATTATCAGAGCACTGGTGAAGCACAAAAATGATGGTTAATTGGAGATATCCAGTTGAAAGAAGGCAGACTTATACTGCATTTACAGAATTTAGTGCTTTTATTACAGATACATAATGGTATAGCAAGATCACTTGTGTGATTTTTGCATGGCCCCTTTGTTATTAATTAATCTGCATGTTCTGAAAGCCTTTATCCCCCTATATACTGATTTCAGATATTCTGTCTTTATCAGCACCAAAATCACACCTTGTATGTCTGTTCATAGACCTATAGATATTGTTTAGATACATGATGCAATTTCCCGCCTATTGGAACCTCATAGCAAAAGATCTGATCTCTGTAACCTGAATTAACATAAGCAGAGTTTAGGTATACTGCACCAATGGCTTCATAGACAACCCCTTTGGTTATAGATTATAAATGTCATTTAGAGAAAGCACAAGATGGCTCCTGAGTGTCTAGTAAACTTCAACAACCACCTGAGAGATACCTCCGTGTGACTGCATAAAATGGAAATAAAGAATGGCAAATAACCCATTGACTATGCACTTTCTCACCCGCTGAGAGCAAAACGCAATCCAATGCAATTTTAGTACTTACATGCCTCTGGGGAAAATAGACCCCTAAAAATCACTGAGTGCAGCACTGGAAAAATTTCTTAAATTTGTGCTATGCTTGGTGTTATAAAACCCAAGGAAGCTTAGGCTTTCTCCTTGAGTAAAATGGACTGGTAATTTTGTTTTGTTATATTATCCACCAAGCATAATGATAATGGGTCACATGCAATTTAGGAAAAAATTAAGTCTAATAAGAAAAATCTCTAATAAATACTAACAGCATCTTATTGGTATTGTCGTTGGTCTAACCCTTCTATTAACATTTGTTTTTTACATATTAAATGATCTGTAATATGTTGAAAATGAAGAGGGTAGTAAAAATTAAAAAAAAAAATTCTTATATACATTGTGCAAATGTTTACATGCCTTTTCCCTTAGGCAGGTACTAGGCAGTATGGTATATACAAGGAAGCAGTACTAAGTTACAACAGGAGATTCTTATTTTTTTTATATGCTGAGCAGTGAAGTTGCTCACTGTAGGGGGTAGACCCTATCATTAACCAGGAATACACTCAATGCAATGAAAAACAGAGATTGAATATCAGAATTCAGCCCTAAGTAAAGGGAAAAAATTATCTTCTCAAATCAGGATTCTTCTGGGCCACTGAAGGAGGGTAGAGAAACTTAGGGAACCTATGGTATCCAAGCAAAGGGGTGGGGGAATTTTATGTAGTGTTAGCTACCCATCACGGACAGTGTGGTAGAGTGGGATAGAACAAAGGGGGTGTGTTGTTCAGGAAGCTTCAATTGCATATGTGCTTCTCAAGCCTACATAAGAATTTCCCAGGAACATCCATCAGGCAGAGATGCTTGAGGACCTACTTCCAGGGATTCTGATTCAGTGGGTCTGGGGTGACACCCTGGCATCTATTATTTTTAATGAGCTCTTCCGATGATTCTTCCACATACAACACTTTGATGATCACTACATTAAATGATACTAACAAAGAACCTTTTTTCCCAAGTCCTCTCTGCGCTCCTCTTAAAAAAATTTACATTTGAGGTGGAGATAACAGGCAGAAAGTCAAACAAGTAAATGAGGTAAAATGTTACAAGTGCTGTGAAACTTGGGGAAATCAAGGACTGGGTCATTGGGTGAAAGGTTGCCTAAGTCAATGTAAGGCTTGAACAAAGGCCTGGCCATGGGTGTAGAGAAGATTGTATACTTGGTTGGTATTCATCAATTGGTTATAAGTGGTAAATGGGAGGGAAAAGTAGGAGATGACTATCAGGTTTTTAGCCCGAATAACTGTGAAAGGTAAAGCCATTTTATGAGGAATGGCATTTGGGGAGGAACAGATTGGAGCAAACATGTTGAATATGAGGTTCTATGCTTACAAATAGAGATGCTCTAAGACATAGGTCAGTAAACTTTTACTGTAAAGGGCAAGATAGTAAGTATTTTAGGCTCTGCAGGCCAGGTGGTCTTTGTTGTGACTACTTAACTCTGTCATTGTAGCATGAAAGTATTCATAGGTAATACATAAGTAAATAAGCATGGCTATGTTCCCATAAAAAAATATTAACAAAAGCAGGCAGTGGGCCAGATTTGGCCTTTGGGCTCTAACTTGCCACTCCTGCTGGAAATATAAGTGTGGTAGCAAATAGAGAAATAGGCATATTAATTCTTATATGTCTATGTACATGGTATCTTTCTGTGTAGCCATAGAGTCACACCTACTCTATATAAACACTGCATTTCATGGTTATTTTGAATGAAGAATTTCTTTCCAATATATTTAAAAATCGCTCAGTGATTATCTATAAAAAAATTAAATATGGAAATATCAGTTAAAACCCCTAGATACATTTTGTACTTACTGGCTCAGCAAAATTTAAAAATCTGGCTATACCAAGTGCTGGTAAAGCTATAGAGCAAAGGAAACTCAAAAGCTATTTTGGTGGAAGTATGAATTAGCATATCTACTGTGCAACAAAATTTGTTATTATCTCGTGAATTTGAATATATGCAAACCCTAAGATTTGGCAATTCTTTTCCTAGGAGACTAACCCAGTACAATCTACTGAACACATTCAGATCAATATGAACTATATTCATACCATTGTCTGTAATGGCAAAACAAAAGAAAACAAAATAGACTGAAAAATTAAAATCAACCAAATAGTTTTTTTAGTAAGTTGGGTAACACTTTAGTAAGTTGGGAAACTCAGTGAGTGAGATCATTTATATAAAGTTTAAAAATGCCTGTTAAAACACTATTTTAAAAGGGTCTTTTCATAGGTGGCAAAACCATGGAATGAAAAACTCAAAGTTCAGGGTTGAATTTACCACTGTTGGTAAGGGGAGGCAAATAAATCTAATTTGAGAGGAACAGCTAAAGAGATTTATTTGTAAACTTGGTGATGGGTACATAGATATTTAAAAAGCTTTTGTTCTGAATGCTTTACATGTGTTATATCTATTCCTTTGTAATGAAGCAAGCATTGCATGATAACAAAAAGCAAGACAAAGCCAAAATTGTACTGAAATTACCAATTTAAAATTTTCAAGATATAGTTAACTTATTCTTCTCTAAAAAAGAAAGGTTAATGTTGGGGATTGCTTATCTGACTCAGTTTCTTTGTTAGTCAGATCACCTTTCCCAGTGATTAAGGGCCAGCTGGCTTCCAGTGTTTCTTGTGGGCAGAATGGGACAGGGGGGACTGGGGACAGCACAGAGGAGGGAGGAAGCAGCTCTGGAGGCAGGCTGACATAGCTGGTGTAGGGTCATTTGAGTTCCCCAACTTAGAGAAGAGCAAGCATTGTCTTTGGCATAGGACAGAGTGTGGTTAAATTCCTCCCTGCTTCCCTGGCATTCAGCAAGTGATTCCCTGCTGTCTTTGTATATCCCACTCATCTGGGCTTACAGGGACACTGTGTAGTGGTTTTGTGGTGGAGAAGCTATTGCTACCTAATTTTTAATTTCTTGAAAATCACTTTGTAGTGTCATGATTACAAGACTTGGAAGAAGATAAACTCTCTGTCCATTCCGAGTATAAATGGGCACTTGAGATGAAACCATCTAGTTAATTTCCCCTTGTTGCTGGAGTAGAATCTGAATCCAAACCACAGCACCACCTCACCCCTAAATCTCTATTAAAAACCACCTTGGGTAGTCTGGCAATGCTTTATTTAAAGTCAGCAGAGAATTATAAAGTCAAAAGTGAAAAATGGTACAACAAGAAAGAATCATAAAAAAATACTAGATCAGTTAAATGTAGTCAAAGGCAATTTAGTGTGTTCTGGCAGCAGTCCTTATTGATACAAAGAATGTGATGTGTCAGGGGTCGGCAAGAGCATGTAGGAAATGCAGAATGAAGGATGCAACTCCAAGCTCGATGCTGGAGCAGCCACATGAGGCTGTGAAGGATGCCTCACTGTCTTGCTTTTTCACCAGGAATTTCAGGGAGAATATTTGAATTCTCCCCGTCTGGACATCTTTTTGTTTTTCCTCAATGTAGCAAATTTTTTAAATTAGATTTTTTTCTTTCATGGAGGTAAGCTAACCTATAGGCTTTGTAGATTGGGTCAGACCAGGAAGGTAGCCATCTCTCACCAGTACTTTTTAGTATCTGAGTATTCTAGTCTCTTAGGGGTCCCCACACTGGTCTGCCTTTTCATATCTACATTCCAAGTTGTGATCATTTCTGCCTCATCTTCTTCAGTTGCTTTAGTTAGTATTAGCTAATCGGATTAGTAATAACCATAGCTATGATTATTAAGCAACTACCAGTTTTAGGCACTGTGCTGGGTCCTGCATATGCATTATCTCACCAATTCTTACAAAAACTTTATAAGACAGGTTTAGTATCAGTGATTTTACAGATGAGGACAGCTAAGGCTCAGAGGCTCAAACTCATTTGAGGTTACACATGGGGTAGCAGAAACAGGACTCACCAAGCCTGATGCCTAAGTGGGTGCTATGCTAGAAGGGTTGCTTCTCTAATCTCATCAGCAATCGTGGGTGGGGCCCAATACCTCTAGAGAGCCTAGTTGCAGTATAGGATTTTATAGGATAGTATGAAGAACTTAAGTCTGAGACCTGTGTTTCTATCTTAGATTTGCCACTTACTGGCTTTTTGGCCTTTAGCAAGTTACTTGACTCTTCTAACTCTGTAAAATGGGTCTAACAGTAACACTTATCTTAGCAGTGTTTTTGTGAGGATCATATGAGTTGATATAAATGAAGTATTTCAAAGAGTTCCTGGCCCATAGTAAATACTTACATGCATATTATTGTTGGTGTTGCTCCTGCTTCTATTATTATTATTATTATTATTATTATCATCATCCATGTTGATACTATTGTTGTTTTTGATGTTTCTGGAGACAGGATGCCTTCACTGAAAAAAGTAATTGTGTGGGGCCTGCTATGTGTGGGGCGATATCCACTTTTGGTATATCCATTTGTCACAAAAGAAGATGAGGCAAAATTGATTACAACTTGGAAATGAGGAAAACAGATTCCTTGGGTACTTCTACTTGCAAAATGAGGTTCTGGGGGTACCTCTTTCCCATCTAAAAATTGACTTCTAGGAGAAAGGGAAGAAGCTTTGGAGAGTTCCTTAGGTTCTGGTAGGTCTTATCAGAGTCTTGGTTGTAGATTTAGGAGGAATGATTGGTTTGATGTAAATGCTTTAGAGGGTCTGAAAGAGATTAGAGAAACCTATTCCAAAGGATAAAGACAGGACAGGAGGGAACCATTAATCTCACGGACATTCAATTCCCTAAGAACTTTTTTGGGAATGACCAGAAACAAGCCAGGCCATATGCTGTCCATTTGCAATCCTCTGAGCTGTGGACTTTTTTTTTTTTTTTTTTTCTTCGACAGATCGAGGCCAATGCCATTGCCTCATTTAAGATGGTTCTTAAGCTTGAAAAAGAACTGAAAGGTTGAGACATGCATGCAGAGTCAACACAGACGATTTGATGAAAGTAGTCCTGTCAAACACCAGGGCTCTCCCGACTGTCAGAAACAGTCTGATGACATGTTCGAAGCTTCCCAGACTGGCTTGCATTTTAGGAAATATGCACAATCAGGGAAGACATAGTTATGCTGTGGAGAGTTCTGAGATGTGGAGAGAACAAGTTAATTGTTCAGCCTCAACTGAGACCTTTCACTCAAGCCATTAATCACAGTGCACAGCCTAGACTGCTGTCCCGCTCCAGATGAAGGCTCATTCCAGGTGCTGGCCATTTGCGTTTTCCTCCAACTGGGCTGATTTATGAACCCAGAGATGTTTCCTGGTTTTTCCAAATTCTTTCCCATTACTTTGTAATAAAGGGGACATGTGATTTCTGGTTTTTTGCAGATCCTCAGTTTTAACATCCCTAATACCAAAGATTTTTTCAATTAGTTTGCGGCCTGCTTTCTGTGATCTGGAGGGTAGAAATGCTGTTCTGTGTTTTGAGTATCAAAGTTAAGACTTTAGAGACTCTTATTTCTTTCCTCTTTGGCTGGAGTTGACAGTGCAAAAGTCCTGCATAAGTCTTTGTGCCCCACATTCAACATCTGGATGCAAATTAAGCTTTAGTAACCTTAGTGACAGTAGTTCATCACAGGTGTTAGAGTTATTCTCATCTCACTCCAGTGCCTGTGGTTCAGGGTATAATATCAGGGGCCTTCTGCATTTGGGCCAGATCTCCGGTGACAGTGTAAGCCAATATTGAAGACTTCACAAGAGAATCTGAGTGTCCGAGAAGGACATTATAATATTGAGGCTGTACAGGGTGCTGCCGAGTGTTACCTGTTTGAAAGGTAAGCCTGATCTTAGCTGATAAGGGGCAACAGATCTCTTGGGAGTTTTCCCAAGTGGCTGAAATGTGTTACAGAAAAGTAATTGGAAATTGATATTTGACATGTCTCTTGGTTACTTTTTATTCCTGATAACACCAAAGGGTTTGGCCAGGAGTCACTAGTGACGAATAGGTGAAATTCTGCAGTCCGTTGCTGAAATGCAATCTCTTCTTTGTTGAAAGTAAGCAGCTGCTTTCTGAGCCTCTGCTTCCCAACTAGCACTTCAAGTGTAGAGACCCATGGGCTTAATTTGGGTGAAATGAGTGGTGAATACAGCCTTTTGATAATTCTCTAAACAAAAATCATCACTGGCGATGGAATGCTGTCCTTAAAATGCAACTCAATTTAACAGGTACTTGTTCAGAGCCTGCTACAGGCTCTATATTATGTTGTGTGCTGTGGGACATACAAAATAAATGTCAAACATGGCCTTTGCCCTTGAAGAACTTACAGGCTCTTAGGAAGGATGATGTGTTTATGAAACACATTTTACATGGCAAGATAAGGTATCATGTATGTGCCAAAGTGAGTGGAACCTGGAATAAGTATAACAGGGAGTCAGAAAAAAAGAGAGTAGGGGAGACTGAGGTTGTCAGGGAAGCTTTATGGATGAAGTGGGATGAAGACATCAATATCTCAAACCCAGAACTCTACCTTAAAGAAATAGCAAAGAGCACAGTATCCGATTACTTAAAGATTATGGAGTCTCCTTTAAGTGAAAGTAAATTTGTTCAATATGAGAATGAATTAATTTAGTTCAATAAATATTTATTGAGTACATCTATGTGCCAACAACTGTATCCAATGGGGTAGGGGAAGAATAATCCATACAAACAAAACATGTCTGGGTATGCTCAGGTGCTACCCTCTCTTAATGTAGATATTTAAAGTTATTGCTGCTCTGTGTGATTCCAAAACCTGTGATTTTTACCACTTATCATTCTGTCTCTCAAATAGACCTCATGCTTGCTTCAGCAGCATATATCCTAAAATAGAAGATTAGCATGGCTCCTGTGCAAGGATGGTATGCAAATTCATGAAACATTCTATGTTAAAAAAAAAAGATAGACCTTCTTCTTATCCAAGATATCTTTGGGTTGAGAAGCTGACTTTAATTTTTTGTGCAGAGGAAAGAATGACATGTCCAATGTCATAAATTATATGCAGTATAAACAGTTGCATGCACGCTTGTCATGAAATGGAAGACACACTGAGTTAGCACTGAATGTCATCCCAAATTGTTAGGTTAGGGAGTATTTGGAATAGCATTTGAAAAGTCTGCTCCTGGCTCAAACTCAGGACCATAAGCAGAGCCCAAGCTCTCTGAAGATCAAGTTTTTCTTGGAATTTCCATTATTACCCTTGACAGCTACTGTGGAAACCCAATTAGAAGGGTCTTCCATCAGTAGAGTTTGAGACAGTCTTGCACTGGGCTCTTTGGCATTTGTGAAGTTTGAAATCAGCACCATCCACATATATTGGCTAAGTCACTAAAAACCCTATCTCTATTCTTCCTTGAAAACAGGAGAAATCAATTTTTTGTTCATCTCTTAAGGTACAGGTGTAACTGGGCAACTTTAAATTGTTCTAGAAAGAAAAGAAGTCAGGATGATAAGGGTGGTGGCATTGGTGGTTATCATGGCCATGGTAGTCATTATTCTAAATATCCACATAACTTTTAAGTAATATAACCACAGAACACTAGTAAACACTGGAAAGAATCTAAGATATCAAGCACTGAGGGGCAGAGGTGTCAGAGTTTATTTAGCTAAGCAATACCAGAAGAGGACTAGAAAATCCCCCTTACTAGCTAGCAATCATTCTCATACCACAATGAGACCTCTGCTTAGTAACCCCTGCATATCTGCCACCCATGTGACTGCTTTTTGAAGCTAATTTAGGTATCAAATTTAAATGGAATTCTGAGAAAACTTTCATTTTTTTCTTTTTCTTTTTCTTTTTTCTTTTTTTACTCTGGAGTGAGTAGTGGAGGGAAAAGCTAGAAGAAATTAGAAATCACTTTTGATTCCTGTCATTTTCCTTAGTATTTAATCACGCTCTTCAGTTGAAAGGTTCGTCTTGGCCTCCATGGGTAGGCATATACACATGTGCTCACTCGTTCATCTATATGCATGTGTATATATTGATATGCATTCCTCTCCATCATCTGCAGGCATTTTACTAATAATGGCTTGTGTGTGTGTTTTATCATCTTATTTTTTAAATGAAAATGACAACATCAAAATTTTTTGCAGAAATAGTTCTTCGATGGTAAAGACATTCCAGCATGTAGGCTAGGGTCATCTTTGGGTTACAAAATTCCGCAGAGGAGTTGGCATGGGGAGAGTATAAGCACTGTGGCTTTGGAATTTTGTCTTTCCATTTGGGGGCAGACAAGCAAAGTTGGTAACAGAAAAGTTGAGTTAGTGGAGAACTAGTGTAGTAAAGAGTGACATAGAAGAAAGGTAGAACAAGGTTGAGAGTGCAAGCAACAAAGTTAGTGTAGACAGAGGCAAGAGGAGGTATGGATACTGTCCACCCTTCTCCCGAACACTTTCTCCTCTCTGAGGTTATTACTTGGGCTCGGAATGGGGTTGAGATTATAAAAGGAGTTTGGACTTTTAAGTTGGAACTTTTGTTGTTGATGAAGCTGTTTTGGAAGCTTTCTTCTTGAATAGAGCCTGGGGGACTTTATATAGTAAGGAGGATCAGGCAGAGCTCAGAAGAGAGGAGATAGACCACTTAGAGTCTGATTTAGATTTTGGGTTTAAGGGTGAGAAAGCACTACCAGATTTCCATAAATCAAGGAGGTGAGTCAGCAGAATCAAAATCTGACTCAGGCTCCACTCATCAAGCTATGTGTCAGTAGGTGCATCCACCCAATGGGGCATCTTTTTTCTAATTCATCCGCAGTACTGTCTAGAACAGCATAGTCCCTGGATATGGGAATTTTCAGTTTTCCTATAGGTTGTCCCCACTTATTCATGTACTGAGGGAAGGAACAGAGGTTTAAAGCTGAAGTACCTGACAAAAGCACTTTTTAATGTACTTTTCTTGAGTAGCTCAGTGTTCAGGGTAAGTTTAAAACGGAAGTGACCAATAGAGTTTTTGATTTCATACCTTTAAGAAGGGAGTCACAAAGCTCAGGGTGCAGATAGAATCAGGGTGATTCTATCACCTCTAATTTCCTTTGGGAATGCTGTGAGCAAGCCTGGCTTTAGTGGTTCCTTCCTTCTTTGTTCAGAAACTCCTTGTCATAATTATTGTGCAGCTCCTTGTCCTCAGTGTCATATTGCCATGGTGGGGGCGGGGGACAGTGAGGCCTCTGGAAGAACCTGATAACTCTGAGGAGCTTAGAAGTCATTGTCAAACCAGTAACACAAGTGTGATTGTATTAACTGAAGTGTGTACAAAGCCTATTTGACAACAGCTAGGGGACATTGAAAAATCGGAGACTGCCATCACATATGGAGAGGTCTTCCCATCTTCACCTCAGTGGCTGTTTCTTCTTATTGAAGAATGAAAACAGTAAATGGCCTAAAGCGAGCTAAAAGCAAATCCCTTGGCTTTATTCATTTCATGACTGCAATACTTGGTGGTAATATTAGTAAAGGCCCTGGCATTCCTCATAGGAGAAATGCCAGAAAAGAGGCAACTGGATGTTCATTCACCCGCTTAAGTTCTTTTAGAAAAAAACATGATTTATAAAAGAATGCAGAATCATAATTGTCAGCCAAGGTGTCATTTTAACTTTAGGATGTCCAGAAACAAAGAGATATTATATCCTTTGTTCTCGGAGCACCACAGATGCCAAATTATGCACAGGGTTCCCTCCTGGCATTGAGTGCTTTGGAGCCAGAGGCAACCAGTGATTTCAGAAAGATGTTGCCTCTGGTGGTGTCCTCACCTGAATATCTCCCTGGAGCTATGGGAGGGAGCATGGCCCTCCTAACTTCTCTGCATTCTGATAGAGCAGGCATTAGCAAGAGGGACAGATATCTTAGAAATGGCTGGTGGCTTGAGGTAAGCTGTCCCCAGCCTCACTCTAGGGAGCTTGAAAAGAGTACCATTAATGTACTGGAGAAATAATTCATTACTTTTGGTTTTGTCTGTACATCAACATATGCCAACAGATGCTCAATTCAAAACATGAATATTTGATTAATATAAGAACAGGCATCTGGAACAGAGAGCAGTGGAATTTTGGGGACTTGAGTAAGACTCAAATGTCATCCATTCTAACCACAGCTGTCTGAATGCGCATAGTAGGCATTGAAAATATTTGTTGATTAGGTTTTCTTTGATTTGAACAACTTGGCTGCTTGGTTTCAAGCCCAGATGTTTGGTATCTAGCCAGAGTTGTATGCTCTGTGTGCTGTCATCAGCCTCACCACCACAGAGATGCATTGTCAAAGGGCAGCATTCTTCCCATCCCCATGGTGAGGACCCTTCTCTCTCCTCTCTCAGCCCATGCACACTGGCTGTAGGCCATAGAACACCCTGAAGATGGCTCATAGAGCTGTTCTCCACACCCCCCATTTTCCCCAGTGTCATTGTGTGGTTGTATCTTATGACAGAGAACATTGGCATCTCCACTAACAGACCACAGCAGTGTTGGTGACAGGTACTTGAGCAGCCATTTACTCATCAATTCAATTGGTCATTGCAAAAGTGTTGAGTTAAAGGCCTGTTAGTTCACAGAACTGACCTGAAACCTGAGGAGGAAATATAAGAAAACCATGGGAAAGGAGGAAGAAGACTAACATATGAGTGGGATATGAGACATTTATTATTTCCTAGGGAAAAATGACAAGACAAGGTAGTTATAAGAAAGGGCACTTCCTAATTGCATTAGTGCTGATGGCATGCACAACAGAGGGGAATGGGCACTATATGGTAGAGTAGATATACCGTCTACAGATTGGCATTTCAGATTTGCCTCATAACTCCAGCATTTAGCTTTAAGGTAGGGCCTTAGTTCCCCACTCTGTAAAATAAAGTGAATGTCCCATGATATTCTTCAGTACTATCCATCCTTCTGTGACACTTTGATCAGAACTTATGAAATCCTCATTTCCCCATAATTTAATGTTCACCAAATATCTAGAATTTATTTACTTGTATAGTCAAGTAGACTTCTAATATTCTAAGGACACTAAGAATGCAAAGTAGTGAAAGAAAGTATAGACTATGCCTTAATATCCCGAGAGGAAGACAGCAGCCTTTGAAGGGTTATGAAACCCACTTTAGATAAAAATAGATAAATAAATAAAGATTTCCTATGGTTGGGAGTGGAGGTCTTACTCAAAGTGAAATAGTGACAAGTTTTATCTTTCTTCTTGAAACACGTTCTTGACTCAGTTATTGGGTTACACGGTATTGGTATGACAACTTTGTGAGTAGGTACCAAATGACCTCTGCCGCTATTGGTAAAAGTGGTTTCTCTTCAGCCCATCCAAGAAATAGGGACTATATTTTTGTGGGTGGTTGAGAAACTAGAGCTAGGATAACTAATCTGTAGTTGAGCCCGACAAGTAGTGGAGGTGGAAGTTAGAATCCTACCTGACTGAAATAGTTTTACTACACAGGAAATTTCTCATCTCTTTAGACCCCAATGGAGGTAGATAAGTGGGTTCCCTATATAAAAGGCAAAACTCAGAAGTCACTAGAAACCTCTCACTTCTGCATAGTAATTGATAGTTTTCTGAGCTATAAACCAATTGGCCAATTACTAGCCACGTTGTTTTATCCCCACAAGAATCTTGTGAGGTCATACTATGTCCCCATATTATAATAATCCTGTGAGGTCAGGGTTATATCCCTACATGACAGATGGAAACTTGAGGTAAAAGTATGCTGATAGGGGTTTAGCTGGTTCTTCCAGGGCATTTTTGATGGATGCTGGAAGAACTGCCACCCTGAAACTCCGTGGTGCCCCATCTTTACAGTTGAACTTCATCTATCTATAGGCTAAGGCATTCCTGACTCTGGGTACTGCTTTTTAAAATGCAGATACCCTTGGAAATAAAATCACCTCAAGCTTGCTATCACTTAAATATTTGCCTGAATGAAATCCTAGCAATCATTTGTATCTGCCCTCGTTGAGCACAGAATGTTAACATGTTAAAATTAGGCTAAAATGAAGGGGGATTGGGATAGATTAGGGTTTGGAAGTTTGTTTGGAGTAACCATCCAGGTGGGAGTGTAATCATGAGGATCTCCAGACTCCATTTCCAAATGAGGGGCAGTCCCTGAGCAAGGAATAGTGTGCATGGCATACAGCAAGGAAGATAATGAAAACAAAGTAACTGTTCATATCTTGGGCTTGGTTGGCCTACCTGTGTTAGACCCACCTCTGGTGAATGGGGCAAGATTGTGATGGATGGGGTCAAATCCATTTGCTATTATTTGCCAAGTACCTGGCTTTGGGCATTGGTCCATTTCATATGTTCTCATATTCTGCTAACTACTTACGGCAGAAAAAATCATTCCTCTGTCTGATTCTAATATGTGCCAGTTGAAACTGAAATCCTAATACTGAGCAAATGTACCAAAGAACACTCTATAAACTTAATGAGGGAGATGAAGAGATATGTGCCAGAAACCTAGAAAATTTAACACTGATGAGGTTATGACTATTATATGTTTAGTTAAATTGTTGACACTGACAGGACGCGGCTGAGGAAATCTACCGTCCGTTTTCTCCTTGTATCAGTGATAATGGTTCCTTGGTGTGCTCTTCTCAGTTAACAAAAATATTCCTGAAAGTTAAATGCAGGAAGAAGTGACATAAGAAATACTTTTATTATCTCTGCTCTTCAGAGAGTTCCCTCCAGGAACATTATTTAAAACAGGACTTCTCTTGACTGGCAAAGTGAGTTTGGAGGGAACGACTTATAGGTTCAGAGGTGAGTGTGGATCCTTTTGAGAGTTACAGCGTCTCCTGACACCTTTGCTTATACACTTGCCCTGGCAAATCTATCTAGCACAATGCTGCCCTAGCCTTCCAGAAATACCTTTTTTCTCTTTTACATTTTCCTTTCTCTGAAAAACTGACCAAGGTTCTCCTTTGCCTAGTGAATAAAATCTCAATTCCTTTAAGTGCCATTTAAGACATAAATGTGGTCGTGAGTTTTGTAAGCTGCAAAGTACTATATAAATTTTAGCTATTTGAAGAGGAATCAGAGGGTAGTGGAAAGGATATTGAATTTAGAGTCAGAAAACCAAGGTTTGAGTCTTGTGCTAGTGGGGTGACCTTGGACAGGTCACTTAAAGTCTCTGAACTTCAATTACTTCCTTTATAAAACAAGATTATTGTGATAATTAAAGTAATTGAAAGTAACATAGTAATTAGCAAAGAGTGGACACTCAATACCTGTTAATGAAGACATGATAACCAAAGGCAATTTAGTCTAGCACTTAAGAACACTGGCTCTCAGGACATAGGTCACTTATCTTCTCTTATTCCCTACCTATAAAGTGGAGATAGTGCGTGTCTCTTATTCCCTACCTATAAAATGGAGATAAGATGGACGAGTCAAATGAGTTAATACATATTAGAAATTTTGAACAGGGCCTAGCCCATATCAATGCTTCTATAAATATTAAGGCTCCTTTTGCTGCTGTTGTCACTTTTATTATTCAAGGACCTGTCCTGGTTTATCTTTCCAGCTTTATTTGGTTGTCTCTCCTACCAGTAAAAAGAGGTTTTCCCCCAGGTCATGACATCCTTAATTTTGGGACTGATTCTTACTCACCTTTAACTTACCTAGGCTTTACCCAATGCCTGAAAAATAATCATTTTTGTTGTTAAAAAAAATGTACAACTACACGTTTGCTACTTCTTGGCATTGCACTGAAGGTTTTAATGTAGTAAGGCAAGAAAAAAAAAGAAAGAAAGAAAAGGCATCTAGGCTGGGAAGGAAAAATAAAAAACTGTCTTTGTCCATAGATGAAATGATCATTTATATTGAAAATACAGTAGAATTTATGATAAGCACTAGAGGTAATAAGTGAATTTAGCAGGTTGCAGGATAGAAGATCAATATACAATTTTTTTTTGTTCTTTATCCTCAGTATAGCCAGTTTAGTATAGACCAGTTTAATGGGAGCATAGGATGAGTAAGGAAGAGTGGTGGTGAGTAAAACTGGAAAGACAGGTTGAAACTCAGTTTGATAACATGACTTGATGACATGGAATGGTTTTGCTTACTCTTTATCTCTACCACCCCCCTTTTTCTTTCTTTGTCTTTTCCTTCCTTCCTTCCTTCCTTCCTTCCTTCCTTCCTTCATTTGTTCCTTATTTTCCCTCTCCCCTCTCTCTTTGTTATTCGTTTGTTGGTATAAACAACTTTTCTCCATGAACAAAGTTTCAGTTCTGTTTCTTAAAAACAGAAGTTTTTTATTCATTGGGTTAAGTAAACAAAATGACCATAGCTATGTTGCATTGAGCTTACAGGGAACATTCTATGGAAGGAGTTCCCAAAGATAGGGATTGTAATATCAGCACACAGACACTGGAATTCAGGGTGTCTGGATTCAAGTTCTGACTTTGTCTTAGCTATCTCTATGACTTTGGGAAGGCCATTTCACCTTTTGGAGGTTCAGTGTGCTTTGTCTTAAAAAAAGATAATGGCAACATGACCATCTTTTTAGGGTTGTAGTTAATTCAACTCAACAACACTTTTTCATTTCCTAGAAACTGGATTAGGACATGTAAAGGGAAAGTCTTTCCCTTCAAGGAATGTTTAGTAAAAACAGGCTTGGAAATAACTCCACTGGCATAAGATAGGCACAAAGTTCTGGCAGTAACTACTGTTTTTCACAGATCTTAGCTTTGGTCCAACACATCACCTATGAGTTGTTGAATGTCTGATTGATGAAGTATTGAAGATCATTTAGAAATATAGAAAAGAAAACACACTCTTCTGGGGCTTGCACAAGAGGGGGAAATGGAGCCAAGAATGTACCTATAATTTAGGGTAAAGAGCAATAATGAGGTCTCATAAAAATAACCATGATGTTAAATAGACTGCAAATCATTTGTCCCTTGATGCTTTTCTTAGATTTTGTGCCAGTGGGGGGGGGGGGGGGGAAGAAGAAAAAAAATGATAATTGGCCTTGTGATTTATGACAAAAGAGATGCTTGTACACAGGATTTTGTTTTAGTGTAATCAGCCCCCCCCCCCCCCGCCCCGCACTATACTACCACCTAAAATTATTTAAGGGGAGAAAAACAAAATCCACCCAGCTATAAAGAGCAACCAGCCTGGGTTTGGAAAAGGCTTTAATCTACTCTGCCTGGGGTCATATTGTTTTCTGCTGCTCTTGACTTTATTTCAAAGTGTAAAAAATCACTAACAGCTATAATTATTTCAGTTTTATTCACTGAGAGATTATTCCAATCATGTAAGAGAAATAGATTCTAGGTTTTTTAAGTGACCTCTTATCTTGTCCTTCAAAGAAAACAGCATATATGTTTGGAAAAAACACTGAACAAGGGGTTTGGATGATGAGAGTTCTTAAAGCTAGATCTGTCAGTCTTGAGCTTTTAGGCATTAGCTAAATCAAGTCCTGGATTTGGCCTTCAGTTTTTCCATCTGTAAAATGGAAACAGTTATACCTACTCAGCTGCCTCGTAGGGTTGGGAGTGTCAGTTGAGATGCTGAGCTTGGAAGTGCCATGAAAATGCAAGGTGGTGCTTGCCTTTCTCCTCCTTGCAGTGGGGTTCTGCATCACAAAATAACAGGATGGACTTCAGATACTTTACAGGAAGCCAGTGCTGCTCTTAACAAAATGTTTAGTGTTACATGGTAAGGTTAGCACAAATTTATTTTTTCCTCACAACTGCCTTTCTAAATTCACTCTGTAGGGCCAGATACTCCTTTGCTTCTGAGTAAATTTCAGTTGGTGCCCAGAGCTTGCTACTCGCTTTGGTTACTTGAGTAAGTCATCTGGTTACTCAAGTGTCCAAACAGTATCAGTTCAGTTATGAATATGAAAAGTCTAGCATAGGAATAAACACTCTGAAATTCATCCATAGGTAATGCATCTTCTCTGTGCTTTGTAGCTTCTTCCTTTATTTTTTCATCTTCTCCCCATTCCCACACACCAGGTGAATAGGGTGCAGAGAACGGAGAGAAATGGGAGGCTGAATCCAACTTGCTTGGCTGGTGCCCATCTGCTGGCTTGCAGTGGCAGATGTTTAGCCTGGCCCTTCTCCTTGCAGGCTGTTTCAGTAACAGCTGTGGTCCTCTTAACTGCCGTTCTCTTGATGATAAATCCATCTCCTGAGGCTGTCCACTTGTGATTCCTTCTTCAAATCCTGGGCATCTGGGGACTTTTCTCTGCTGAGGTTTCCTTACCTCCAACAGTGCAAGATCCAAGACTATACTGCGTTGCTTTTGTCTTGCACTTGTCCCTTACTTCCTCCATGGAAATACGGGTCTTTGACTTACTAATAGTAGGGTGGAGTTATATCCTCAAATTAAGGTGGCATCCTTAAAATGAGCCACCTACTAGGCAGCTTCAGCCATAGTCTTTCATTTGTTAAAGGTTTTAGGTTTAAGTCAGAAAACCCTTCACTTTGACCCTGAAAACACAGGGAGCGCATTCCAAGCTACTTAAGTGAGCCATTGAACTCCCTGTCACTTGCTTGACATGAGGGAAGCGCCCCTAAGCCTTCTCCATGTGGGTAAAGCATTGCAGGCAGAATTCTTTGTAAAAATCCCCACTTCTCAATTCCAAACTCTTATCATAGCCTAGCCAGCATCTTTTCTAGAATACAGAGAGGTATGGTCAGCTAGGGTTTGTAAATCCAGTTCTTAGTAACCTCTGTTACAAGTCCAATTTGGGTGATCCAATCATCCTGGCATGTAGGTCTGGTTGGTTCCTATTGTCTTGGGACTTCAACTGAACTTCAAACAGAATCCTGTTTTAACCTTTTGTTATATTTCTATCGGTGTATCTCAAACTGTAGTTTGTGGAACTGCTTCAGAGAAGTGTTCTAAGCTTTAAAAAGTTATTGATCAAGTAAATTTGAGTACCAAATGTGAGATTTCTAACTCTTAATTTACTCATTGTACATGAGCCTATTAAAAAATATGTGGAATCTATAATAAGGAATACTGTTTGACACTTTTTAAACCCACTGTTCCTCAAATATATTTAACTATACAGTTTGTTAACATAGCGTCTCTATATTTTGGGAAGTGCTGCTCCAGATACAACTTAGGGCCTTTTCGATGAATAAGCAGGGGCAGTCCCTGGTGATGCTTCCACTGAGTTTAGCTAAGTATGTTAATACATTCCTCTAAAGTTTCCCTAAAACAAAAGTTTTATTCCTTATTAATAGAAGTGGGCTCTTTTTCAGAGGAATATCTGTTTGGAGAACAGCCAATCAGCATTGGCTATGTGGGAGTAAGAGTCATTAGTAGCCCTGTGGCCCTACTTATAATAAACAACAAAAAATAAAAAATAAGATATTTAAACCCCTTAGAATAGTGATTTAAAGTGACCTGATACTTGCTTTAGGATTTGAGAGCTTACCTTTGATGATGTCTAAAGGTGAAGGCACAGAGACTTACAGAGACTTATTCTCATCTGGACCAGATTTAGTTCTTCCTATGTTTTTTAAAACTCATGATCATCAGTTGTGGTGGTTTGAATCATCCTGAATGTCTCCACCTTTTGGTAGGTTCAATTGGTCAGTTCTCAGACATCTTTTTCTGTACATAGCCCATTTTCTTTTATTTTTTTTAAATTTAACATTTATTTATTATTGAGAGACAGAGAGAGACAGAGCATGAGCAGGGGAAGGGCAGAGAGAGGGGGAGGCACAGAATCCAAAGCAAGATCCAGGCTCTGAGGTGTCAGCATAGAACCCAACGCGGGGCTCCAACTCACAAACCGTGAGATCATGACCTGAGCCGAAGTCAGACACTTAACCAACTGAGCCACCCAGGTGCCCCTATAGATACCCCATTTTCAAATATAGATTGTGATTTCCCAGATAGCCTGTTCCATGTATTGTTTCATCATGTTTTGATAAGATGATTGGCTTTATGGTTCTTCTCTGAACTTTGCAAGAATTTATGCTGAATAACATTTAAGTCCTCCTAACATGAGCAACAGTCTTGGTTTTAGAGCTGAGAGTCCTATATCTCAGGGATTCCATCCCTGGGACAAAAAAAAATTCTTATTTTTTGGTGATAGATGCTACAGGTTCAGGGAAAAGTATAAAACCCATATGGCAGCCCATAGACAGATGCAGAAAGCAATGCTGTTTTTAGTGCCAAATAGATAAAGCATAGATTATTTATCTTCCATAGTTGTTGTCACTATGTTTTGTCCTTCTCTTGCCAACCATGACTTGAAGTTCACCCTAATGAATCACCCATTGTTGTTTCACACCGATTGATGCAACTTGAGGGTATACCTTAAGTACACTGTAATTATGAGTATTCACAGTCTATCTTTGACTCTGTTTCTTGATGAACTGTTGTCCTTTGTATCGCCATAGTGCTAGTTTAAGTTTTTACATTGTGAATATTGTGACTATATTTTCTAAGTGTTCAGATAATGAAAATGAGGATAATTATACTCCAATGCCAGCATAACCTGGAAACCCCAGAAAAAGAAGGTTAAATGACTGTTAATTAATGACTGATGGAAGGACGCATGCAACTAGATTAGGGAAATCAATAATCAAAACAGAGCATCTTGCAAAATGTGCAGAAAATTGGACATGGTGGAGATGGCCTTGTGAGAACACATAGGGAGACTGAGTTTCTCAATTTTAGGATGAGACACAGAAGAACTTCTAAATTAGTCAGAAGCTTTTTTGTCTCCTAAAAAGACACCACTGCCAGGATACCTGGGTGGCTCAGTTCATTAAACTTCCAACTCTTGATTTCAGCTTAGGTCATGATCTCACAGTTTGTGAGATCA